>NW_027493216.1:0-430028 GCF_021521415.1 Bidens hawaiensis
ATTCCCTTCTTCTTATTCTATATTCTTTTAAGGATATCATAGAAGTCCTTGCACTTTTCGGAGGATCTTGAGATGAACATGTTGAGAGAGGCTATTCTTCCTGTGAGCCTTTGGACATCTTTTGCGTTTGCAGGAGACTTTAAATTGAGGATGGCTTCAATATGCTCGGGGCTTGCTTCAATTCCTCTTTTAGTCACCATATATCCCAGAAATTTTCCAGCCTTAACACCAAAGTGGCATTTTGCCAGATTCAATTTCATGTTATATTGGTCGAGGATATTGAATACTTCTTCAAGATCTCTGAGGTGATCCTCAGCTCTCTTTGACTTTACCACCATTGTCTTACCTAACTGATTCTTGAACATCATGTTCACTAGTCTTTGGTACGTTGCCCTTGCATTTCTTAGTCCAAACGGCATAGCAGTATAACAGTATATGCCGGTAGGAGTCATGAATGCTGTATCCTCTTGATCAGATGGTTCCATCTGAATTTGTTGGAATCCAGAGGAAGCATCCATAAAGGTAAGCATTTCATGTCCTGTCGTTGCATCCACCATGGACTATATGTGGTAATGGGAAAGGATCCTTGGGGCATGCCTTGTTTAAATCGATAAAATCGACACACACCCTCCACTTTCCATTCTTTTTTGAAACAACGACCACATTAGCTAGCCATCGAGGATACTGAACCTCTCTGATCATACCGGCCTTAAGAAGTTTTTCAAATTCTTCTTGTATGATCTTGTTCCTCTCAGGAGCGAATTTTCTTCGCTTCTGGTGGACGGGTTTAACAGATAAATCAAGGCCTAGTTTGTGATTGATTACCTCTTTTGAAATACCTGTCATGTCTGAGTGCTTGAAGGCGAAGGTAGATTTTCTTTGTCCCAAGAAGGATACTAAATCCTCCTCGATTTTGCTGGGGATACTGGATCCTAGGAACACCTTTATCTCTGGATCCTCATGGTCCAATGATACTTCTTTAAGGTCTTTCTCCCGTGCTTCCAGCACGTCCCTAGGATGTTGTTGTAGTTGCTATGCTATAGTTTGTTTGGCTGTTGGCTTTATTGATGAAGAATAATAGTTCTTGGCCTCCACTTGGTCACCAACTATCTTCACAACTCCCCAAGGGGTAGGCAGTTTGATGCATTGGTGATACGTTGAGGCTACTGCCTTCATTCCATGCAGCCAGGGCCTACCTAAAACAACATTGCAACAAGAAAGGTTATCAATAACACAAAATTTCTGGTATGAATTTAACCATTCGATATAAATTGGGAGGTTGATGTCCCCCAATGTCTTCTTGGTTTCACCACTGAAATCGACTACCACTGATGTTCTAGGAATGATCTCTGAGTCCAGTATGTTCATATTTTTGAGGACATCATGATGGATAATGTTGACAGAGCTCCCTCCGTCTACTAGGATCCTACGTACATAATGGTTAGCGATAAATAAAGTAATGATCAAACCGTCATGATGAGGATCCTGGATGTTTAGTTTGTCTTCCTCGTCGAAAAAGATCCTTTTGTCTGTTGTTAAGGTGGTGGATACTATCGGTTGGTCTCCGTTATCCATCTTGACTTCTTTGGCAAGTCTTTTTGCTGCAAAGAAGGAATTTCCACAAATGTCTGATCCTCCAGAGATGAAATTCACCATTCGGACATCCAGCTCATCCTTTTGAGGATCCTGGATCTTTGAGTCGAAAAAGACCCTCCGATCAGTCACTCGAGTAATGGGGATAAGCGGTCTTCTTTCATCGTCCAACTCAAATTCTTTTGTGGGCTTTTATTCTATGGCACACGAGTCTTGAAATATTTCATAGTCTCTGGAGACAAAGTTGATCACATGAGCATCTGGTGGTGGCGGCGTCGCTTTTTGTGGAAGATCTTCAGGATCCTGGATTTTTTCCCTCCCAAGAGTTCTTTAAAGTGACCCTTGCTCAGGAAGTATCCAATTTCCCTCCTCAAGCCGATGCATTCGTCTGTTGTGTGGCCAAAGTCTTCGTGAAAGGCACATCACTTAGACTTGTCTTTGAAGGCAGTCGTCTTCTCGTTCTTTCGGGGCCACCTTGCTTTCTCTCCTAGATCCTTCATGGGTATCTACGGAGAAACAATACTCGGAGATGCATGGATAATCTTCATCATCCTCTCTTTCTTCAACTGCTCATACGTTCTGGTTGTTGAACTTGTTATACGGTTTTGTATTGTTTTTCCTGTAGGAGGATCCTTTATTCTTGTCAGGGATTTCTTGTTTTGTTTGATTCCCTAGACGATCATGGATCCTCTTGTCATCTTCCAGCCGTATAAATCTTAGTGCCCTGTTCCTTAATTCATCTAGAGACCTGCAAGGAGTCATCACAAGATCATCATAAAAGGGGGAGCCCCTCCGAAGTCCCATCTTGAAGGCCTCAACATCAGTAGCCATGTCAAGATTAGGAATTTCCAGAGCTTCCCTACCAAACCTCGTAACAAAATCCCTAAGGGATTCATCACTTGGTTGGACAACTCAATAAAGATCACTAGTTAACTTCTCAAATTTCCTGCTACAGGAAAATTGACTGTTTCATAAGTTAACTAAGTGCGCAAAAGAAGTAATTGAAAAGGGAGGAAGACTTAGCAGCCATTTCAATGCGGATCTTGTCAGTGCGGATCCGAATCCTTTGCATAAGCAAGCTTCCTTGAGTCTCTCCGGGATAGGGTTGATCTCCATCCTCTCTCTGTATTATGCTACATGTTCTTCAGGATCAGTGGTTCCGTCGTAAGTCTTCATGTTGGGGGTTAGGAACCGCTTCGGGATTTCAGCATCATAGATAGGTGGAGCAAATCTGTATAACTTGTGGCTTCCCTCGGGTATCTTGGTGATCGGTCGTATCACCCCGGGAACACTGGATATCATATCCTTGAGCTTCTGTAGCTCTTTGGCCATAGCCTGGTTGATACCTGTATCCTGCATGGAACCACGGTTAGTATCTAAGGATATAGGATCATACAAGTTACCTCTTTGTTGGGTGAAGCTCGGCATCCCGGATGAGTAGTTGGGATAAGAAGAATCCGCGATAGGAGTTGGTCCTCCAGAGGCTATAGTCTGCATGGGGATATATCTCCATCATGGACTTCGGAGGATCGTTGATGTTGGACTCCTGAGGATCCTTGATTCGAGAAGAAGGATCCCTGAGGCTGGGTACTGTAGGACCCTGGTGGAAGGATGGCTGATCCTTGCCGATAATATGAGGATCCTTGATTCTGTTGACCCATGGATTCTTGTTGGATGATAGATGATCCTGGCTGAAATAGCGAGGATCCTTGGGCCTGTTGACCCATGGACCCCTGTTGGAGGATAGATGATCCTGGCTGAAATAGCGAGGATCCTTGGGCCTGTTGACCCATGGACCCCTGTTGGAGGATAGATGATCCTGGCTGAAATAGCAAGGATCCTTGGGCCTGTTGACCCATGGACCCCTGTTGGAGGATAGATGATCCTTGTGAGAACTGAGCCATGGATTCTGGACTGGTAAAATCCAGCATCCTGGGCATCAGGGGGGTGAGATCCTCTGCTGGCCTCTTGTTCTTTTTGAGATCTTCAATCTCACGAAGGATCCTCTGGTTGGTCTTGTTCTGTTGCTCCATGTATGCTTTAACCTGCGAAAACATAGATGAAACATCATTGTTAGTATTAACCACCGGCGTAGAAGCAGCGGTTTTTGAGCTCTGGAAGATTGGTAGTTGCGTCTTGCTTCCAGGAGTAGCAGTCCGTTGTGCTCCCGTGATTGGCGGAGGCATCGGTGGCAAAGTTCTTGATGAGAAAGGAACTGTTGACGGCATGGTTGACGAAGCAGAGGTTGATTGAGAGGCCATTGATAGTGATATGGGTATGAAAAAGATGAGAATGATAGGGATAATATGGATTATAGCACCAATTGCCCCACGGTGGGCGCCAAATTGTTTTGGATAAAAATCGGCTAAGGATAATGTATCCAAATCTGTCAAGTGAGGTATAGTGCTAACACGATAATAATGGTTGTATAACTGAGATCTTGATGAACACAAGGATTTGATCAAGAGGGAAAAAACCCTTAATTACAATAATCTTTACTTCGGTCAAAAACTAACAAGGTATCTTTGGTCGAATTGCTTCGGTCAAGGATTAACAAGGTAATCTTTGGTCGGATGGTACGTGATTATAGTAATCTCCGGCACAAAAAACCCTCGGACGGTGAAAACTATCACCGTCAAGTTTATTAATAGTAAAAGGTGATTACAAGGGTTGGAGTTACTGATCAACAGATACAATGAAAGCTATGCGTGTGTTTTCTGATGAGCTAGCAGCTAGAATACGAGTGTAAATGTGAGCGTGTGTATGCCTAATGTTGATCATAACTCAGTTATATAAAGAAAATATTAAGTAACTAACTAACAACTATATCCTATAAATCCGCTAGTCTTCCACTCTTCATCATCGTGTGCTATGACCACGTGCTAATAGCCGTTTAGTAACGAATTAAGTGGTGGACTAGGTCTAGGAACCATTGTTGATATTCAAACATCAGTCTTCATATAATAATCATCCATTAGTAGCAATTTTGAGTAAGGATCTTGGATCCATATTCCATCTAGAGAATACCCCATGAGGATAATTGATGCCTGCACGTCTTAAAAGTCGTCATACCTGTCTAACACATCACCATACTAAACGCAATCATTAGTAAACAAATAATACCGAGGATCGTCGATCCTTTATAACCTGAAACATATCTCAAGGATAATCTATCCATACGATAGTTAAGGATTAAGGATCCTCAACATAAAATTCATGCCCTAACAGTGTTTTATTCATTGTCTTCAACAGTCACTTAATTTGAGAAAAATAGTGTTATGTTCAATGTGTATTACGTTCAAGTCATTGTGTAATATGTAGTTTCCATTGTGTTTTATGTTTAAGGTCATTGCGTTATATGTATTTTACCACTGTGTCTTACGTTTCAGGTCATTATGTTATATGTATCCATTATTATGTTTTACACTTCACGTTAACGTGTAATATGTATTCACCATTGTGTTTAGTTTTAGATAATTTGTTGGTATTTTTCATCACATTTACATATTAGTATTAGGCAACGGTGTTAATGTGTTATTAGTATTAAAAAAAACACAATGATGAGTTGAAAGACACAATTTGAAAAAACACAATAACAAAACAGAAAGACAAAATGACGAAAAAAGACACAATGGTAAGCAAAAAGACACAATGACGTAATTTTTTATTTTATCTTTTATATAACAAAATCATATTCATATTAAAGACAAAAAACGCTTGTTATTATGATCAACTTTTTTTATAAAAAAAATATCATATGAAAAAGTTATAGACGTTTAAAAATGATGGGGGGAATTAACATATGACTTGCATGTGGAGAGCGAAAATGTGTACTATTACTTTTATACCCTTTTTCTTTTGGTCTTTACTTGACACGTGTCAATTTCTTATAGCTTCTCACACTTCTCATTTTTGTTGTCCTTTGTAGAATAACTCAACCCTAACATATAATGACATCATAGTTATTCTTTTTATAGATAAAAGTTTATAACTTTGAAAATTCATTTTAGCTTCTTTTTAACCGGCCAACTAAAACTCTTTTAAATATAAAACTCTTTTACAAGATTACTCATTAAAACCACACTTGTACTCCCACAATAAACTAGATCACCTTGATTAATTATTCACCCATATATAACCGACTGTCTTTATTTTCCCTGCCACACTTGAAAGTTGTAGTGGTCTCCCGTTGAAAATCAACTTATTTTAGCTTTCTAGTTAATCCAAATCGTTATAAGACAAATTGCGTGGAATGCCTATTTTTCACCTTCGAGAAGCCCTAGTACATATAGAAGTCCAACAAATCACACACAAAAAGCATACACCGAAGGCGAACCACACCATGAAGAGACTATGTGCAAAACATCTTGTGCGAACCTACACGAGATGATTTCTATACATATTACTAGCTTAGAACTCGTACACCACAAGGGGAAAATTATCAATATATAAAATTTGTAAATATTTATATACATCTTATAAGTGAAAAAATATACAATATATATTAACGATTTTAGAAAAGATATTCGAAAATATGTAAAAGTTAATATATAACCGTGTCTCGAAAATATGACTTCTATTTATTATTTGATTGAAAAAACAAATATAAATATTTAGATTTAAAAGTTTCTTAAAATAACGAATAATATAATTTACATGTGTTTTATTAGTATAAATTTTCTTTAAAAACAAATCATTATTAAAATAAAAAGGCGTATTAAACAAGAGAGAGATGAAAAATAATTGTGAGATTGGATATTAAGGTAGCATGAGAGATTCGCAAATGAGCTGTTTAGAGTGATAAGGAAGAGACTTGATTTTTATGTTTGATTCTTGTCTTCATCATTTAGTTTTGATGACACCCGATGATGATGAAGACTAGGCGCCTAGGTTGCCTTCACTAGGTAGAACCTAAAACTAAACGTGTTTTTATCTTACCACACTGCCGTACCTTCATGCGAGTGATCACAGGCGTTGGCATTTGGTGAGGATTTTCCTCGATCGAAAGAGGACTACATCCCGATGTGATGAATTTAGCCAGTAAACTATATGAAGATTCGCTGACTATTAAAAAAAACATGAGAGATTCTTATTTATTAGAGAGTATGATATAAATATAGATATATATCACGTACCACCAGATATTTTATGATTTAAGGTCCACTAACATCAATTGAGGTGGATAAGAATATGTTGCTTCAAAACTCTCTTTTTCATGTAATTTATTTTTGTGATGTTTGGTTAGTTTTTTCTAACAATCATCATTATATATAAAATTGACTTTTCAAAAGAAAAAAAAAAGACTTTGTCCTTTGTCTTCACAAGTTCGAATCCCGTTTTTAGCACAAAAAATATTGTTGTCATTTGCAAGAATGTTATTGAGCTCTCAGACATAGACAAGTCATAGGGTTTTAGGTGTTGTCAGTTTTCTCCTGAAATAGTTTGCTCCATCCTCGAGCATCAATCTAACGATGAACAACCGAAACATGTTTGATGTATAGGCACACCTAGACTATGAAAAGACATGCTAGTGAGCTTGAATTAGCATCATCATTAAAAATTAAAAAGGATAAAATCATTTATGACTACCGATCACCTTTTATAACTAGTACCAAGTATCTACTGTGGCAAATCCTTTTCTCATCACATTTTTTTATATTTTTAAGTTGAATTATATTACAATGTAACTTTATTTATTTATTTATTTTAAATTATTGTAAGTAACCAGCGGGGCTTGTCCTAATGTTCAGGAACATGATGGATGACCCAGATGTCCTAAGTTCGAATCCTGATTCCGACCGGATTTTACCAGAGCATTAAAACCTGTCGTGCATTCGGGCGGGGTGAGCCAACTGGGTTTTACCGAGAACGCCAAGCCAAACTCGGATGCCAGCGTGGATCCCGATCATGTCAACATAGTTGGCCTGAGTGTGGTGGCGGGGCTCGACGTGTTCGCGCAGTGAGATAGCTTAACTGTAAAAGTCACCGTTTGAAAAAAAAAATATTGTAAGTACTTGTAGAATTTATAGTTTCCCAAAACTACTTTAATTTATTTATTTATGAGTATTTTAATTAATTTAAAAACTATCAAAGAAATAGATCATATTTATTTGGCTTAGTGTAGAGAGGATGAAATAGAATATTGGTGTATCTGAATTTGGGTAAATTACCTTTGATGTAGAAATTAGTTTAGGAATTTAATGTAACTAATAAAGTTTCATAACCATTACTATATTTTAACATTTAGGGTTTTTTTACTTGTTCTCTTAATTACATGGACAATTATCTTAATTAAATCTTGTTGCTAAAAACATAAGCGAAAGATTTTAGGAGGATATACACTACAACGCGAGTTACTTCCATCGACATACATATCTATACATGAAGGCGGGTATTGACGATAATCCGTCGATTATATTTTTCTTTTTTAATCACACGCGATATGTCGGTGATATAGCATTCGTGATACTCATTTGTATAGTTGTGATAGCATTATTCAAATTGTATAAAATATTATGCGTTCTTGTTTTATAATCTAACTGTTTAATTACTAAAAAACAAGATAAAGAAAACGTTACAAACATTATTAATTTGTTTTTAAACTAGAATGACATATTATTACAATAATTCTTAAATGCAACCAACACCGACTTTTTCACAATTTTCACAACTTACACAAAACACCTTAAAGTTTAGATACATGTTCACATGTAGTCCAATAAACATACAACCCACACAAGTAGATGTAAATTGATTTTAAATATTCCAATTAAGCTTTATTGGTAAATAATAATCTCAACTAAAGAAATATTTGTTTTCAACGGTTCATGACTAATGAATGGTTTAGTTCACACTGTTACTTTACAATAGACCACTTTTTACCACAAATAAGGGACCACTTTTTCTTTTTATTTTATTTTATTTTATTTGTTGATACTTTCTACTTTCATATGGTATTTAACTATTTATAATAGAACTGACAATTGTTAACACAAGCCGAACACGAAATGTAAAGGAAAAAACAAATTTTGGTTCAGCGTACATGATCTCTTTTCTTAAACATGTCACACGAACTAGACCCGTTTAAAAAATCAACCAACCTAAACACGATATGCTAAAGGGTGGGTGGACCTATTAACCCATTTAAGAATTTTATTGTTTTGAAAGAAGTTAATGTTAGTTTTTGAGATGAAAAGTGTTAAAATTTTAATTAAATATTTATGTTTTTAATTACTCAATTATTAACTTTAAAATTTAAATTAATTTCTCATTTGAACATTTTTACTTTTTAACACCTAAATTTTTACACTCGATAAAATTTGAACCCACGACCTCTTATTTTACACCTTAAATACTTTACCACCCAAACAAAGTGAAGATGGCTTTGAACATTTTTATCTACCTTTATTTTCAATAATTCATTTTAAAAATTCTAATAGTTCATTGTTTATTCTACGATCATTCTCATTCACTTAATCTAATCTTAAAATAAATATATAAACCCAAGCTTATTAATTTTTAATTAGAGATTACAAATAAAAAAACAATTAAAATAACTCAATTACAAAAATTATAAAACAAAAAGTTTCACATGAATTGAAGTAATTAACTTGTGTTGGGAAATTCAACCCACCAACCCGACACGATTTAAAGATAAACCATTATTTATATTAAAAACGCAACAACTCAAGGACTGAAATAGCACTTAAGAAATAGAACAGGGGATGTTTACAAGCTTTTTCATACATGCAAAAACACATAGTGCCTTAAATTCATCAAAGCATCATCATATATACATATAAGGTGGCATTTAGCTTCTAACAAATTGTAACGTCGATTGCATCATATTTTCCTTTCCTTTATTTTTAACTACTTGAATTCTCTCTCTAGATCAACCGAAGTAAGTAGCTAATTATACCACATTCAATCCGACTCAGTTTCTGCTAAATTTAGTTGTTGGTCAAGTTCTAGTGTTCATTGTTTTCTTTGGTTTTGATTAAAATTGCAGGGATTTGCATGATGAATAGGGGCCAAAGTAGCGGTACCGAACCTGTTATTGATCTGGACAGTGATTTTCCTATGGATCTGATCGATACATTGATTAATAATAACCCATGGGATGATTTAGATGTTGGGTAAACTTTTTGTTATCTTTGTTTTATTTAATGTTTTTTCTGGTTTGATGTAATCAAGTTTATTTGTGAGCTAAAGTAACGTTTTGCAAGTTTGAGCAAGATCGGGGACTTTCGATGATCTGTTCGGCAAGCTATGTTTGTCGTAATTAATGGCTGAATGGGTTTAATTTATTGTTGATTGATAATAATTTAACAATTAATATTTAATATTACTTTTTGTTTGTATAAATTTCAGTAATTTTTTTAGGTTTTCAAGAGGTCAATATTTATTCTTGATTTCCGGAAAAACGGATTTGTTGTTTGTACAACAATTTCCCCCAAATCATCAAGGGGTTGTTACTTTGTTTACTCCAAATAAATTATTTGTAATTTTAATTTTAATTTTTAATCTTTAATTTATAATTTATAATTTATAATTTATAATTTTATTTTATTTATTTTAGTTTTGATATAATTTCTATTTTTATTTTCAATTTTTATTTTTTATGTTTAATTTATCTATTTTTAATATATACTCCATAGGTGTTTGTCAATTTATCATATTTTGGTGTTTTAGCAAGCATTTATACTAAATTGTAATTACTTTACATTATTACGCGTCTGATATCAGTACTAGTTATGTATCTTGTGGTTGATTTACTTCTTAATATTGTTGAATCTATGGTACTGAGATCGCGCAGAAGCCGTTAAATGATATATTCGTGGTCTTAATTACCAGCGGTGTCATGACCAAAGAAAAAAGTTATTCATTAGATTACGCTTATTGATTTCATGAAGAAGCAGAATATTAATATCTGATTAAAGGAAGAGACTTCTTATACAATCAGTTATTTTAATAAAATTTGGAAAAGCTTATTTTGAAGGAAGTCATAGCATAAAATGTTTTAACTGTCACCAAAAGGTCACAAGTTTAATTAAGGAATCTGTGATATATTGTGTATAAACACACAGATTTTTCATTAATGTTAAACAAGTGTTATAACCAAGAAATTTTCCTAAATCTTTATGGACATGTAATTGAAAAGGTATTATGAAATGCAGTTTTGTTGGTTTGTACACTGTCGATTAATTGTTAGTAAGGACTAGAAGAGGTAGAAATTCCTCGACATTAATGTTTATATGGTGGTGGTCTTTTGTCGTTTAGTTGTCGCTTAAATAGACACAACCTAGTTAGTTATCTTCATTTTGTCGTTTGTAAGGACTAGAAGAGTTATAAGTCCAACGGCATAAATGTTAATTTGGCGGGCGGTCTGTTGTCGTTTAGTTGTGCATATATAGGTATACCCCCCCCCCCGGCATAAATGTTTATTTGGCGGCGGTCTATTGTCGTTTAGTTGTGCTGAAATAGATATAACCCAATTAGCTATCTTCATTTTAATGTTAGTAAGGACTAGAAGAGTTATAAAGTCCCACGACCTAGTTTATGGCGCGGTTTGTTGCCGTTTAGTTTTGCTTAAATAGATATAGCCTAATTAACTATCTTCATTTTATGGCTATACGTGTCGTGTCACCTTATAACACTCTTTTCTAAATGCTTTTCGTATCCGCATCCACATGACTGATCAAATCTAGAAATTCCTCAATTGTGAACATGAAACGCGTGTTTGTGTATTTATGTGACGTCAAGGTCTCCGCGTGAGCATGCAAAAAATAACCTGAAATAAATATTTTTATGTGGTGTATAGTGCTAATACATGTATATTTGTGAAGCAATGTTATCATATATGTCAAAAGGTTGATATTGTTATGGTAAAGATAATTATTTGTTGTTTTAGTACTTATATATGTTTCTTTAATTGGTTACTAATGTTGTAAGCAAGATTTGTGTTTAGAGTTGAAATGAGAGTAATTAACTTGGTAATGATTTTCAGGGCCACTGCGGACAATATGCCCATAAATCCTAATCTCATGCCAGTAGACGATACGACTATGAATCAAAATTATCATGGTCAGCCACTCATGCCAATTGCAGACGCCAACACAAACTTTGGTGAAGGCTCATCGAATGCGGTAAGCTGATATTTCTTGATTCAGTCGTTTATTCATGTGTTTCTTGATTCTACTTTCGCATCAAGTTTTTGAACGTACCCCGAACTATTTAACAAGGAAATAGATCATCAAGATATCAACAAATGCTCTTCTGATATCCACAAAACTTTCCATTTGAAAAACTGGTTCTTAAACATAAATAAATATTATATACTAAAAGACCAGTATCATGATATGTAATTCATGAAATCACTTTAGGAACTTTGAATGTTAAATATTTGATTTGTCAAACATTAAGACAAAATTTGATCTATTCATTTAATAAAACTGGAATGGTGAAGAACAAGCTAACTAGCTTCTACCTATACAGCTTCTTCCCAGTACACTGCCATGGAATGCTCAGAGAGATCAGACACCGTGGGTACATATGCGGCAGCCCACAACCCAAAAGCAGGTACACTTACCACAGGTGACAAGGGCCCTAAATGGACAATGGGAGTTAAAAGGTAACTAAGAAATAAATGTTATAACACAGAAGATATAATTAACCTATGATATTAATTATATTGTTATGTTGTGAGAACAAATTCCTAATGATTTTAATATGGCAGCCCCCCAACAATTTTCTTCATCTCACGAGTATCGCGAATATGTCACTAGCCAGGTATTTATCCTAGTTTTGCCTGATGTTAACGCTTATTAATATTTTTAATTTTTCATAATCTTTTGCTTATCAAAGATATTAAATGTTGTTAGATAATACCTGTAATGAGAGAAAAATACTACATCAAACTACAAGATATGTTCAACAACGAAACACTGCAGTATGCCAAGGTTCAACTCAATCACCATTTTTCAACGCATAAACATCGTTTAAATTCATCTTTTATTTAGATGTGCTTCAATTCACCTTTGCAGGCACGGACATTGGAAGATTCGAAAAAACCCAAAGCTATGATCACTTACATAGAAAGGATGCTTAAGTTTTTGAGTATCACCAAAGCAAGCTCAATTCCTGGAAATGACCGGTCAGTGTCTAACTATGTGAACGCACTTGTCAAATTTATGGAGAAACATATGGGAGACAGGTCTGGTGGTTCTTCTCAAAATTGTGAGCCCGTGAATGCACCATCGATGCAGCTACCGAGTCAATCTCAAATGGCTACAAATGTAGAAACCAACATGGTGAATTTTAATCAGAATCTCAACTCGAGGATACCAGTGACACAACAGTCAAGAATGCCTAGTTCACTTAATAATGCATCTTTTCAGATAGGCATAAACCGAAGACCCGAAAATCCAACTAGAATTGGTCCATCCATAGTTTCACCTTCATCTGGTTTGATCCCAAAACAACAAACAAACTCAGGACCAAACACCAGTAGTGTTATCGGGTCAGGTTCTCGCATTGGTTTTCTTTCAAATCAGGCTGCTGCTAATCTTCCATCTCAACCAATTTACCGGCAGCCACAGTTTTCGTATTCAGACAAAATGAAACAACCTATGCATACAACAAATAAATATACATATCCAAGAGTTCGGGCGGGGTTGTCTCCTCTGGGTTCAAGGTTGGTGAATCATTTTCCTCCCAATCAGTTATCGGTTCCGTCAAGTGTGAAGCCAGTTAGCCAGCAAACATCAATGACATCTCAATCACTTAATGTAAACAGTATGCTGACTCTGCAAGCAATAGCTAGATCACCATTTTTACTTTCTTCTAGTTCAACCGCTCCATCTGGCACACCCTTATCGACAACGATTGCGAATCAGAAGCTTGCAGCACCCACTGGTACCGCTCACCAGGAGCCACGAACTTCAAAAGACCCGATTCATCATTTGGCTCAAGTGGTACGTTTGCTATTGAAACATGATTTGGAACACTTTTTCCTTAGTGCAACAACATTGGTGTATGCTGATACTAATAACTGTTTTGCTGTTACAGGTTAAATCAGTATCACCAAATTCTTTAAGTTCTACATTAACCGACATCAGCGTAATGGAAAAGGTGGAGAATACCATACCAGAATGTACACCTACAGATCTTTTTGGCCAATACATAAACATTGAAGAAGACACTGACAATGAGACACGTCCATATAAGAGACAAGAAGTAAGTATTACATCAATGTTAAACCAACAGTTTGATCTTCCAGAAGGGGCTATGATATCAAGCCAAACAACATCAAACGAAAAGCTAAAGCTTGAGGTAAGTTTTACTAAATAATTATTTTCTGAATATTCTAATTCCGGTTATGATTCTTATATTAATTTTAATCTCTTTAAAATCTACGTGGCTCTTTAATTAACAGAACGAATGGGCACTAAGGGAGGAAATTAAAGAGATAAACAATAAACTATTGGAGACAATAGTCTATGAGGTCTTAGACTCTTCTAAAGATGATATTTTCTTAGTTGGAGGTCATGACGGTATCATACTTAAGTGCTTGTTTGCGAATGTGCGTTTCCCGAATGTACTCAAAACGGAGGAAAGCACTTCATCTGAAAAGGTAAAATTTGAATTTGGGCACTACTAGAAAAACTGTTATACGATGAATACAGCAGAAATGCTCTGAACTTGGAAATTGTTGATATACAGAGAGAAAAAAAATATGTTTTCAACTGTCAAAATACACAGCACACGCTGTATGAGTTTTCAACACTAGTTCAAGATCAAACTTGGTTAATATTACTTGCACCAATGCAAATATTGGTACTAGAAAAGGAGAAGAACATATGTTTAACTAATTGAGCATTTATTATTTTAGAAATGCTTATTAAAACTTCTTATTGTGTTTTGACACAAAGTATTTGTGATTAAATTAAATTGTTTTTGAGAAAGTAGTTTAAATATCTCTATCTAATGTATATTCTGGCTCCTTTACTTAAAAGGTTCTTTAATTCTATAATTGTATAAACAGATGTCGGAGTTTGCCGTACTGTTTCTTCTTCCCTTTGATTACCCAGAGTCTTCAATCAGAGTCTTTAAAGCGGAGCGAGATCTGTTCAAGTAAGTGAGCCTAATATAATCTTTAAAAATGTTATATAATAAAACTAACAAGTATGTATCTTATTGAGTTATTGTAATACTTGATCTGGCAGTTGTGAACAGAGATGGGCGTTGTATGAGGACATGATTAATAAATTCAATACCGCGACGCGTGGGATCCGTGGAAATCTGTGTGTTAGAGAACTGGCAAGTATTTGGGATGCTAGTGCCTGCGCTGTAATGTCTGAATTCTGGCAAAAAGTGGGTGGAAAAAGCTTGAATGATAGGTATGGAACCTGGGAGAGTTGCGCCAATGGTTCTTCTGGCTCTAAGTAGTCGATCGATGTCCACAAACATGTGAAACTTTTAGATGTTGCTGTGGATTTCAAACTTGTGTGCTTTCTATGTTTGTCAACTTTTAGTATGTGGAATAACTCTATGTAGTATGTTGTGTGTCAACTTTTATTATGTGAAATAACTCAGTATGCAACTTTATATATATAACTAGTTTTTATCCCTCGTATTACGGGGGTCGTTTTATATTATTTGTTTTTAATATTTATCTATGTTTTGAATTTTTATTTTTTTTATTGTATGAAAGTTAATAATATACTTATGGTTTGATATTAAATTGTTTCACAAATAAATGAGATGTTATAACCCGGTTTAAAGCTATATGAGTTTGATGGGACCCAAGCCCCGTTTATTTTTTTTTACTATAAAACTGGTTTTTTAATTATGAATAACATATATATTTATTTTAATAAATCAGATATTAATTTTTAGTATATTCATACTTTATAGGATTTTTGTATCAAATATTTGGTGAGATTAGTTTTTAATTTAATGAGATGTTATAACCCGTTTAAGAAATATCTGAGTTTTATAAGACTCATACCCGTGAATTCGGGTCAAATGCATGAGAAGCCTTCATTTAAAAATCAAACAAATCTGGTGACCCCAAAAAAAGGGGAGCGACCACATCGCGATACGTAGGATTTTTATGTATTCGTTTATATATATTATAGATAAGAGAGTTGAATGTTTATATATAATTACTATGTTGTGCGTTTATCGCTCTACTTTAAAGCAATTACCAATCTCCGACTCTAGTTCATTTCCACAACAATGATGGTAGTTGCTTGAACGGACCTGATTATGTATATGCAGACCACACACACTTCTATGTGGCATAAGGTATATGCAACCAAGAGTATTACAAGGCAGTATAGTACTTAATTCTAAGATTTATCAACAAAATGGTATTGTTGAGAGGAAGAATATAACACTGGTTGAGCTTGTAAGAATCATGCTTTCTAATTACACCTACACCTGACCTTTTAGGCTGAAGCAAATATTGTTCATTTGTTTGGTATTTAAAACATGGGACTCATGCAGAAGGACATTTATGGTAAACAAAATGGTAAGAAAGAAGAAGAACGCGCACCTATAGATTAATACACAAACTTTTCTGGTCGATGTGCATCGTTGTACCAGAGACGACCATCTAACGGCACTCAGGTTTGATGTGTTATCTTTTACGGTACCAAAGTGATTTATCACAAGGTGTATGCTTGTTGTATCGAATAAGGGAGATTTATGTATATTATCTCATTTCTTTATGTGGAACATGAAAACTAAACTAACCCTGGGTAGGCTTAGCTTAATATCTCAACCGGGAATGGATACTCACCAATTTAACCCCTGGTGGGCTTAGCTTCGTGGTCTAAATGAGTGTAAGTGTAGAGTAGTTGTTATGTGTTTCGGTAGACGTCACCTGCAAAACAGATCATCGTGAGCTCATTACGAGAAAGACAAGATGGGGGGCCTTCTCGTAATCACCCTCCGGTGTGAGAATCGGTAATTGTTCTAGAGAGAGTATTAAGTAATTGAAATGTTTGAGTATTTGTGAATGAAGATGATTTTATCAGGGTATTTATAGCATGGGTGGAAGAGAGTGATTGGATGGGCTCTCATTGTCCAAAAGATGCTTTCCTTAGCCTGGGGTAACACATGATCAATTTTAATAGGTTTCAACAGCCGGCCATATGCCAAGCCGTTTGGGGAATGTCCAGCTGGCTCTCCCTTATTGGTTACATCTTCACATGTTCCCTTTTGTGAAGGTATATCTCGATATCAAAGGATCTTCTAGTTATTTTGCCCTATTGACATGGACTCATTCTTCTTTTGCCTGCAGGTGTCATGCGCGCTTCTAGAAGGATTGTCTGAACTTGTTTGTTCCTCTGCCCTGGTTGTCTCCTGCAGGCATCTAGAAGGTTTGTCTAAACTTGTTTGTTTCTCCACCAGCGGGTGTCTCCCGCAGGCCTCTAGAAGGTTTGTCCATTCTGACGGATGCCTTCCACGGGTACTATTTTTGGTAAGAGTGATTCATGGGAGCGTCTAATGGGCTGAGAGTTTCTGGACATATCTCTATATTTTATGACCCTACCTCTATACATTTCTTTTCTATGGAACATGAAATAAAGTTTATCATATATAACCTCCTAGTATCTCTTAATGATGCAGTAATGTAAACCATTAAAACTCATTAAACTAATTTGTACGTTATGATCTTCACCCTTTCAATGTTCAAACTCCATTCACCTTCATTTTTTTCAATATCAGTTACGTTAGGATTACTTGAAATTGATCTATGTTATTGTGGAACCAAAACCAGGGGAAAAAATCTGATGAGATCAAAGAGATTATCAGTTAGACCCTTTTGAAGATAACATTAGGATAGTTATTGAAGGTGGCACCATGGTTATTTGATTAGAAATTGACAAATTGTCATTTTACATACACGACAATGTGTGGCACTTGATAAACAATGTGCGTAGTAAAGGTGTGACTCAACATCATTGTTCATTTAGGAGTAGGTTAAGAGAGTGTGTCAGCAAACCGTTCTAATCTATACATACTATTAAAACAAGATGCATTTTCCACTTGTCAAGCTTTTAGGGCCTCCACATCAATGCCACCTCAAGGCCATGTCACCAATGCCTTTTATATCAATGCCATGTCATCTACTTAACTATATTTAAACCATAATATTTCATATTTTTTCCCCTAATCATTTTTTTCTCTATTTCTCAAAGACCCGGCTCTTCTTTCATTCATCTTCTATATTCCGGCCAATCCTACTGTATATTGTTATTAATTAATTTCCGGTAAGTTAATTTTCCTGCAATATTTCATAAGTTTTCCCTCTAATCATTTTTTTCTCTAATTCCCAAATACCCGGATCTTATTTGTTCCTCTTCTATATTCCGGTCAATCCAAATGTGTATTGTTATATTATCATCCGGCAATATAATATTATTTTCCGGTAAGTTTCTATTATATATATTTTTTTCCGGCAATATATTATCATCTGGTTATTGTTTCATCCAATTTTGTTATGTTTCTTTTAAATCAGATTCGTGTTTTTAATACAAATCGGCGTTGTTTATTATTTTTGGTCGTTTTTACCTTTTTCCGGTAAGTGTTGCCGGTTATTTTTTCCGGTTATGTTTATAACAATGATTAAAAGTCGTTTTTTAATTTTTGTGTGCTTTTGTTTGATATCCTGTTAATTTATGTTGTAGATGAAAATTTTGATAATTGATCGACTGTTTCTGTTTATATTCCATCAACTGTTTCTGTTGAATAATTCATTTAACTTTGTTAATCAAAAACTGAGAATTCATGGTTAACAATCATATTTGTTATTTACCGGTAAGACATTCCACATTAATATTGTTCTTTTATAATTTCAGGTTAATGGCAAGACTAATAGATGCTCATTTCTCTTTTCCGGTATACCATGGTAATTCCGACAATATAGTTTTTCCGGTAACACCTTTTAAATTTCCCGTGTTTTAATTATTTTCAAAAGTCCATAATATCAATATTAATTCTCGAATTTATTATTTCAGGTTATTGTCCGACTCACCTGTACTAATATCACCATTGATCAAGACTTTAGTATATGTATTTTTATTATATATTCATGTATAGATTTAATTTTTTTAATATTCATGTATTTCAATATTTGAATTTCATATATTTTAATTAAAAGTTAATAGTATTTGTTTTTCTTTTTTTTAATAAATTACACCATTGACTATTCCATTAATTATAATTATTTAGTTTAAGTTTCCTAATGTGTGGTCATAACCGAATTATTTGTTATACATTGACATTCCTCAATTAAGTATTTTCTAATTTAGGTGGTGTTAATACAATTAATTACATTTATATTTTTACACCATGACTTTCCTTAATTTACAAATAACTATAAAATATCAATTCTAATTATAAAATAACATTTAGACATATAAAATAATTTTATTACTTTAACTAGATAAAATAATTTTATTACATTTAGACATGTTAACGAAATAAAATGTAAGTTAAAATTAATTTAAAATTATTTGACCAAACTCAAAGTTAATCTTACTTTACCGTAATTGTATATAGTTTTGATATATAATAAAAACACGGAAAAAATTTTTAATTATCCGTAATATACATAATAATAATTTCTCTAAAATTAAATGTCCATAATCTATAAATAATAATACATAATACGGAGTAACAACTTTACTAATTTACATAAATAAGTAAATCAAGTTATATAACTTATCTATGGTATCTCTATACATTTTTGGTATATGATTTAAATTTTAATTTAAATTTTTAATAAATGTCCATATTAATTGTTTGACTAACAGCTTTCCTTTGTATTCATTTAACAGGTTTCATATTTAATAGGTTTCCTTTAATTGTACAACTAACATTTGAATTTGTAATTAAATAGTTATTAAATAATTTTTATATGTTCTTTGACTAAATAATTATTATATTTAACATATTTAATATAATAATAATTACTCTGTATAATTCCGAATATCTTAAGTTTAGACATTATTAAAATTATACTTTATAAGTATGTTATTAGTTGTATTTTTCTTATTCAGATTATGTTAAATTTGCATATGATTTAACCTTTAATTTACAAGTAATGATCCATAATAATGATTTGACTAACATTTAAATGGAATATATATTCTCTTTACAATAATAACTTATATACATTTAAATTTTGATTATAGTGTTAAGGATGGTATTTTCATAAATTACAAAAATATCTCATTCACATTATGTTTAATTTAGACATTATTAAAAATACACTTTACAAGTTCGTTGTTATTTATATTTATCTTATAGAATTATATTCTAATATATATTATAATATTATATTCTAACAAGTTCGTTATTATTTACAATAATTTATAATAGTTGCCAAATGTTAGAGATGGGTTTATAATTTACAATATTTACAATAAGTAATTTCAATTTATTTTCACAAATTCAAATTCAAATTAACTTTCCGGTAATTGTATACATATTTGGTATATGATTTAGACTTTCTTTTATAATAATGATAATGAATAATGATTTGACTATAATTTTCAACATTTATATAAACTTTACAAAAATAAGTTATAGACTTTAACATTAATAAATTAAAATTCAAAATTATCTTCCCATCTATTTCAATTTTAAATCCAATATTATAATCTCTACAACTACTACGAATTATTTCGTACTTTCGTTTTAAATATTACTCGAGTTTGAAATATATTGTTAGTTCAAATACTATCATTTGGAACCATATTGAACTATGACACGTGTTTGAAAACTTTAAGTATATATTTTACAACTTCTTATGTTATTGTTTTTATATTTTCAACTGTGTGTAGCACGGGCTCTAATCTAGATAACAATAATAATGATTATTTATTCCCATAAGGAAAAATTAAGTATATATTTTACAAGTTCTTATGTTATTGTTTTTATACATTTTTTCGTAAAATAACTATTAGTGAACATGGAATGTTTTCTTAATTTATTCATATTATTCCCATAAGGATTAAGAGTTTTCTAAATAATTCGGTCAGAAATTCACAACTTCTCAAAATATGGCATCTAAAGGACAAAATATCACCAATTGTAATGAGGATTGACATTAACTTTTGTAATTATCTCTATATTATTTAGTAAAAGAAATTATCTTTATTTTAATTTTTTTCAAATTAACCAATTTGATTTTAATTTTTGTAACTATTTCTAAATCAGTTAGTCAAATTAGTAGTATTAATAATTAGAACTGATTTGATTTTAATTTTTGTGATATGTCATTAACCTTTGTAATTATCTCTATATTATTTAGTAAAAATAATATAACATAAGTTTATTGTTTTTATATTTTTTATTATTCATAAAATTAAGTCATAACCTTCAATTTAATATATGTAACATCAAATTTTAATTAGAAAAAATTTAATAAGAAAATGTATATTTATATATTTCCGTTTTTAAATAATATCCTTAATTTATGCTTAATATATATAACATATTTATACCCATTTTAAATTCAGAATTTGACCAATCTTTCAACAAAGTTTTAAATGTTTTAATATTTTTCATTAATTTTAAACCAATTTCAAAATCTTTTCATAATTTTTTGAAGTTTTCAAATTAACCAATTTGATTTTCATTTTTGTAATTTTTTAAATTAACATATTAGTAGAATTAATTAGTATATTTATTCAAATTCGGTTTTTGAACAAATGCTGAAAGTCAAACTGTACATATAAATGGTGAGAATCGGAATTTGAAATTCAGTTAGATATATATATGTGTGTGTGTGTGTTTTTTGACATTTAGAAATAAATATATTAATAGATTTAGTTGAAGGTGACAATAAAATCATAATAACTTTAAATATTTAGTAATGCTTATTAAAAATATAATATTGTTATTTAAGGAATGAATATTGAAAAATTATGATATCTTATAATTCATGTAAAATTATCATTTATTTATAAGTACAACATTTGCATTTCATTAAATTTATTTGATGTTACATATATATTATATTTTTAAATACATTTCACCGTGTGTAACACGGGTACTATCCTAACTTATGTTTAATATGTGTGTTTGTTTAATATGATAGTGTAAAAATGTTATGATTTTGATGATCAGTTTGCTGCAAAAAAAATTTTTTTAAAAAAGCATCTGAATTTTTAAGATTGTGGTTATAAAGTTATGTTAAATTTTATGACTTTCTAAAATGTTTTCTTATGAAATTTTATGATCGTCTATATTTATATGGTAATTGTTACAATCGCACATTTTGTTTTTAGTTTTACATAATCCTCTAGATATTAATGTTAACATAAACTCATTCTAACATACATTAAGATTTTCGTTTCATACTTAATCAGGTTGCATGGTTTGCTTTGTTTTTCAGGTTCTAAAGCAAAATGCTTTTGTTTTTGGACGTAAATATTTGAAAGTTCATGCTGGGATAATACGATTTAAATATTTTCATGACTTTGCTAATATAGACAAGTTTGTGTAGCTATTAACTTTTTATATAGACAATCTTACTCTTTAATATTTTGGTTAGGCCAACCTAATGTTAAATATTTGTTTTCTCGATTATGCTATTTATTATTATATGCATTCAAAATTATTTAGCATAATTTATCCATAAAAGGGTTATAAAAAATGGATGAGAAAGCTTCGGCTAATTCCTGAATGATATATATTAGAATCAACTATATTTCAAACACACTTGAATGAAAATTAACATTTTATTGAATATTGATTAAAACTTTATTGTAAATATTGATTGTCATAATAGTTTGTTTTGTAACATAATTTTATAATATACTTATAAAAATAAATGTCTTATATATTGTTTATCTTTTAACATATATTGTTTATTTTTTAACATCTTTTAACATTGATGTATAATAAATGTTTAAAATTGATGTATAAATAAACACGGGTACTATCTTAGAGTAATAAATATTACAATTATTGATGTGTAATAAATGTCTTAGATAGTCTTTGTATGTTTTTGTATTTGATTCATATAAGTTATAATGTCTTATAATTCATGTAAAAGTATCATTTATTTATAAGTACAACATTTGCATTTCAATAATGTTATATTATGTTACATATATATATTATGTTTTTAAATATGTTCCACCGTGTATAACACAGGTACTATCCTAAATTAATATTGAAATCCAATGATCTGTTTCTTTTAAGAGATTTGGATCACTTGAAGCTTGCTAATTTTATAAAAGAAATGGCACATTTGGATTTGGAAAATGAAGTTAGAGATAAATATTTTTCAAGATGGTAATATTTAATTCAAACATGTTTGGTAATAAATGTTTAAATTGATGTGCAAATAAACACGTATACTATCTTAGAGTAATAAACATTATAGTTATTGATGTACAATAAATGTCTTATATAGAGTTTATCTTTTGAATCAACACTGAGATAAAAGTTTTGTTGAATCGACATTGTAGAATTGTTTTATTGATTTGGAGACTAATTTCATTTGTGTGCTTATTATGTACTAATGATATAAGTTATAAAATATTTTAACTTTTCATTTAACTTTGTTAGTCTTTGTATTTGATTCAAATAAGTTACGATGTCTTATAATTCATGTAGAAGTATCATTTATTTATAAGTACAACATTTGCATTTCATTAAATTTATATGATGTTACATATATATTATGTTTTTAAATATGTTTCACCGTGTGTAACACGGGTACTATCATAAATCAATATTCGAATCCAATTATCAGTTTCTTTTAAGATATTTGGATCACTTGAAGCTTGATAATGTTACAAAAAAAAGGGAACATTTGTATTTGGAAAATGAAGTTAGTGATAAATGTTTTTCAAATTGGTAATATTTAATTCAAACATGGTTTGTAATAAATGTTTTTAAATTGATGTGCAAATAAACATGGGTACTATCTTAGAGTAATAAACGTTATAGTTATTGATGTGCAATAAATGTCATAGATAGAGTTCATCTTTTGAATTAACATTGACATAAAATTTTTGTTGAATCGACATTGTAGAATTGTTTTATTGATTTGGAGACTAATTTTCTTTGTTTGCTTATTATTGTACTAATGATATAAGTTATTTTAACTTTTCATTTATCTTTGTTAGTCTTTGAATGTTTTTGTATTTGACTCAAATAAGTTGCTTATTTTTTACTTTCATTGTTTACTTTGTGTTTTCTATTTAAGTTGTTAGTTTAGTTCATAACTAGAAACTTCAAAAAACCTACAATAAACTTTTATAATCGTTTATTTTGTTTGTCAAGTTGTGAAGGTAATTTCTTTTTTTTTTTGGTTAAATTTTGAAGAAGTTGATGGTTGGTAAATTTGTCTATATTGATTTTGTTATTTATCTATTTTCAACCCATGTGTAACATGGGTACTATCCTAGAATATAATATAAATAAATATGACACATTACAACTAAGAAAAGGAAATGAATTAGTTAAGCGCTAATATCATATAGTACATGTTCTCATTTGCAGTTGTCGGAGTTCACCGTGCATATACTCGTTCCAGTTTGTTAAAGCTAGCTAGCAAGTTGTTTTGTTAATTTGGAAAAATTCCCAAAATGGCCATATTAATCCGTCTGATCCGACGGAAACAAGAAGTGATCCGACGGATTAGTATAGGCTATCAGATGTTGACACGTATTCAAATTTTCAGGCGGATCTGACGTTTTTAAGTTATCCAACGGATTCGTGTTCTAGGCGAAGTAATAATAAACAGTCGGATCCGATGGTTCAGTTCATGCTTTCGTCTGAGCCGACTATTTATTTTGGTTGTCAAACCCTAGATTTTCAATTATGTGGTTTTTGATTTTGAGTTCTAGAGTGAAATTGAACAATATGGTTGTGTTCTTCTCGAAAAACTATGCGATTTACATTATGGATTTGCCTAATTTTGTGGAGAAATAAAAACGATGGATATAGTGGTTGGTTATGGAGGTTTAGAGCTTGAGAGATAGAAGATGAAAATTTTCGTCAGATGCATAAATTCTGCCGGATCCAACGATTCTTTAACAAATCCCGCCGGATCCATTATTATGTTGAAAAAGATCCACAAATTCCGTAGGGCGGTGTTGAAATTTCTTCGGATCCGACGAAAAAATGACTATTTTGGGTATTTTATTTCAAAATCACGGCTAAAATTGAAAAGTGTTAAACGTGACTATTTGAGGAATTTTTCTGTAATTAAATCATTTAATAGGGTTTGATTTATATATTATATAATCATATTTTCCAACAAGAAGAAAGTTGATGAACTCTTAACTCACTGACACACATTAGTCACCTTTGTTGTGAATTAGAAAAAGATATATAATCGATCAGAATGAAAATCGAAGATCAAGAAATTCTACAAAAAATTGTATCTTGGACGTGGACCTGCAGTTTAGCTCAGTATGTATTTTTTTCCGAATATAAATATATACTAGGTTAGATACCCGTGTATAACACGGGTTGGAACAAATAAAATCATTGAACCATACAAAGTAAATTACATCAAATGTGTTGAAGGATGAATATAAAGATGTATTATAAGGTACAATAAATTTAGATTACGAAAACATGAGATTTTAATATTTTTTTGATATATATTTCTTTGTATAGTCAATTGTCAATTTTATTAGGGTTATGGTTACTTTTTTTTGGCTTTTCTAGATTAAGTTATTTTAAATAATTTATAATTAATTTATTTTGTTAACTTATTCTTTCATTCTATTATTTTAAAAACAAAAGATACACTTCTTATTCGTTGTTGTTATTGCCTAAGATATATGATTATTTTTACTTGTTAGGGTCTACGGACATTTTTATTTCAGCTCGGCCAAGGTATATAAATTCTCGAAGACGGCCCTGGGTTTCATTATTGGTCCAAAAAGATAATCCAGTTAACTTTTGGTATTAAATATTGCACGTGAGAGTAGTTTGGTCCATTTAATTCTTTCAAATTTCTCTCTTTCCTCTTATATAACAAAAACTTTTTTTCATGCTCATCTCCAACCTCGAAGATGGTTCATTGTTAAGAAGTGTACCAAATCTTTATAATATATTAATTACTATGTGATTTTGTAATTTGACATTATGTCTACTTTGTCCTAACTTTCATGGGTGGTTTCATGGAATGAACTCATCCATATTTTCAAACCATAGATCCGTTATTCAACAAAAACGTTTCTATAACTAAGAGTTATATCTAAATATATTATAACCAAAATGTTTATCATATTTAAAATTAAGAATTAATTCAAAAGGATATGACAAAAATATAACTTGATCACCAACATATCGTTCCTGGATAGCTTTTTATTTGTTGTTACAAAAATCGCATAGCCATTGCATATTCTACCTGGCATTATAAATTTATAATTCCATTATATATATCAACCATTTCTAGTTGTTAAATATGAGTGGGTGACATTTTATTATACGTTGGAACAAAAAAAAACCTTCTTCTTCGACAAAGGAAATGTTGCAACCTTCATAAGAACTGACAAAAAAATATAATTGCTTTGCCAAACCGTATGAATATGGAACATTAAGTGTAGCTGTAATTAAAAACATAAAGAAACAATAAGAAATGAACTATATGTGATAAAAAGCTTTTAAATTTTCAATATTTCCCTATGTTGATAGACATATTTTCAAAAATTCAAAGCTAATTATACTATATAGATAAGAGTATAAAGGAAAATTTTAAAAAGCCTTACCTTTTCCCCAAAACAAAATTAATAATCGTTGACTTACATTTTGCCCCGAATCTTGACATCTAACTATACTAATAAATGAAAATAATGAGGATGATGTGATAATTCCACATTCATTTTAGGCATAATCTCTCTTCTCATTCATCCTACCTATCCATGGGTTATGGAGCATAACCATATTGACAAATGGGTTATAATCTTCTTTCTAATTCTCTAATCTATCATCTCATTTATCCTAACTATCCATTGGTCATGGGGAAAAATAATTTTGACAATTGGGTTATAATTTCATTTTCAATTCTTTAATTTCTCATCTTATTTATCCAACATATACATTGGTCATGAGACAAAACAGTTTTGAGAAATGAGTTATAATTTCTCTTTTAATTCTCTAATCTCTCATCTCATTTATCATAGTTATTCACGGGTAATTGATCAAAACAATTTTTCTAAATGTTGTATATAAAAAAATCAATTTGTAAATTTGAGATTTTAGACTTCTTATTGTTTGTATTATATATTTTATCTTCTTTTTACCTTTAATATTTTGTTCATTTATTTCAGATAATAGATCTTTTTATTTTTATTATATGACAAATCCCGTGTAATACACGGGTTCAAAAGCTATTCTATTCATATAAAAGCTACACACATACAATATGTGTATAGGTCCAAATTGAAAACCGTCAATAATGGTAAAGAAACATACATTGTTGAACGGTGCATTTGAAATTCAATAGGGTTGAAGCGTTAGATTTTGATATGAGATAAGGCGCCATGTTATTGTTAAGGAAGGTTTTAATTTACTTATTTTAATTTCATTTGAAGGAATTAAAGCTTAAAAGATAGAGGTGTCACTTGGTAAGCTATTACGCCAATAAGGGGATTTGTAGTTCAATTATCATTTTTATTTATTATAATCGTAGATATATATATATATATATAAAGGTTCAAATACGAATACGACATTTCCTAGGAATGGTAAAAACCAACAGATTTTTGACATTTGGCGCTACAAATGATGGTGAAAGAATAATTCTAGGACACTATGTCTGTTATTGATAATTTTAAATCTCAACCATTTATTAACATGATCCAATGACTATGATTTATTTCTAATCTTCCTATGAAACTATTTATTTTTAGGATAACCCTCATATATTTATATATATATATATATATATATACTAGTTTTTATCCCCCGTATTACGGGGTTCGTTTTATATTATTTGTTTTTAATATTTATCTATTTTTTGAATTTTTATTTTTTTTATTGTATGAAAGTTAATAATATACTTATGGTTTGATATTAAATTGTTTCACAAATAAGTGAGATGTTATAACCTTTTTTTTACTATAAAATTGGTTTTTTAATTATAAATAACATATATCTTTTTTTAAATAAATCATATATTAATTTTTAATATATTTCTATTTATAGGATTTTTGTATCAAATATTTGGTGAGATTAGTTTTTAATTTAATAAGATGTTATAACTCGTTTAAGAAATATATGGGTTTGATAAGACCCATACCCGTGAATTCGGGTCAAATGCATGAGAAGCCTCCATTTAAAAATCAAGCAAATTTGGTGACTCCAAAAAGAGGAGAGCGACCACATCGCGACACGTAAGATTTTTATGTTTTTGTTTATATTATATATATATATATATATATATATATATATATATATATATATATATATATATATATATATTGAGTCCGACTCATCCAACTTATTGTTCAACATCCTCCGACACACCTATATTATGTGTTCCAAAATCTGACAATTATTTCAACAAATCGTGCTACATGGCTATTCAAGCATTTAGTTAGCTTTATTGAGCTTGTTAGAGATCTTCTGTAACCTTACACAAACATCAATCCTACAATTTCAATTAGAAGATTGAAGATATATGGGATTATGAGGCTGATAATTTCTAACGTAGTGCCTCGTAAGGATAACAACGAGCTCAAGTGCTCAACGGCCATCTGGCATATGACAAGTAGCACATCATCACGTATAAATTAATAAAAGGGATAAGGCTAGATGTGATCTAGAAAATGCAAATGAAATTCATTTTCGTATAAAAGCCTATGAATATTTATTAACTATATATGTGGGTGATGTGAGTGGTCAAAACCAAATCTGAAGAATACTTGTCGAATACAAAAGTGTTTTGAGGCTCTCTAGGGTTTTAAGGTCAATTTAGTAAAATGCAACACTTTTGGTGCACGTGTTCCTAATGAGGAAATTGATCGTGTGGCAATAATTGTCGATGTAAGTCGGGGGCGCTTCTCTTTACATATCTGGGATTATCGTTAGGGGTTAACATGAAGAACTTGTACCAGTGATTGATAGGTTTGATTCTTCATTGTTAACTTGGAAAGCTAATTTCCTTTCTTATGTCGAGGTTGTCACGCTTGTAAAGGCTGTCATTGGGATCCTTCCATTCTATTATCTATATATGTATAAAGCTCCGGTAAAAGTTATAAAGACGTTAGACGCTTGAAGGTATTCTACGAAACTCTCTTTGGGGTGGTAATAATAACGAACGTAAGATCAAATGAGTTGCTTGGAATAAAATTATCACCTCAAGGGGTCTTTGACCAGTAGGTGGCCTACATGAAGCAAATATAGCCCTTTTGACAAAATGGTGATGGAAATTCAAGTTTAAGCCTTTCCCAACTTTGGATATTAGTTGTTGTTATGTGGCTCAATACGGATGTCAAAAACCATCCCAATTAGAAAAACAAATTCTTAGGGTGTGGAAAGACATTGGGAGTGTGGAAAAGGAGATACTTACATAACAGCCTTAATTACCACGGTCATGGAAGTGAAAAAGAACCCAAGAACAAAACGAGAATGACGTGACATAGAAACTTATGAGAGAAAATTGGCCAACATACTATTAATGATGGATGAGATAATTGGCTATGGTGAAGTAATGGGGAAAGGTCAAATCTACCTTACGTTGATGGGTAGCCTTCGTTACCCAACAACTTTCTTGATGAAGTACATGTTCAATGATTTTTTTTTTGTTTTTCTTCTCCGTTTTATATATCGGCTACCCTTGAACAGCAACCCTTTAGTCCACACTACCCTTCAACTTTTATTCTAGCTAGATACGCCAAATAGTGTCAGGGGGAGTCTGTTGTAGCTTATTTGAATGACTACGGATAAAAGATTAGTGGTGAGCATGTTTTGTGGAAGTTCACTGGAATAATTTACCTAAAGTAAACTATCTTTTGTGACAAACTAAATTGTCGGTTCTCTTGTTTAATAAAAATTGGCGTATAAAAAACGGTGGTTATTTAATGATAGAGATAATTTTAAATTAATAAGTTAAATTCATGATTAGATGGTGGACATGACAAGGTGTGTAGAATGATTATCTAGATTCATATTTGAACATATGTTAAGACATTTTTCATTACTTGATAATAGAATTAAGTACATTTGAAAGTAGCCAAATCAGAGTTGAACGATATCTATAAAAGCATCCGATAAAATGTTTTTAGGTACTTTTAGAGGAGAGAGAGAGGGTGTGATGGAGGAAATAGAGGGTGATGTGGAGGTGTGAGAGATGAAGGTTTTATTCTTTCACAAAAACAAATAAAAACACATGTGAGCGTGAGAAGAGAGGAGAGAAAATGGATATGAGTGAGGCAGGTGAGATAATGTTTTAATTGGTGTGTAAGTGTCATGTGACACTAGTAAAACACACTAAAAATTATCCTTGTTGTGTCATTGTAGAGTGTGAACGCTCTAATGAAGTTGATCTTCCATTAATATATTGAAGAATTGAAGACAAAATATGCTTAATGGAATGTCACGTGTCCACGTTAACTATTTTAACTATATAATGGAATCAAAGTTATATGTTTTTAAATATAAGTTAATTTTCGGTTAACTAGTTATAATTTCGATTACAAATTAACCGGTTTATATTATAACTTTGGAAAATATGTTTTTGCTAATTTAGATATGATTAATTATCCTTTAAAAATTAGAAAAGAAAAAGAATAATATTATTACTAATTAAGTGTACTTACATCCAACCATTGAATGTTTATGTCGCCATTCCCACTTTGTTGGTGTGATAAGATTGTTAAGACGTGGAATAGAAGGTAGGGGGTTCAATCCCTATTAAGTGTAAAAAATTTACTCGATAAAATAAATTAATAATTATGTTAGGGTGATAATAAAAAAACATAAAAAAAGTTTGTTTTAAAAGATATAATATCATTATCTTAACATTTTGCTTTCAGAAATATTTCAATTTTTATAAAAATCTCACTGTTTAAATACTCTGGTTTTGATTATTTTCATTTTTTTAAATTCCAATTTTTATTTAATTTTATACAAAAGACCGGCTTTGAAATATTTCGTACTTATAAAAGGATCGTTTTTTTATATAAAAAATTTTGATTTTTATAAATAAAACTTGTTTAAAAACTCCGGTTTTGATTATTTTCATATTTTTTATAAAATTTTTATTTATAAAAAGACCGACTTCAAAATATTTGGGACTTTAAAAAGGATTTTGTTTTATAAAAAAAATGCTTTCTATAAGAATTTATTTTGTTAAACTAAAAATGATATAAATAATATCATCTGCATTTATTATTATCATTTAGTAGGGGAGATAAGCATGAAACTTAGCATTAGAAAAGGTCAAGAATTGTGTCACATGATTACTTAAATCATTGGCTATTAGGAAGTGATGAATATATCTTTTTTTAAAATATGATGAATATATATATGTGTTTTTAATTGATGATGAATATATCATCCAGTACAACTAATGAGGTGGTTCAAATTCCACAAACTGTCAATAATTAAAAATAAATGTAATGTTCATAAAATATATATATCATTCATACCATCAAATATTTATGATTTAATAAACATATAAAATCATTTCTTATTACCAATCACTTAATATAACTAATAAAAATAATATCTACCAAGCATATAACACGCGCGCACGCATACACACATATATATATGTATATTAATTAGTAATAGTTAAAGGTACTTTTGAAATTTATCATTTAACAATATCTACCAAGCATATAATACGCACGCGCGCGCGCGCACATATATATATATATATATATATTAATTAGTAATAGTTAAAAGGTACTAAATTTATCATTGTCCAAAAGCTATTTTTTAATATTAATTTATGAGTATTTTAATTAATTTAAAAAAGTTTATTGAGGTGGATTTCACATGGCTTACTGTAGAAATGTTGAGTAATTGTGTTGTTAAACTTACCTTATTCCCTTCTTTTTTATTAAATGTATCACCTCACTCAAGTTTTACATTAATACGATTTAAACATTTTTGTTTTTTCTTTAATATTTTGTTATTTTTTATTATTATTATTATTATTTTAAAAAGTTTTTTATTCTTTAAAGAGTTTTTCTTTTCCTTTTTTTTCATGTTACAAAACCTTTTGTTTAATGGCAAAAAAAAATTGTTCATGTAAAATATATTTTTTTATAAAAAGAAACAAAAAACAATTTTATAATGTTTTAATATTTTATAGTATGTTTTTAATAGTTTTTAGAGATAGATTACAAGTTTTTATAAAAAAAATGTATTGTTTTTAATCAATAAAAGTGATTAAACAACATCAACTTGATCAACAAGTTGTTTTTTTTTCCAATGTGACAATAATCTTATACACCCGAACCTAACAAACTATATTCAAATGATTTTTTTTCGGACGGGAGACATATAATAAGAGAAGAATATATAAATCGATTTATCGATTTTATAAAGAGATTATATCATTATTTCTTTAAATATATTTTATAATGATAATAAATATTATTATTATGATAAAGAATAATAAACACAAAAAGAGAGAGAAAAATTTTTTACAAAAAAATAATCAATATTACTATTATGATAAGTTTTACAAACAATATTAGAGGGTAGTATTTTGTCAAATGAAATTTTAAAGGAATTGAAAGTACAGGGAATTGGGTATAACAAGTACACGAATGGGGGAACGTTTAGCCTAACTCGTTGAGTAATACTATAAAGAGTCACAAAAGTTAGAAGTACGAGAAGTATTTATGGTCATCCATTTATTCTTATCTTTGATTTTCTACATTTCACATGATTCATTAAACCACTATCACCCTAAAATAAAGAAAAAAAAAGGTAAACCTCACATATCCAACCCCCCCCCCCTAGGGACGGTAGTGAAACCCGAACCCGATGGGAATACCCGATACCCGACATAATTTGGACGGGTCTTACCCATCCCATTAGGGTATGGGACGGGTCTGGGTTTAGTTTTTAAATTTTTCGCGGGTCTGAGATTTCTAATATACCCGATTACCCGACCTGATTACCCGATAATATGGACCCGTTTACCCAATTATATACCCGGCATAATTATACACACACACACATAGTAACAATAAAAAAAATGGTATTTGTGTTTATTTGTCCTTTGTGTGTCCTCCATGAATATTAAAACTATATATATATATATATATATATATAGAGAGAGAGAGAGAGAGAGAGAGAGAAAAGAGTTCAAATAAAAAAGAAATAGTTTCCTAGGAATGATAAGAACTAATAGATTTTTAACATGTTTCATTACAAGATATGGTGAAATATCAAATCTAGGAAACTATGTCGGTTATAATGGTAAAAAAATAATTCTAGGAAACTATGATGGTTTTAGATAATTTTAAATCTCAACCATTGATTAACATGATCCAATGGCTATGATTTATTCATAGTCTTCTTAGGAAACTACTTATTTTTAGGATAACCCTTTATATATATATATATTGTATTACATCCAGCCACTCACTCATCCTCTATAAACTACGTAGATCTTTTTTATATATTTTTTGTTATAGTTTTTTCTTTTTGTTGAATTGAGTGTATCATGAAACTAGAAAAATAATTTTTTTTTGTGTTGTATTTTCAAAACCCGATTGAATTTAAGTCGGACATACCCGACAGGTATTTTTAATAAACTAACGGGTATACCCGAAACCCGCGAGTATACCCGATACCCGATGAATATTTACCCGATAAATACCCGATGGGTCTGGGACGGGGTTTTATAATCGGGTCAATGTCTGGAATACCTAGACCCGTCACAAACCCGACCCATTGCCATCTCTACCCCCGCCCACCCCCCCCCCCCCCCCAAAAAAAAAAAACCTAAACTTTAAAGCTAAACCGACATTTCTCATGGGATTTCTTTTTGTTTTTTTAACGAGGGAAACATTTTAATTTTCTTACCTTTTAAGTTTTTTATTTATACTTTGATGTAGGATTTTTTTTTCTTTTCATTTTTCAGGGGTTAATGATCTCAACCCTTTAAAAGCCACAAATCTTTCATATATTTGTGACTCTTTGTATTTTAACATTTACCACTATATAATGGACAAAGAACTCGAATATTATAGTAATTGAATTTGGGTAAATAAACCTTGATAAATAAATTAATTTAGTAATCTAGTGTAACTGAACAAAAAAAATGCATTTTCCCAATAAAGTTTTATAACCATTTATATATGATAACATTTAGCATATGTATTTTTTTTATTTCACTTGTTCTCTTGATTATGGACGATTATCTTTAATTACTTTCACTAACAATGCATATGTGAATCTCGTTTGTGTGGTATTGATAAGATTATTCAAATTTTATATATATTTTGCATTCTAAAAATTTAAAATCTAACTATTTAATTACTAAAAACAAAAAAGAAAGAGAAAACGTTACAAACGAATTCTAATTTATTTTTAAACTACGATGACATCTATTAGAATAAAGGGAATATCTCATAGAATAGTAACCAACTTTCAAAAGTGTTTCAATTAGGTCACTTATGCATATTTTTCTCAAATCGGGTCACTATATCTTCAAATCGAGTCTCACCGATTTTTTTGGGCGTTAAGAAAGAAATCGAAGATAAGATGTGGGGGTCGGAATTTGCAATATATGTAGTTATACTTTTAAATAATTAAAAAACGTTAATTATATTAAAATTCAAAAATAAAAAATAAAATCCATGTCGCCACTCAACGTCAACATAAAAAAAAGATAAAAAGATCTCCTATGTGAAAAAAAAAGAAAAACGTTAAAAAAACATGTTAAAACCTTTAATTTAATAAATAAAAAAGTTGAGTGACCTAATTGGAACACTTTATAAAGTTAAGTGACCTAATTGGAACAATTTTAAAACTTGGTTACTATTCTATGAAATTGTCCCGAGAATAAATGCTTAAATGCAACCCACACTAACCTCTACATGTTTTTCCGTAAGTTACACAAAATACCTTAAAGTTTAGATACATATTCACATAGAGTTCCAATTATTATTATATATAATAATTAGAGAGTTTGGTGCCGCTAAGTGTTGATTGGGTCACTTGGCGACACCTTATTAGTCTTCGCATTTTGTTTTTATATTTCAAGTACAATAACGAACATAATGGAAATTGACCGAATGTCAATTTTGTTTTTTTATAGTTTTAGTTTCGGCACATTAACGAATTTGACGAAAAATCGAGTTTAAATTTTGGGTAAACTCATAGGTTCGACATCTAGGACTGACAATGCGAGGGATTTTCGCAACTCCTGAGTTTACCGAACGACGACACCCTATTGGCTCACCTCAATTTTTATATGTTCACCATTTTTTAGCTCTGGTATCGTAACGTAATTAACGGAAGCCAACCGAATTCATGTCGAATTACCGCCTCACTGCCCGGGACAAATAACGCCTGGGTTTTATCACTTTCCTGGGTTTTACCGACCATATAAACGTAGAATATTTATTTTTTTATAGAGAAATCTGCATTTTGTCTCCCTGGTTTATATCCACGTTCGATGGGTTTCCCCCTGAAAAAGATTTTGCGAAGTTTGGGCCCCTATGTTTCTCCGGTGGGTTCCTCTGACTCCTACCGTCAGTTGACCCGTCGTTGACCGTTAACGTCGAAGGGTAATATAGTCTTTTACCTATTTATACACCCCTGATTCAATAAAACCCCCGAATTAAGGCTTTTTTCCCAAACACCCAAATATAGGCTAACCGTTCGAACATTGAACCCCTAATTTTTCCGATCACCGTTAAAATCAAACGTCACCTGCACACATCGCAATGTCGACCTCGTATTCTATTAGGCGGGACAGTGAGTATTGTGACCCGTACAACCTATATGGTAAGGTGTTATTGTGTGTTCAAAATTTTTGTTTTATTTACTTGTGTGTTGTTAACGGGTTGAATGAACTGTTTTTATAGGTGAAAATTATTCACATGCGTTCACCATAAAACTTTTCCATGGAGGGTATTTCGCTACCGAGGGGCAGCGAAGATACGAAGGGGGGAAGATCACTTACGTTGATGAAGTTCAAGTTTCTGAATTTTGTAAAAGTTTGTTGCTTGGAATACTTTGTAAGTTACAATTGGTTGTGGTACAGCTTGTTGTTTTTATTACAAACATTCGCGTATTAGTTTGTATTTGGGTTTAAAGCCATTGGTTGAAGATTATCATTTTCAAGATGTTTGTGATATGATTAGAGGTAGTGATGGTATAGGTAGTCACATTGTTGAGATTTTTGTAGAACATGGCAGGACTAGTTGATGATGCATGGGATGAAATCCAAACAGAAGCAAGTAAATTGACGGTTATGATGGTTGATGAAGTGACTTACCAGGTATGAATATTTGCATGACTATGATATTACAATCAATCTTTTGTTAATATCCAAATATGTTCATAGGTTAAAAGTCTGAGAAGCCAATGTGTGGTGAATGTGGGGGATAGAACTTGCACATGCAGGAGATGGGACTTGACATGTATGCCATGCAAACATGCTGTGGCAGCCCTATATAACATGATAGAAAACAACATGTATGTCGGTCCATTGGAGAAGTGGGTTGATGAAGCTTACTGGTTAGACACTTGGAAGAAGGTGTATAATCATCAAATCAGGCCCATACCAGGCCCTGATATGTGGGCACCCTCAAAATGCCCAACAATATTAACTCCACCTAAACATCATACTCAGATTGGCAGACCGAAGAAGAGCAGGAAGAAGACACTAGGTGAGAAGAAGAAATTTGCAGCTAGCAAGAAGAGGAAGATTGAAGAGGTTCAAGAAGTGTTTTCTGTAGGAGGAAGACTTACCAGGTTGGGGCATGAAAAAAGTTGTGGAAGATGTGGAGGTTACGGACACAGCATCAGAACTTGCAGGGCACCAATTCAACCATAATGATGTCAACCATAAAGTTGTGTTTGAGTTAGATTGATGGTGTGTGTTTGATCCTATTTAAGACTTTTGTTTGAACTTGCTGGTACCATGTGTGTGTTATCATGGTTTGTGTTTGAAACAATTTAAGACTTGTAGCATGTGTTTGATTTGGGACATGATGGTTTGTATGCTATTTCGACAGTATTTGTTTAATGCTTTTAAAACTAGTAGCATGTACGCAAATCATGCAAACATTACAATAGATTTAATCATGTCAAATTAAAGTACAATTCAAATGCAAACAATACTATAAACCAACTAAAATGTTACTTCCAATGACAATCATCATTTGACCAGTCAGAGTCCCACACTGGATCGTCTTCTTATGGATCATGATAGTAATCTTCTTCCGGCTCACTGGTGTACTTGAAAGCTGCTTTCATAACCTCAGGGTCATAATCATCAACAGGATCCATTTCATGTTCTTCACTTGTTCTAAATAAGTCATCTTCTTGCACTAAATAAGCCATCAACTCATCTTCACCCAATTGATGTTCCTTGTCTTCCATTTGACTTTTGTCTTGGTCAAACTGAACATTCTCATCATCCTTCCCTAACTCAACATTCTCGTCATCCTTCCCTAACTCAACATTCTCAGTTTCATCATGGCTGCAACATGACTGATAATGTGGAAGACAAATTTAAGTAAACAGATGAAACAAGCAGCTCTAAAATTTAACATAAACTAAAATAACAACAACAAAGATTACATTATCCCATACTACAAAGACAATGTTAAAAGCTAATCAATAAAAACACACATAAACGAAGAACAAAAACCAACTAATTCCTAGCAACATCTTCAAGCTTGTTACTTATTTGGTTTTCATTCTTGCAAATCATCTTTCTTGTTCATCATCTTCACCATTGCTTGAATTACCTTTTCACAACTAGGGCATGTGGTATCATCAGCCCATTTTAGCCATCCACAACTCCCCTTCTGTAACAAACTAAATATATCAACAAACAAACAACCCTAATTCGATTAACAGATTAGAACAATTACCCCTAAAATTGACCTAAGCAACACGACAGACCAAATCATCATCGATTAACAGAGTAGAACCCTAATTCGTGAGTTATTAAAACTTACACAGCACAAGAATCGACGCCCCGGGTTTGCATCGGTCCTGGATATCCGGTAACATGTCGCGGCACCACATGAACATCCCACACAAAGCTCATCTGCACGGCAAGGCTTGGAAGGTGAACCCGAGGAGAATTGACTTGACTTGGATTGAGACATCCGTCAATCCGTCAATTGGTCGCCGGGTTGAGAGAATCGCCGGAGATGGTAACATAAAGGGAAAGAGGGTAGATCGATTAGTTATAAAGGAATCAGGGGTAACATAGTAATTTCCTTTTTTTTAACGGGTCAACGACGGGTCAACTGACGGTAGGAGTCAGAGGAACCCGTCGGAGAAACATAGGGGCCCAAACTTCGCAAAATCTTTTTCAGGGGTAAACCCATCGAACGTGGATATAAACCAGGGAGACAAAATGCAGATTTCTCTTTTTTTATATGTTTATATCTTTATACGTGAACTTGACCAATTTATTTTTTGGGTTTTAACGCTCAGGTTTTACCAACAGTGACTATAGAGTAACGAGCCTAACCAATAATGTTCAAATTCACGTAGACTCGCCGCTGTAACCCTGGTGTTATACCAGCTGCCTGCCGCAGTGCGGCGGGTAAATTACTAGTTTACATACAACCCACACAAATTAAGAGACCGTTTTATCCTTTTAATTTAGTTTATATAGAAGTGGTTGATACTTTTATAAAGTATTTACATCTATATAGTATGGACGACACTTCTCGACACATGCTAAACACGGTACCAAAAAAAAGTTTGTAATTGGTTTACACAACCCATTTTTATAAACAAGTCACAGACGACTTGTTTAAAAATAGGTCAACCAAAACATAATCTATAAAAAAGTGGGTTAACCTTTAACTTTTTTAAGAATTTTTTAAAAGTTGATTTATATATTAATTTCAAAGATATATAACAGGTTTAAAATTTAAAGTTCAATAGTTTGGTTTTTTTATTTTTCATATAACTATCAACTTCTAAATATGCGATTAATTTCCCTTTTGAATTATTTTATCTAATTCACTTCTAGCAATTTTATTTTACAACTTCTAAATGTTCATTCTCCATTGTTCTCGTTTACTTATTATAATCTTGAAGAAAATGTATAAACCTAAATTTCCTAATTCTGAATGAGAGATAAATACATAAAAACAAGATAACACAAATCGGAAAAAGAATAAAACAAGTTTCACATGGATCAATGTAATTAATTTGTTTTGGAGAATTCAACCCACTAACCTTCAAGGACTTAAATAACACTTAAGAAATAGAACATGTGCATGTTTGAAAGTTTTGTCTCACATGCAAAAACCCACGCCTTAGATTCATCAAATAATCATCTATATATACAAGGTGGCATTTAGCTTCTAGCAAATTGTAACGTCGATTGCATCAAATTTTCACTTTCCTTTAATTCAATAAAGTAAGTAGCTAGCTAATTATACCACATTAAATCCGACTCAATTTCTGCTAAATTTAGTTTTCGTTTCATCAAATCACCACATATGATTGTAACAACAATACAACATATTAACTGGATTTGATTCAAAAGTTGTGTTCATCGATTTCTTTGTTGTTTGATTAAAGTTTTGCAGGGATTTGCATGATGAATAGCTATCAAAGTAGCAGTATTGACCCGACTGTGGATCTGGACAACTTGATTAATAATATCTCATGGGATGATTTAGATGTTTGGTAAATTTTTATTATCTTTTATTTCTTGTTCTTGTGGTTTGCTTTTAAGTTTTTTGTGAGTTAAAGTAATGTTCTGCATGTTTGAGCTAGATCTAGGACTTCTGATTGATCTGTTCCGTAGGTTGTTTGTTGTATATTTATATCGGAATGGGTTTTCTTGAATTTTTTATCCAAAATGGGGTAGATGAAAAATATATATATCAAAATGGGTGACTTTAAAGCATTTGTCAAAAGAAGTTATTTTTTATAAAATCTCATATTGTATTTATCATTCCTCATCTAATTGGTTAACTCCAAGTCTCCAAGTAATCAAATAATTTTGATTTGTATTTTTATTCTAAAAAGAAGTTTTCTTGAAAATTGTTTTCCAAAAATAAAATCTATATATGTAAATAAAAATATTAAATGTAAACAAAAACAAAAAAACTTAAGTATATTAAGAAATAATATACTTCTTAATATACTTAGAAAATAAAGTTACGTAAATGTGTGGAATTTGTGTAACTAATCTTGTTCATATATCGCTTAAAATTGTTATTTTTGTTAATAATGTGAGAGGCTGGAGAAAGTTATGGTTGAGTTTTGTGTTTCAATAAAGGTGATTTTTTGATGAACTCGGTTGGAAACAATTTTTTTGTAAAACATAGAGATTTCAAAAGTTGTCGTTGGTAATTTTTTTGACAGATCGATTACCATTTGATGAATTTTTGTAATTAACATTCATAGAAGGTTAAATAGAAATGTGAATATCATACATATAGATTTAAATATATATATGCGTGTATGTATATATATGTTAGTAATCCGCGTACAATATGTTTGGCCCGTTTTGACCTGAAATGTGTCAGTATGTTTACGTGCATATGCATAAGTATGTATAAATATATAGGTATATAAAGGTCGGAAAACTTTTTATTTATGCGTCATGTGTATGCATATGTATGTACGTACGTATGCATGTATTGTGTGTATGTAATATGAACACGATAAGTATGATCCGTTTCACCCGAAATTTGTGTTATTTAAATATTTATGGTTTAGATCAAATACAAATGAAATTAACATGTTAAACATGAGAATTAAGTAAAGTAATTATATATACAAGTAGAATAATTACATAATTACACTACTTATATATATAACTACTCTACTTGATTATCACGTTTAGCACGCTAATTTCATTTGTACTTTAATTTTCTCCTAAATATTTATATCTAATAATCTGTATTGAAATTGTAGCTAGGTTTCCTTGATTAATTATTGGGGAAGAATTTTGACCATTATCAGCTTTCTCTTTCGGTTAAGTTGTTATCATCTTGATTAAAGTAGCACGTTTCTACTACATCAAACATTGTTTGTTGTAGGTAACTCTAGTCTACTACACGAACATTGAAACGGAACACAACACACGTATTTTACGGGTTAACTCAAACACAACCCTTTTGACCTGAAATTGGTCTACTATCTTTTTCCCCAAATATTAGTTACTTAGTTTTGCATTAGATACCTAAGTACCTAACAAATTTAGTTTATTATATAAATGTTTTATTTAAACGAAATTAAAAAACAAAGTGGTTTAAAATTTAAAATGATTATAGAATAGTAACTAAGTTTTGAAATTGTTTAATCAGATCACTCATAAAATATTTTATTCTAATCATGTCACTAAAATTTCCTTCGTGTTATAATTCTAGATATTTTATCTGGATAGCAGGTTATGTAGGGTTTTTTTTTCTAGTTTTAAATAGTTTGACATTGCAAATATTTTTTTAAAATTGACAAAATTAGTAAACATTGAGAAATAAAAATCTGAAAAAAGCAACAAAAAAAAACCGGATTTTTTTTTTTGCAATTTTCATAATATATATATTTTTTTGAAATTTTTTTAGATTTTTTTTTGCAATTTAAAAATTAGTTTTCTCAATTTTTACTAATTTTTTAAATTTTTTAAAAAATATTATGCAACGTCAAACTATTTAGAAATAAAAGAAGACCTACATAACCTGCTATTCATGTAAAATATATATGATTAGAAAACAAAGTAAACTTTAGTAGCCTGATTAAAACAAAACATTTTATACGTAATCTGATTAAAACAATTTTAAAATCTCTATAGTAATAAAAGAAAAACTTTTTGAGACACGTGTTTTCCTCACAGCAGTAGCCCCCTTTATTTTCACTTCATATTAATCAGACATCTGTCTTCACCACGTTAAAGAACGATGATTTAGGAGGAGGTTACAATTACGGTTTTTGTTATCTTCTTATATAACCCCTGCAAATCGGTTTCAACCCCCATTCTCCGTCACATTTTCCTTATTATCATAAACATGTTATTTGAAGATGAAGAACATACGCCCAATTACGTTACCCTAATCGAGTCACGCATAGGATTGGTGAAGAAATCTTCAATTCAGTCATCAATTGGAAAATTGTGACATTTGTCAATTTTTTTTATTTGTATCCGTATTTGTATTTGTATTTGTTAAATCGACACGTTGTGTCGTTTCAATAAATCCGTATTTGTCGTTTATCATTTAATATTAATTACGACGATTTATGGTTGTTACTCGTTCATTGTCTATTTGTTTAATTTAATTAACGAATCTCCGAGCTATAAAAATCTATAAAATAATCAAAGTATACGAGCGTAAAACATAAACGAACCAAAGATATTAGAGTAGGTAAATTGTTATCTAGTTATATATATTTATAAAGTTAAAGGGTTAAAGATTAATAAAGTTTAAAAACATTTTATATATATTTAAGAAGTACAAGGGCTTAAAGTGTAACTTGGAAATTTAAAAATATAATATAATATTAATAAAACAACCTAGCCGCCCCCTCCACCCCTTCGTTTTTCCGGTACACCGGCCGGCGACGGCGGTGTTTTCCGGCGACCTCCAAACACCCATTAAACCTCCGTTTTGATCCGTTAATGCATCGAAACGTTGTCTCCACTAATTATAAACATTATTACGCGATTAACTTCACCATTAAAAACCCATTTAACACCCACTTATCACCCTAACCACCAGATAATAATAAAATTTCATTAACGAGTATTAATCATCCAACGGGCAAATTACAACTATAAATAGCATCCTAGTTTCTTCCTAAACGTGTTACAAGCATAAAATCACACTAAAAAACTCGCAAATATCATCAATCGTTCTTATAAACATGGTTTCGGCCAACCCATTGTTCAACCTTTTTCCGGCATCTTTAGAGGTAATTGATAGGTGGGTTTCCATTGGTTTGATCCGTCTAACAAAACCCCTAACCTAAATCTATCAAACCTTGAATGAATATGGGGAATTGGAAACCCTAAGGTTTATGTGAAGAAGAAGATGAAGTTCGGTTTGTTATTTATGAATTATCAGTTTCCATTTTCTAACAACAATGTTAAATGGTCTAGTGGTTGTGTATGTGTTTTGTGGGCATGGAGACCCGGGTTCGAACCCGGGTCACAACAAACCCTTCTTATTTTTTTAAAAACCATTTTTTTGTAATTATAATAAATCATATATATATATTTATAAATCATGTCAAAATAAATAAAAATATTTTTATGGTTAAATAAAAGTGTTTTAAATTTCCGTTAGCATGTTTGTTCAAGAATCAACTTTTACAAACCCGGCTACGCTAAATTTCCGTAAATATTATTATAATCAATATTCACCTTATAAGTAATATTATAACTTATTAAAATCCGTTAGATTTAATTATTAAAAATACTTTAAAATGGGTAAAAGTATATATAAATAATAATGCATGTACCTAAAAAACCAACCTTTATTTTTTCATTAAAATAGTTGGTAATTCTTGTGTTTATTATTTCTAACTCGTGAGATTCGAACGTTTGGGTTCATATAACGCGCTTTCGTTTCATTTTTAAGTTTGTCATCCCAATTCAAATGTGAGTTTCTCACACCCCCTTTTTAACGCTTTTATACATTTTGGTGGTAGCATATATATCCTATTAACAATACAATTTCGTTTATTCATTATTTACAAACTACAATTCGTTACATGGACTTGTGTGTTTACTTGCTACTTGCTCAATTATTACGTGCATGGTTTCTTCGATAAGTATGATCATACGCCCCCCCTTTGCACCCATGGACCATTTGTTTCTGGTGGAAAAGGGACTCCGATCTGAGTACGTTGGTGCACAATCCCAACTGGAAAAGACCTTCATTTATTCTTTACACTCATGGACCATTGTTTCTAGTGTAAAGAACTCTTACGTGTTTTTCACAAGTTTTTATGGAATTGTATGGTTTTTATATATTATTTCAAACTGTGTGAACTCACCAACTATTCAATTAGTTGACTTTATTTTATATATATTCTACAGGTACTTACATTAGAGGATGAAATGGCGAAAGACACTAGAAGTTAGGTTATTTAAAGAATAAACAAGAAGATGTGTTTTATTGTTTTTCCTTTATATTTGTCTTATTGAACAACTTATGTACTTGGGATTTGAATGAATTAATGATATTATTGTCACTTAATAGTGTCACATGTGTTTTGGGCAATTTGTACGTCACACCCGGGCGTATTCCGCTAAAGCCGGGGTGTTACAAAAATCATCGTCCACATCATTCATCATCGTTTGCCCTAATTTATTATCTTTCATCTTTTGATCTTCAATTCGTTCGATATCGTTTTCCTAATCATAAGGCGGTTTTGGGATATCCAAAATTGGTACATTACATGTTGTTTGTTTCAGTCGATTAATTTAGTTGTTCGATTAATGCCAATTGTTGATGTTAGTGGTAATGATATATGTGTTGTGTTTGCCACGGTTACCCATTATTTTGCCTTCTATGGTTGTGGGTTGTAATTTAGGTATGCCTTTTGTTGGTATTAAAAGTTATAACTATAAGTTTTGTTTTTTTTTAATTAAATTTAAGAATCTCAATGAACGTCTTTTTGAGGAGCTAAACAAGTATGGGGAAATTAAAAGCTTGAATGTCTATGATAATCTTGCTGACCACAAAATGTTCTTAATCTCCTTTAATGGTTATTTTCCATTTTTTAACCAGCCATCCAATTTGGAGTTTTGACCGACAAAATTTTCAAATACAGGTTACCGGAATTCATGTGATAATCCTGACTGTTGGGTTTGTGCAGGAGTTTTCTTGAAAACGGCTGATAAAGTATAACTCTTTGCAATTAGTTCTTTCAATAATTTGCGTAATTTAAACCAGATTATTACAATTCTGTATATATTGGATTTACTCTTTAATATCCACCAGTTATCATTCACAAGTTATTTCAAATCTGTTGTATTTTTGATCATTTCAAATTTTAAAATATTATGTTGCAGTGTTATAAATTATCACTTGAATACTAGAAGCCTTAAAGCTCCAATCACTCAGGTCTGTTCTCAAGATATGTATCTATATATTCAGTTTTATTTAAACATTTTTTTCATATATAGTCAACCAGTATGACATCTGTTGATTTTTATTCCCAAGACACATCTATTTTAAAGGTCATACTTTTATATCATCCTGTCTTCTTTTATACATGATTTGATAAACATAAGTCTATTAACATCACATTTTATAATGCATTGGTTATATTAATTGTGTAGGTTTTGGAAGATGATGATGTTGATGAATCTGCATCAAGCCCATGATGAACCCAATGAAGGCCCTCGCGATGAGTTGAAGAAAGTTGTCACTCCATGTACTATCTATGTTTTGGCTGACTAAATGTATGATTGTGTATTAATTGTTAATGTGTGTTGGTTATTTACGGTACCTGCAAGTTGTTAGTAATTATTCATCTTATTTGGTGTGGTCGTTTGCTGTTTTGCTAACTATAAATTAAAGTCAATTATTTTCACAAGTCAATAGGAAATGTAGGTCATTTAGGGCCAAAGAGGGTGGTAGTAGAGATATGAATGCATTTGGGCTTTACAAAGAAAAACAACAAATTCACATTTTGGCATTTCAAAATTAATCAAATGATATATACGATTAATATGTGATCAGCCAATATATAAGCGACTTAACTTTGAATTATACATTATTTGATGATGTGTCATTGTGCATGTATGTTAAACACAATCAATGATGTTAAGTTCATCTTTTTTTACCTAACCTCACGTAACATACGGTTTTATAACCTAGTTTAATTACTATTCTATAGAGTAATCTCACTTCAAATAAATAAGCATATGAATCTGATGTGCCATGTCGTGCATATCCAACTCACAATCAAATCAAATGCAAGAAACTATGCACCTAATGATTGAAAAAATGAAAAAATCGAGATCAATATTCAAAACTGTGGGCTGTCGAGTTAAGATAAAAATAATTGTTAGTTATGATAATTAGTATTGCAATTTGTAATTTAATTAAATTATGTAATTTGACAGGTTTTTATTGTAATTAATTTTTAATTTATTGTTTCTTTTTATGTATTTGGTTCGATAAAAATCTGGAAAGTATAAAAAGTAAAAATAATAAAACATCCTCTAGTGATGATATGTCATGGCCAAATGTTTGAAACTCTTTTTATTTAATCTATATTTTTAATCATAAATATGTACTCATAGCGATGATATGTCAAAACTATATAAATGACCAGGCCCGGCTTTGACCCCATGCAGGGCTCGGCCGCCGTTTAGGGCATGTTTCCGGCCAGGGGCACTAAGATGGAGATGCTACGAGAAAAAATTCCAGAGAAAAATGCTAGCTACGAACAGTGGTCTTTCAGATTTGCAGTAAGATAAAATGGAGAACACTAAAAAGTAAATGAGGGAGAAGATAAAAGATTAGGTGGTGACCATTTAAAATTCTAAATTACATTTAAGAAAAAGTAATATTTAATTACAAGGGTTTTAGTAAACGCAAATTGACGTATACGTTTTTTTTTCTACTTCCCCTTGTCAATTTAATAACATTGAAGATTTAAAATAATAATATTTTAATATTTAAATTAAAACGTAAATTTTAAATGCCTTTTTTATGTTATATAAATAAAATAATGGCATTATTATTTGAGAGAAGAAAATTTTGATATAAGACATGTTTTTCATACTTGTTTGTATAAGGCTCAGTTGTAATACTAGTCTTGGGTACTTGAAAACCTGGAGACGGCCTTGTAAATGAATTATACTTGATCGTATATTCATATCTAACTTTTAGCGAAAACAAGTTGTTGAAAAAGATGAATTTTCTTTATTTTTTTATTAAATATTCATTTTAATTTGCTGAGCCAATCATTTGTCTACAACATGTCATTGCGAATGACTATATTATAGGGATGACACCTTTTATGAGAACTTTTTTTTTTCTTTTTAGACTATTCGCTATGGTGAGGGTCTTCAAAACCCCTCTCTAGTGTCACGTCAGCGTCACGTGGGTATTGGGGGGCTTCGAAGGCTCACCCGAAAGTCGCCCCTCTATGGTGCGGGGGCTTCGAAGCTTCTTTAATACATATATACATATGTATGTATGTGTGTTTGAGAGATAGAGAGAGAGAGGGTCCCACCATCCAATCCTCATCCGCGCCCAGCGTCACAACCAACGTTCCCTCGGCGCCCTTGGTTGGACCGCGCCCCACAGCGGTGTTTCGCTCCCAACGGCGCCCGCCACATCATCCTTCAGAGCCCCATAGCGACCAGTCTTAGTAACGAAGTAACGGTGCCTTCTTGCGAAGGCCGCCACAGCTAAGGGCTATATATGCTGACGACATTGGAAAATGTATCGTTACGAAACGAACGAGACGTATCTAATAAAAAATAAAAACTGTTGTAGTGTAAATTGATGTTAGGATCTATCATTATAACGAAAATCGATAATATATATAAACTCATCTTTAAATAATGTAGCACCCAACTTACAAAAAATCACATATGTAATTTTTTTACCAGTAAAACGAATTTATATCATCAATGAACAACAATTACAAATCGAAGAAAGTAGAAGAAAATGACATAACAAAAGCACTTGACTTTCCACCACATGGTACATGCATGCATATCTTAAGCATGTTTGTATTTGTGTGTATCTAAAACCAAAACGCTACCACCTAAAATAAATATAATAAAATATATATTTGAATTAGCATGATGATTCCGTTTCTTAGAAGCTGCAGTTTTAATGTTGAAGAAACACCAGTCGAACCCCGACAGATTACGAGTAACCTGAGGGTTAGATGGACGTTTCCCACGAGGGGTTAATTCCGGCAAGATGGTTCTTCCGATAACCTGCAAAACAGACACCGTGAGCTCGTCACTAAGAAAGGGGGGGGGGGGTTCCTCCTTGTGACCACCCTCCGGCGTGAGAATCAGTCTAAATTACTCTTTGAATATAAAAGTATATTATTAATACTAGAGCAGTTATCAGGTAAATTATACAAGATATTAGATGATGAAATGATATTACCATTTGATGTCTTTTATAGCCGAAGGTGGGTTTCCAAGGAGGTTTAGCCGGCCTATTACTCTGCCAACTGTGGCCTACGCACGTGCTCTGCTGGTAATTGGTGGATAGGTAGCGGCTGACAGTGACCAGGCGTGCTGTTCACTTTTCCTTTTCCACCAACTACAGGCTAGGCACGTGATATGGCAGGAGTTGGTGAGCAGGCGGCGGCTATTGGTCACAGTGCTGTGGCGTGTTGTCTGCCATGCTGCTGTCAGTGAGCTGTCGTATCGTTGGTCAGATCTTTTGTCCATACCTCGTCAGGTATCACACAAAAGATCCTCCATTATTATACGGACTGGCTCATTTAGGCGGGAGTTTTCCCCCTCCCGCCTTTATGCGAGAATGTTCCCGGCTTTGCTCATTCCTTCTTCAGGTGACTACTGAATTATTACGAGTCTGAGCCTTATGCGTGTAGCAATGCTGCGCGGGTGGCCAGTCCCTAATGGCGGGTATCCGCACTTGCGGGAACAGGGGATACTTGGAAACCATAGGGAGGCATTTCCTGCGGGACCAGCTTGCGTACCGCATGTGAGGTCGTCACAACTCTGAGCGTGGTGGGTCCTGCAGGTTTGGTAGGTCGCGGCGCAGACGTCCCTATGGTGAAGTCTGCGGGTTCAACTGCGCAGACGTCCGTTTAAGGAGTCTTGCGTGTTCAACTGCGCAGACGTCTCCTTTTAAGGAAGTCTTGCGGGTCCTAACCGCCTCTGCTGGGACCTACCTCTTCAAGTCCCCCCAGTCCAATGTTCTGCTCATGAATGTTTAATAAAGTGAGGTGAACTTTTGGACTTAAGCAAGGGGTTTTTTGAAAAGGGTTTAGTTTTATGGGTTTTCCGCGGGAAGTCTTACCCACGGGTTTCCCAATGTCACGCAGAATTTCCCAATGTTCTGCTTGATCTCTGGGATGATGCGGATAGGTCTGTAACCTCCCCGCAAGTCAGGAGCGTTTAGAACCTTTTGTGTAGATTCTCCATGAGGTCTTGGTGGTTTTGAACATAGTGATCAATCATGTTATAACCACCAATTCCATCCTGAAGTTTCAAACAATCTAGTTCTTGACGTTCCCGCTATGCGGGGATGTTAATCCCGTTTCAGCAAGCATGGCCCAGAAGATCCTTCTTGGTTTCAATTCCCATGGAGTGCTCGGTATGCGAAGGGTTTTGCCTTGACGCTGTACCCGCACTTCGTCTTATTAGTTACTTTACTCCCAAGGTATCCCTGGCGTTAAATCCCTGCAGGGCTAGGTGCGTGAAGGGTTTTGCCTTAACACTGTACCCGCACCTGACTTATGGTTGCCGAGGTGTTCCTGGCGTTTAATCCCCTGCGGGCGCTAGGTATGTGAAGGGTTTTGCCTTAACACTGTACCCGCGCCCGACTTACAATTGGGTGCCGAGGTATGACTTTTTACGGGTGTTAGGTATGTGGAGGGTTTTGCCTTAACACTGTACCTGTGCCCGTTTTGTAGTTGGGTGGAATGCCAAGATTTTTTCAGCTTCACTTCCCTGTGGGTGCTAGGTATGTGAAGGGTTTTGCCTTAACATTGTACCTGTGCCCGCTTTGTAGTTGGGTGGAATGCCAAGATTTTTTCGGCTTCACTTCCCTGTGGGTGCTAGGTATGTGAAGGGTTTTGCCTTAACACTGTACCCGCACCTGTCTTTATAGTCGGGTTTTTTTCGGTTTCCATTCCCTGCGGGTGTTAGGTATGTGAAGGGTTTTGCCTTAACACTGTACCCGCACCCGGCTCCATAATTGGGTTTTTCCGGTTTCCGTGCCCTGCGGGTGCTAGGTATGTGAAGGGTTTTGCCTTAACACTGTACCCGCACCCGACTTCATAATTGGGTTTTTTCGGTTTCCGTGCCCTGCGGGTGCTAGGTATGTGAAGGGTTTTGCCTTTACACTGTACCCGCACCCGACTTCATAGTTGGGTATTCTTGGCCTCTGTTCCCCGCGGGTGCTAGGTATGTGAAGGGTTTTGCCTTAACACTGTACCCGCAGCCGTCTTACGGACAACTGGATAGCCAGGGTAAGGGGTTTTTCCCGCTTACTTTTCGAATCTTTTTGAATATTTGAAATTTGAAGAGTTGGTGAAAGGATAAGAACAGTCGTCGTGCGACGGTTTCTTCTGACTGTGTCAGGACGTGTCAGGACGTGCTGGAAGTTATGGCGACGTGACATTATATGGTCATTCCAGACGCTTTTTACGGCGCGTGGGCGCGATTTTCCGGGCGCGTGGCCGCTAAATTAAATTCACTCGTCCTTTCAACAGCTGTTGCCAGCTTGCCTGGTGCCACATGTCACGGTTTCATTGCACCTTCAATTTCTCTCTCTTCCGCATTAAATTCATCGCAATAATTGCGATCACTATATAAAGGGGAAGAGGGTCCTTTGTAATTCACACCTTCACTTCTTCTCTTCATCTCTAAGGCGATTTCTGGTGAATACTCCCTTATTTAATCGAGCATTCCTCCGAAATCGTTTTTTCTTCCTCTGCAATATGTCTTCCCATGATGCTGAAGCTGTAGCCTACGATAGGAGTACTGCTGGCGAGTGCCAGTGTGCTCTACCTGTCGATCTGTACCAGTACGTTGTCAGGAAATTCATGCTTGAGTCTCTTGAGCCTGAGTTTCCTGAACCCCAGCAGACTGTGTACGATGCCCCCAGTGGCAAGATCGGGGTATATGTTGCATTCTTTGTTTATGGGAACCTTAGGTTCCCATTGACAAAGTTTGTGTATCGTGTCCTGGAGAGGCACGGTGTGCACCTGACCGAGGTGCATCCGATGGCGATTGCCAAGGTTCAGCACTTCGAGTGGGTGTGCCGAATTCTGGGCATTGAGCCCTATGTGGACCGCCTGATGACCTTCTATACTTGGAGGTGCATCCAGGGGTGGTACACCCTGACAACCCGGATCAAGGGTTTGAAGATTTGCGCGACCGAGCGCAGTCTCCGATCGTGGAAGCGGGAGTTCTTCTACATTTCTGCCCGCGCCATCCCCATTGCCATGAAGTTTAAGAAGGGGCAAGCGCTTCCGAGCCTTCACGCTTCCAGCTACCAGGAGGCGGAATGGTTCGCGAAGATATCTCTTGTCCAATCTCCGGTTTACCGGTTTCCGGAGTCCGGGATGGTAATGTTGGGGATGAGCCGGGTATGGAAGGAGGCGTCTCGGTTTCCCAACCTTCTCGAATACGGTTTGAACTCTATTCCTTATGGTATGTCTTGTCTTTTTTGCTGATATGAGTTTGTCTTCTAACTGTTTCTTTTCTTTCAGAGGGGAACGATTTGGAGTCGCTCCTGTACCCGCGGGAAGCTGACGGTCCCGTGCGGGTGGGTACTCGTGCTCTAGACGAGAAAGAGTTGCCCATCCTGGAACAAACAGCGGATCAGTTTGTGGAGGTCTATCCGCTGGGCCACGAGATCCTGAGCCACCGGCGGCCAGGTAAGACGTTATTCTATCCTCCACCTCTCAATGTTGTACCTGCTGCTGGAATTCCTGACATCCCGTCTTCTTCTGAGGAATCCGCAGATGGTCCTCCGTTGGTGCGGAAGAGGAAGGCTGCCGACGGAAAAGGGAAGGGGAAGGCGGCCTCCACAGCCGATCCAGTGGTCCTATCTGACACTGAGTCAGATAATGAAGAGGTGGCGGGGATCCCCGGTTGTGAGAAGACCACTGTTCCGGAGGCTACGACTGCTACCTCCGGAGAACCAATGACGACGACGGTGGCCGGCGTCAAGAGACCGGCTCCATCGGATTCGTCCCCGCCCGTCCGTACGTTCAAGCTCAAGAAAACTCGTAAGTACAAACATCCTTCTTATCTTTGTAGATTTATCACTTTATAAATTTATTGAAACACTTATCTTCTTGTGCAGGCGTGGATGTTGACGCATTCCAGGGTGGAGCGCAGAGGAGTAACTCTCCGCCGATGACGGTAGGCTCGGTCAGCCTACCTGAGGCGACGACCCAGGCGCCTGCGCCTGCTTCCGCTGGATCAGTTGCTCACTCCTTTGAGCCGACTGTTCCAGCCGAGATGACGTCACCGCCGGTGGTAAGTGCGATTTTTACAGCATCTTTCACCGAGCCGGCGGTTACGATTGCTGCATATTCTGCGGCGGCGACCGCGACGGCGACCACGGCGGCCGCTACTATGCCTCCGCCACCGTCAACGACGGCCGGCCCATCAGGTACGCGCAGGGCTTCTCGCCAATCTTTGTCACCTTCCCATCTGCCCGACCTTTTGGATGGATTTCCCTTAGGTTCAGGCGATGGGTTCGGTGGCTATCGGCCTGTGATCGACCCTACAGGTGCGTAGGGTTCTTTTGGCTTTTATTTTTTCTTCATCTTTTCCTAACTGCTTTGTTCCTTTTGCAGTGTCGGATTCCAATGAAGTGTATGTTCCGCGATGGAACATCCGCCGAGGAACAACCCTTCGTACCCCTGTGGAGTGCGTGGAATGGGCTCGCCACGCTGCTCCCCATGGTGCGTTGGGGGAAGCCATGGCTAGCTACCAGGAGGGTAGGCTAACCAATGAGCTTCGGGTTCTCCAGGCCCGGATGCAGCCGCGCGTCGAGCTGCTTTGTCGTGAAAACGACAAGTTGAAAGCAGCTCACGCCAAGGAAGTATCTCAAGCGCAGGCTCTTCGGGAGGAGAACCAACAGTTAGCCGCAGCTGCTGCGGAGAAGAAGAAGGCCTTCAAGGCCCTCGAGGTTGAGGTTCAAGCGCGACTCGAGGCCCGCTCCAAGGCTGCCCAAGCTGTTAACGAACAGCTTCGGGTGGCTAAGGAGACTGCGAGGAACGCAACCGAGAGGGCCACCAAGGCTGAAGCCGTTGCTGAGCCTTTACGCATGGAGAACGAGGAGCTCAAGGCTAAATTAGAGGCTCTCCAACGTGCTCATGATGCCTTGGCGATGGAAGATCCCAAGAAGCTCCAGGAGATCTTGGACCAGAGGGGCGTGCTTGACCATACCGAGCGGAAGCTTAAGGGCGTCGAAGAGGCTGCCGCAAAGGAAGTGCTACTTGCCAACCTTAACAAAAGCGAAGCCGAACGCGCCTGCACCCAAGCTCAAGCCGCCCTTAAAGAAGCTCTGGTTGCCAAGGAATGGCTTCTTCGAGAAGCGTTGTCTCAGGTATGTTTAGCTTTACGTCTTCACGCTTTCCTTTGTACATAGAAAAGGTGTTTGACACTTGTATCTTTTTTTGTAGGTTGTGCATCGGGTCTTCTCAGAGACTACTTACGATGATGCCATGAGCGCAGCCCTCAACGCTTCTCATGAGGATGGGGAAAAGGCCGGCTTCCTGCTTGGTCTAGGGTTCGTTGAGAGAGGCTTCCCGCCTTCCAACTTCCCTTTGTTCAATGTGGACACCGAAGCTGCATATGACCAAGCGGTGAACCAATATGCCGCCTTCCCGCATCCGGTGGTGGAGAAGGTGAAGGAAGTCGCTGCTGCTGATGATGGACTTGCTATCCTCAAGGCTTTCCTTGAACCGCCACGCTCTACTGATGGGGCGGGTCCAAGTGGAAGTGGTCCTGAAGCTTGATTCTGAAGATCCCTTCCCGCTGCTAGGATAGACTAGATTTTGTTTTGTAGGCGGGTAGTTACCCGGCCATTCTTGTAATATATCTTTTGAAATACAAATCTTTTTGTGGATAAGACTGTTATTTCCTTTGGGTTCATTGCTTTATAAACCTTATATGACTTGCATACTTAGTTTAAATTAGCGATTTCCCAAGTGTTTAGAATAAGTTAACCTTGAATGTGGTTGACAGTAGGTTGAAGTTTTGCTTCCCCCTTTGTGAGTGTGCGGATAGGATCGGCACTTGCACTTGGTAGGATGGCTAGACTTTACCTATGTCTGATCTGCGCGTAGGTTTTTCCTTATCCTTTCAGAATGACTTTTAACCGTTCGACGCGCGGTTGTTAATGAGTTAGTGTTCAGCTTCCGCTACCAGGATTCATGCTGGTATACCGGCACTTTCACATAGTGGGATGGCTGAACTCTTCCCCTTTAACTGTCCTGCATGAAGGTCCTGTCATTTTCTGGTTTTATGCGGGTTTTGCCGCCTTCCCCACGCAACGATTCTTCAATTGATGCGGTGAATACCGACATTAATGTTCGAATCGACCGTTCAACGCGTGGTTGTTAATAGGTTAGTGTTCAGCTTCCTCTACCAGGATTCATGCGGATATACCAGCACTTTCACATAGTGGGACGGCTGAACCTTTCCCCTTTAACTGACCTGCGTGAAGGTTCTGTCGTTTTTTGGGTTTATGCGGGTTTTGCCGCAGTGACTCTTCTTGATGCGATGACTACCGGCATTAGTGTTCGAATCGACCGTTCAACGCGTGGTTGTTAATAGGTTAGTGTTCAGCTTCCTCTACCAGGATTCATGCGGATATACCGGCACTTTCACATAGTGGGATGGCTGAACCTTTCCCCTTTAACTGACCTGCGTGAAGGTTTGATGCTTTTGGGTTTGTGCGGGTTTTGCCGCCTTCCCTGCGCAACGATCCTTCACTTGATGCGGCGGATACCGGCATCTCCATGTGCAAAGTTCATAAAATATAAATGTAAAATCATCAGCTTCAATTTGAAGGAGAATCGTTTCCATTAGAAGTGGCTCTAGGCCTTTTCTTTACAAATTTGGAATTGATCTACATACAAACTGTGTAATTGAGCTCCCATTAGGCGTGGCTTGGATGGGAGCACCATCGAGCCGACATGTATCTTGTTCGGGATCTCGTTGTTTACGCAGTATGTAGTCTCCGTTGAAGCTGCGATTTTTATTCGTGCGTTTCCCCAGCTGGGGTTCACGCATCAGCCTGCTCGACGCTCACTTCGCCACAAGGTGCGCGAGTGTCCCATCCTTGACAAATGCTTCGACCAAGTCCTTTACGTCTAAGCATTCTTCAGTGTTGTGGCCTTTGACTTTGTGAAAATCACAATACTTTCTCCGATCAGCGTTGTGGCGATGCCGGATAAACGGAGCCTTTGGCCACGGGAGCTCCTCCGTGGCGAATATCTCGGTCACACTCTTTGTGAGTGGTGTCCACCTGGAGTTCTTCTCCGGTTTCACGTTATCTCTTCCGCCCAACCGATGTTGGAAACCGGACGGGGTGTCAAAGTTTACCCTTGACTGCCAAATGCCCAGCTTCCGCTTTTTGTTTAATCGGGCGGTAAGGACGTTGTTTTCCCTCGTCTTCTGGGTGTAGAGGTTCGTGCTCTGTGGAAGATCTCTACCCAGTTGCCTCTCGGTTTCCGCAAAGCGCTTAGCTGCGGTCATGATGGCATCCCATGTGGATGGCATGCCATCTTTGCCCGTCAGGGTGCGGATGAGTTCCGGGTCGTTTGCGCCCTGGACGAAAGCGGCTGCGAACGAGATCTTCGCTAACGTTGCCCAGGCTTAGCTTCTTCGAGTTGAAGCGAGTGATGTAGTCAGGCAAAGATTCTTCGTCCTCTCGGACGCACTTGAGGATTGTCCACTGCTCCTCAGTGTACTTTCTTTGCTGACTAAAGTGTTGGCTGAACTTCTGTTGGAAGTCTGCCCAATCGTAGATGTGGTGGACCGGCAGACGGTCGAACCACGCTCTAGCTGCCCCGACCAGCGTCATTTGGAACATATAACACCACGTGGGTTCCGTCCAGTTACTGACGGTCGCCCCCGCGATGAATCTGTTCAAGTGATCGTCAGGGTCAGAAATACCATCGTACGTGCCTATGTTGGACATTTGTTTGGCACTTCTTGGGGCGATTGCTTCCGCAATGTCCCTTGCGAATTTGGACGTTCCCGCCCTTGCCGCAGTTGGCGTGAATGTTTTGGAGAAGTCTCGTGGGCTGTTGCCCACGTTTATTGGACTGAATGCTTCTCCAAAACGCCTTCTCGGTTGGGAATCCGTTTCTTTACGCTTCCCTTTCGCCCTATGACGAGGGTTCGCGTCTTCCTCGGATTCCTCCGAATCATCGTCGTATTCGAATTCTTCCACTTGTTTGAGTGAACGTAAACGTTCATCCAACTCAGCTTGGAACTCTTTTTGACGTGCTTCGGCCCACGCTTTAACCTCATCGAGTGTTTGGCAGGGGAGCCTCGTCTGTTGATTTTCTAACTGGGTATCGGTGAATCCCAGTGTCTGATTATTTACTTCACTTGCCCCGGCTTGGGTAGCTGGGGTAGTGTTCGTAAAGTTTGTGTACTCGGTATTCCCCCTTGTAGCTGGGGTCATAATTACCGGAGTCTCTTGGTTACTCGGTTTTGGGACCGGAGTATCCTTAACCATCTTTCCAGAAGTTTTGGAAAAACTGGAGAAAAATAAAGTTCTAGCTTTATGCACGGATGGCGCCAATGAAGAAACACCAGTCGAACCCCGACAGATTACGAGTAACCTGAGGGTTAGATAGACGTTTCCCACGAGGGGTTAATTCCGGCAAGATGGTTCTTCCGATAACCTGAAAAACAGACACCGTGAGCTCGTCACTAAGAAAGGGGGGGGGGGGGTTCCTCCTTGTGACCACCCTCCGGCGTGAGAATCAGTCTAAATTACTCTTTGAATATAAAAGTATATTATTAATACTAGAGCAGTTATCAGGTAAATTATACAAGATATTAGATGATGAAATGATATTACCATTTGATGTCTTTTATAGCCGAAGGTGGGTTTCCAAGGAGGTTTAGCCGGCCTATTACTCTGCCAACTGTGGCCTACGCACGTGCTCTGCTGGTAATTGGTGGATAGGTAGCGGCTGACAGTGACCAGGCGTGCTGTTCACTTTTCCTTTTCCACCAACTACAGGCTAGGCACGTGATATGGCAGGAGTTGGTGAGCAGGCGGCGGCTATTGGTCACAGTGCTGTGGCGTGTTGTCTGCCATGCTGCTGTCAGTGAGCTGTCGTATCGTTGGTCAGATCTTTTGTCCATACCTCGTCAGGTATCACACAAAAGATCCTCCATTATTATACGGACTGGCTCATTTAGGCGGGAGTTTTCCCCCTCCCGCCTTTATGCGGGGATGTTCCCGGCTTTGCTCATTCCTTCTTCAGGTGACTACTGAATTATTACGAGTCTGAGCCTTATGCGAGTAGCCATGCTGCGCGGGTGGCCAGTCCCTAATGGCGGGTATCCGCACTTGCGGGAACAGGGGATACTTGGAAACCATAGGGAGGCATTTCCTGCGGGACCAGCTTGCGTACCGCATGTGAGGTCGTCACAACTCTGAGCGTGGTGGGTCCTGCAGGTTTGGTAGGTCGCGGCGCAGACGTCCCTATGGTGAAGTCTGCGGGTTCAACTGCGCAGACGTCCGTTTAAGGAGTCTTGCGTGTTCAACTGCGCAGACGTCTCCTTTTAAGGAAGTCTTGCGGGTCCTAACCGCCTCTGCTGGGACCTACCTCTTCAAATGTCGACGATGATTCCGCCCCACTGTCTTTCGCGTCTTCTCCTTTGCCCCTACAAATAATTAAACCCATCATCAAAACATCGTTAACACGTACGTTGATGATTCCATTCCTTTGCTATGATTGGTATCTTTTTTTTATTTCACTTATTTTGTGTGAAAAATCAACTTTACTTAATTAAAAAAAATATAGTTTTTTTTTTAAATGTTTACTTAATTTTTTTGTTTTATAACTGTTCTAATTAATCAATATTTATTGTTAATATGTACGTGTGAATAATTGAGTTAATGTGATAATTAGCTAATTAGTAAATAAAAGATGTGAAAAAGTGAATAATACCAATATAAAAAGAATTATACGTGTTCCTTGTTTCTTTTATTTCATTTTGTTTGTTAAAAAAAGAAGCTAAATATTACATTATACAATGTTTGAATTCTTGACTTTCTATTTTACACCTTAATCATCTTACTAGCTATATCCCATCAAATTAGAAATGACAATTATGTTATACATTAAAATAATTGTCATAATTTGTTATAACCAGAAAAATAATTGAAATGAAAACTAAGATTTGCCGAACCACGTTCGTTTGAAAAAAGTCCAAAAATTATTTAAAATATAAATAGTTTTATTAATTAGTACACGTACGGTACGTATAATTTTAAAGAGCATATTTTCTTAAGAAAACTCTCAATCGATCATCAAGTTTTAATGTTATTCTGATAAGTTCCCTATTGTACTTTCTAGTAATAAAATGAAAATTTTCATAATTGTTCAAACAAAATGAGCTAAATAGTTCGTTTGTGAAACTTAATTATTATTCACTAATAATATTCATTTCTTCAAACATTCTATTTAAAATTCAATTTTAAAAAACAAAAATCACTATATAATAACCAAATTTATTTTCTCTATTAAGATCATTTAACTTTAACATGTGTTATATATGTGTGTGTATATATATAAGTTAATCAAGAAATATTAATAATATAAGAGGGCTTACTCTTTGTCTTCAAATCGCGTAACTGTTCTCCCACTAAGTTGTTGAACAGGCCTGGCGTTTTCTTTAAATTCCTAGAACAATGAGACAAGATCGAGCACTTAGGTAAAAAAAACTTAGGAGAACACCAAACCTAGACTGCATTTTTGTTCAATATAATCTTTATTATATTATTAATTACATTAATATAAGCAAGCAATTATAAATCTTTCATTGGTTCAAAGTAACATAACTTTGAAAATACAATCAGCCTGGGTCTTTTGAGTAAAGTGTCATTTTAGTTCTTGTGGTTTGATAAATAATGCGAATTTAGTTCAAAAATTTTATTTTTTGCATATGGACCCTCAACGTTTCCTAATTCTTGCCAATTACATCCAAATCACTAACCCCGTTAAACTTTATCGTTAAGTCAGGGGTAGACATGTCTTTTCACTATTTCTTTATTATAATACTTATTTAAGTAAACTGCGATTTTCGTCCCTCTGGTTTGTCAAAATCTGCAGTTTTAGTTCAGTAGTTTCAAATTTGCAATTTTCTTTCTAACGGTTTCATTTCACTTGCAATTAAACCCGAATTTATTAACCTTGTTAAGTCTTGTCGTTAACCCATTTGCGTGCCCCTCATGTGACGATCAATTTGGTCTTTTTTCTCTCCAAATAAACCTCAGCCCTAATTCGCAACCCCCTTACGTGAGGGGCTGGGGTGTATTTGGGGAAAAAGGGAAAAAAATAAGGAACAAAATTGTCCCTCACGTGAAGGGCACACTGATAGGTTTTACAACCAAACTTAACGAGATTAGGGAATTCGAGTTTAATTACAATTGAAATGAAACCATAGGAAGAAAATTGCAAACTTAAAACTATTGGACTAAAACCGTAGATTTGGACAAAGCAGAGGGACGAAAACCGCAGTTCACTGAAATAAGTATTATAATAAAGAAATAGTGAAAAGACATGTCTACCCCTGACTTAACGATAAAAATTAACGGAGTTAGTGATTTGAATGTAATTAGCAAGAACTGAGAAACGTGGAGGGTCCATATGCAAAAAATAAACTTTTTGGACTAAATTCGCATTATTTGCCAAATCACAAGGACTAAAATGGCACTTTACTCTATTTTTTTTCTTTTTAAAGAGTAAGGATTCAATTCACGTGGTGATGATAAATAAAAATAATGTTGTTAAAAAAATTTGTGATAATTGTACAACAAATAGTCATTGCAGGGCCGGCCCATAAGGGTGGCGGGGTGTCGACAGCCACAGGCCCGACACCCCGTTAGGCTTGAAATTTTTTTTCTAAAAAAATTATATCTATTTTTATTAAAAACAATATGTATATTTAATGTTTAAACTTGATTACATGACCACTAGCCTAGTCCAGTGTCAAGGGGGTATCATTCTCAACTAAAAAGTTATGAGTTATGATTAATCCTATTTATATACACAAATTTTTTACACAACTTAAATTATAACTAAGTAAACCTATATAAAAATTTAATTGTTTAAACCAACAAAATACTCCTTTTTTATCAAGACTCAAAAAATATTTCGTCTTCGGCCCAAATTTTTTTTTTTGCTTTCTCGGAGCCGGGCCTGAGTCATTGCATGAAAAGGAAACACAACTTACGGCTTCAAGAGGCCCTTTGAGTGATTCGATTTGTTCCTTGGAAATCGATTTCACCGTCTCAGCAACAGTCCAAGTGAAACCCTCTGCGCATGGAGGGGTTGTAAGAGATCCACCATATCGGAAATACTTTTTGCTACTGGTGATGCTACTTGCACTTACTTTCCCCAAATCATTCCCTTTAGCACTGATTTCTTTAAACTTGCTTTCAGACAACTGCATCATACATTAATACTATTTGATTAATGTAGCTAGTAGAACCAAAAACATTACTTTTCATGTTTAATTGCCTTATTTTCATATTTAATATAAAAGATTCATGATATGGGAATATAGGACGTTTGGCCTACATATACCAACATGTTGGATAAAGATGTCCCAAATTACTCCAATGACGATAGTTCAAGTCCCATGTTGGACAAAAGGTGTATATTCAAGAGAAGAATTGGAGAGGGTGTTAGTTTGTTATTCTAAAAAATAAGATAATATTATTTTAATATATTGTTTTACTTGCAATTCGTAGCATTTTTATAAATAAACCCATTTTACTACTAGAAGCTCGGTCAAGTGTCAAGACTCGTTTTCATATTATATTACATGATCTTTGAGTGTTTGTTAGTATATGTATATAATAGATTTTTCTAAATCGGGTTATAACAACTCATTTATTTGTGAAACTTTTTCATCATAAAACCATAAGTATATTATTAACTTTCATATAATAAAAAAAATAATTTAAAAAATAAATAAATATTATAAACAAATAATATGAAACAAACCCTGTAATACGGGGGATATAATCTAGTATAAACATATATTAACAAACACTATCCCCCGTATTACAGGGGTTGTTTCATATTATTTGTTTATAATATTTATTTATTTTTTAAATTATTTTTTTATTGTATGAAAGTTAATAATATACTTATGGTTTGATGATGAAAAAGTTTCACAAATAAATGAGCTGTTATAACCCGATTTAAAAGCTATATGGGTTTGATGAGACCCAATGCCCGTTTATTTTTTTTTACTATAAAACTGTTTTTAATTATAAATAATATATATCTTTTATGTTTCTTAATTATAAATCATATCTTTTTAAAAAAAAGTAAATATTAATTTTTAGTATATCCCTATTTTATAGGATTTTCATATCAAATATATGGTGAGATTAGTTTTTTAATTTAATGAGATGTTATAACCCGTTTAAGGACTGTCTGGGTTTGGTAAGACCCATACCCATGAATTTGGGTCAAATGCGTGAGAAGACTCCATTTAAAAATCAAGCAAATCTGGTGACTTCAAAAAAAGGGGGCAACCACATCACGACACGTAAGATTTTTATGTTTTTGTTTATATATATACTATAGATTATAGATAAGCTAGGTGCTCTTTTTCACTACGTCATGTATAAAAATGTAGAGAAAGATGCATACTTTTTCAATAAAGGGATCAGGCTCTCCAATGGCGTATAGAACGCCAACAACTGCCAGTTGATCTTTGTCATTGCGATGAACAAAATGTATTTCCGCGTCATACCTATAACATCATGCACAATAAATCACTTGAATTATAAACAAACGGTAAGTCATCCCGTAATAAAGGGATTCAACATGCTACAAAACACATGCCTCTTCCCGTCGAAAGTGTGCTCCCCAGGTATATGCCAATGGCATTGAACTAGCTTGTATGTTGAACCATTCACTTCTATTCCTCCTGCATCTCCGTCCCATTCAACCTACAAAAATTATGAAATTTAAAATAATAAGAACAACTGTAAGAACAAATATCGTTGTAGCATGCACTCATGAGCATATTAGGTACTAGTGAGCATACCGCGATATGGTGGCCTTTATTGAAAAGTTTGGCAGGAGCATCTTTGTAAGACCGTTTCAAGTCATTGTGTTGATCTTTTGCCTTCTTGGCTTCAAGATCAACAGGAGACTGAGACTCCCCATCCGAGCAAACTTTAAAACCTGCATTTAGAGATCCCCATTTCTTTGGTCCAATCGGTGACGCGTCATCATAGTTGAATTCATGGTCTGTGCACATTATTGAATCCTTGTAACATTAATAAAACACATACAATCTGCCGAATATTTGTACATCAAGAAACCTTTTTTCTAACTTTTGATTGCATGACCAAATGGCCTTCAAATTAAAACATGTGAAGAAATTTCCCTTCTTTCGAACACAATTCATATTCTTTTAAATATATTAACCTAGATTTTAAATGCATTTCTTTTGGCTTAGCCAATATATATTACAAGATCCAATGTTGTCAAAATGATATTAATTAGCCAAAACGTACATTGCATGTATGTACATACCTTTGGATGCATCCACATAGCATGTGATGATCAAACGAAACCATAAAAGGATGAAACAAAGAGACAATAAATTAGGTTTTGTCATGGTTGGGATGAGGTAATCGAATACGATCCATTGTGTTTGTTAATTGTGAAGTTAAGTTAATCTTATAAGTGCATGCGTATCTAAATTATAACTAAAACAATATCGTTAGATTCAAATTCAACCTTCTTTTTACTATATTCGGTAAATGATCAGCGGCATCAGCCTTATAACTAACAACCCAAAGTGCATTCATGAAAACAAAAATGTAATATGTTACACACAGTGGCGGACCCAGGAATTTTGGCCAATGGGGTCCCGTTTTTTCGGTGTTTAGATTTTTCGGGTCAGTTGTTGTTCGGGTCGGCCGTCGTTTGGTTCGGGTCGAGACGATGAACATAAATAAAACAATATGATGAAATACGATCGGTCCTCATTAGAAAACACACAAAATTATCAACAAAATACAATGTAGATAACTTCAAAATCAATGTGAAATTATTAAATAAAAAGTCCATGTTACATTCTACAAATCACAAACATAAATAGTCAAAGAATGGGCTTTGATATACTTCTTTTTGAATCAAAATCATCCCTTAGGATATGGATGTTAGTGCCTATTATATTCACAGCTTTACGTTATGTTCGCGTAACCACTTCGAGATTTGTTTTGTCGATCTAAAACTGTGTAAAGCCATACAACTATTGCAGCTTCATAGACCCATATATACGTAGACATTTCAATTGATAAATGCTATATGGAAGACTGCTTATGACCAACCTTCAATATCTGCCACTTCTAATCTTTCTAAACTCCTTTAGCAAATAGCAAGTTAATAAAACAATGACAAAAAACGAGCTCTAAATGAAAAAAAAGGGTAAACTCTAAAGCTCCTATGCTGGATCCAACAAAAGGTAAACTCCACCTGTTCTACTTATGGTCTTCTATCTCTGTGTCCGAATGTTGGTTATTTTAAAGCCCTAACTAGTAACTAATATTGAGTAGGATTTAAAAAAGGATGAAAAAATCATAGAAAATGGAGGGTTGGAAGACTTGAACTAGTTACCTTTGGGATACAAAACCAAGAATTTACCACCATACCACATTAGTATTGATAGCATGGGTCTAACTCTTAATTTTTATGGGGTCCATAAACAATTTAATATACCGCCTCTAGAAAATTTCTAAAAAACATTGGTGTCCTGGGACCCGTTCTACACTACGTGGGTCCGCCCCTGGTTACACACTATGTTTTATGTTTTCTATTAACAACCGAATTATATAAAAAATAACCGCTAGCAAGAATGCAAGATGCTATATAAAACTGAGAGTTACAAGTTTAAATAAATTTTTTTTGGTGAAATTCATGATTTTTTGGATAACAAACACTTAATCAAGAAAATACCGTAAAATAAAAAAAAATTAAAAAAATATATATATAGTAAAACACCTAACCCCCTCCAACGGTAGTTCTATGTAATATTATTAACCCTCAAAATTTTAGCCATTTTTAGGGACTCACTATATTTTTATAATTTTGTTGAAAAAACTATGTTGTAATCATATAATAGGTGATTTTAAACAAGCATTCCTTTTTGACTTGTGTATCATATTTTAATTTCATAAATCTATATATAAATCGAATGTTTTATGTGATATAAGTCACGTGTTATACTTTTGCTTGTGTATTATACTTTAATTCTGTTAACACGCGCCCTTTCCATTCATTACTTTTCTTTAAAAAAAACGACGATTTTCTTGTATTTAGGCTATCGTGCACTCTCCAAATTTGGAGATCCCCGATGCCTCATTATGGTCAGACTATATTGTCTTTATTGTCTTAACCGGGCCAACGCTGGCTTCAGAGTTTGACTATTTTTTATTGCAGTATTTATTTAATAAATAATCACTTTATTATGTGCAAACACCAGTTCGTTTTGCACGGTTTGATACTCACAATAGAAAATATATTTTTGTCTAACTCTCTTAGTCAACCTTTTTGCGACAAAAATAGATCATAAGTTCATAACCAGGCTTGTAGTTGTGTGCTACATACGTTGTATCATATATTAAGATTAATTATTACTCCATGGTATGTTGAGGCCAAATATAGACTCAACTAGTAACGATAAGTAACCAACAAGGATCGGCCAATACAACCCTACTAATAAGACCACGTACATCATAAAAGCTATTAATGGAGTATCCTATTAACACGACCTTTCCTTTTTTAACCATGATTTTTTACACATTTGGTCCAACTACTAGTTGATCACAAGGTCCACACCAAACACCCATCTACAATTCTACATGACCAATACTTACAAAGTTACAATATATGAAACTTGCAGCCAAATACTTAAAATGATAAACTCTAACATGAACCAAACTAGAAAACAGATCGATACCAATAACTGCAATGATTGGCAGCTAGGCCAACCCTATGTGTGTTGCCTTAAGTCCTTAACCATAACCCAAACCCATGAACACGATCCTCAGCTACAACCTGATTAACTTTGCTTTTGCTTTCTCGTGTTTCAGTAATTACGCATTCTTAGTTATTGCTTTATAATTTGTTGTTCTAGTTTATTTCAATTTCGCTTAATTAGTCGTGATATTTCCTTCCATGTATTGTAATTTACCGTTTTATATGTTTTCTGCATTGTAATTCATATTAGTAAATTGTATTTTATTTTATTTTATTTAACAATGGTGTTGTGGGCCAAAATTATGGACATCGTTGCCATGTGATGCTAGAATGTGCAATAATAGTATAAATTTCTTTCATTTTGTCATATTTCTTTTGTGCCAACAAGGTTTAATTAATCACAACTACTGCGTTGTAAAAATAGAGATCATGTGACTACGTGAGTATTTTGAACTAATATGTATGCAAATACCATATTATTGCTTAGTATTTTAAAACCATTGTTAATACTTTCTACAAATAATGTTAATTTGTAAAAAAATGTTAAAATTATGAGATACTTTATTAAATTGAAAGGAATAGTAATGCATGTGTATTATTTTCCTTTCATAAGATTTACCATTAAACTTGATCAACGATACGTTAAAATAATTTATGCAATATAACAAACTAACAAATTTTGCTTTAACATGTGTATCCTTTATATATATATATATATATATATATATATATATATATATATATATGTATATATATATATGTATTGGATCATTTCAGAAGTTTTTTTTACAGCGAGAAGTGAATGTGTAACTCCATTAATCCCTAATTTCACTCTATTTCTTATGTGTATGTAACATCCCGAAATTTCAAAGGTAATATTAATTATATTACTTATTAATAGATGGGAAGTTTACTCGGGTTATCAGGAAATAAATAAAAGAATAGGAGTTGGTATGGGTCGGGCTAGTGTCGGGTAATGGAAGTGGGTTATGGACTTGGGTTAATTGAGATAGGTTAAATGAGAATGGGATTTCAGGGATATAAATACCCCCAAAATCCCAAAATATCTCATTTCTCACCAAACTCCCTAACACACACTCCTTACACCCTCAAAACACACACATTCTAACCGATCTAGATTCGAAGCCGAGACCCGAGATTTGTTGATAGATCTGAGTTGGTAAGGTAAGAACTAATCTAACAAAGCTATTATTACTGAAAATGGTTAGGATTGGATGGGTTAACCGGACCCGAAACCCAACTGCCCAAATCGGACCCCTAAAACGTCGATTTTAGGCCGATTTGATGGTTGGGGTTTGTAGGCGCCGATCATACGGTTCCGTGGGTACCAAAATCGAGTTATTTGGCTAAGAAACGAAGGAGTTATGGGCAAACAGATCTGCAGCGCGACAACTTCGCCTGCAAGATTAAGTTCGCCTGATGAACTTCGCCTTCAAGCGTAACTTCGCCTAAGGATAACTTCGCCTGAAGCCAAGTTCGCCTAAGGTTTAACTTCGCCTGAAGCCAAGTTCGCCTAAGGTTTAACTTCGCCTGAAGCCAAGTTCGCCTAAGGTTTAACTTCGCCTGAAGCCAAGTTCGCCCGAGGTTTAACTTCGCCTGAAGTGAGGATCGTTTAGAAAATAAATTAAAAACCTAATGGAAAATGTGTTAAGGCAGTTATCGAAATAAAATTTTTCCAAGCTGACCTGGCAGCTTAACCCCAGCCAGGGGCTCTGCCCCTTGGACCCCGCTAGGGGCTGCCGCCCCTAGAACCCCGCTACCAGGGGCGCTGCCCCCGGACCCCCGTTCGTTGTGGGTCATATAAAGATAGAAACGCAACATAAGTAGTAGTAGCTAATTGATACGTGTAAATATTATACAGTTAGCCGTGCACAGCTCAAGAGGGGAATAACTATTAACGGAGAGCGTAACAGTATTCAGGTGAGTTTCTAGCCCCATTTATGTGTTATGTTTTCGGGGCTGTGTGCATACTCGATGTGTTGTTAATACATTTATCCTAAGTGATAAGTGTATGCCATATGTGATATATGTGATGGATATGAATGGTTGCTTGTCGGTACGCGAACGATCTTCGGATATTGCGCGTACTGTCAGGTCAAAAATAAAGGTACGAATATTATACATCGAAGATGTATGAACATTACAAATGAATACTTGTCGGGGCGTGAACGATCTTCGGATATTGCACGTATCGACAAGAGGTATGGTTGTTAAATGAATGATGTAAAGAACGCCTAGGGTGTTCTTATGCTATGATGTAATTATTGTATATGTGAAGTAGGTGTATACAGGTACACGAATGGTATGTGAGTTCTACGTTCGACATAGTAAGTTAGGATGGCAAATCCCTCTAGCTTTTGTCGGACATAGACTCGGCTGGTGATGGCGTAGTTAAGGACTGCGGGCCTTATACGTAAAGTAGATGATAGATGTAAACGTAGTTAAGGACTGCGGGCCTTATACGTAAAGTAGATGATAGATGTAAACGTAGATAGGGACGGTGGGCCTTATACGTGTTACAGATAATAGACGACAACGTAGTTAAGGACTGCGGACCTTATACGTATTATAGATAGGCATCAGCATAGGAAAGGACTGTGGACCTTATACGTGCTGTAGTTGTATTGTGGTAGCATAGGGGAGGACTGCGGACCTCGTACGTGCTATGGTTTAGGTTGCAACATAGGGGAGGACTGTGGACCTTGTACGTGTTGTGGATGTAGGATGGTATAGGGAAGGACTGCGGACCTTGCACGTACCATAAAGGGTGAACATAGGTAAGGACTGCGGACCTTTGTACGTGTTCACGACCTTGAGTACAGGTATAGACGGTGAACTATGAACGTACTCTCGGTAGACTGAGGTTAGTGATTGTAGATATGTATGTATGTATGGTAGTAAGTATGTAAGTAGAACAGAAGGGTAACTAGTGAAATATGGATATGTATCTACGGATATGTATGTATGTATGGTAGTAAGTATGTAAGTAGAACAGAAGGGTAACTAGTGAAGTATGGATATGTATCTACGGATATGTATGTATGTGTATGTATTGTATGGCGTTCGATTAACTAGAACTCACTCAGCGTAGCTGACTTTTAGTATGCACGCAGGTGAGCTGATTATAGAGTTAGCATGAGGTTGACACACGGCATGGATTGAACGGCTGGCATCTGAAGAAAGAAGTAAAGATGTTTTAAATATAAAGTTTTGTGTTATGGTATCAAAGAAAAGGTTTAACGTTTTGTAACAAATGATTGATGTTTTATATTCCGCGAAAAGTTTTAATAAACTCTGATTTGAAGAACTGTGTTTATGAGTAAATCCGACGCTAAAGTAGGGCTACCGGGTTCGGGGCCTTACAGTGTAGGTGCGTTGTGTAGGTGCATATCTATGTGTGTAGGTACGTATGTATGTATATGTGTATGTATGTTTGTATGTGTGTAGGTACATATGTTTGAATGTGGCTCGATACATTTTTATGTTTGTAGGTTGGTTTGAATGTGTAATTAAGACATAAATACAACCAACCTACATATATGTATGTAACATCATATGGGAGGGAGTGAAATTAGGGATTAATGGAGTTATACATTCACTTCTCGCACTTCTCGCTGTAATATCACTTCTCGCAAGATCCATCCCCTGTATATATATATATATATATATATATATATATATATATATATATATATATATATATATATATATATATATATATATATATATATATATATATATATATAGAAAATGGTTAAAATAAAAATAAATAGTTTCCAAAGAATGGTAAGAAGAGCATAAAATTTGAAGTTATGAAACTATATAGTCCAAATCCTAGATCCTAGGAAACTTTTGGTATTTTAAAAACTAACAATCTCAACCACCAGATCTTAAATCAAATGGCCAAGATCTATTCTTACTCTTCCTAGAAAACTATCTTTTTTTATTTTAACCTATATATCGTTTCATGACTTCATCTAAGTACTGAGGGCATGACTTTTAATGCAAATGCTTGTGTGTAACGTGCTTTGTGACATCAACAAATTTAATTAGTTTTATTAATATGTAGTTAGTTAGAGTACTTAATTCATAAATATGTATAACGCATTGTGACTACTTTGCGGTATTAACTTATGTATTACTTGTCGAATGCAATATAACCCACCCGTTTATATGTGGGGGATACTTATATTAGGGCTTTTGCTGGGTGCAGCAAGGGGACCCCCTTGGCCCTCTTCTTTTTGCGTTGGTCCTTCATCCGCTCATCCTTAGGGTGCAGGGGACATGTTCCTAGCTTGCCCTTCCATGCTTGGTATTTAGACGATGACACTATCATTGGTAAGGCTGAGGAGGTTGCTAGAGCGTTTGACATTATTCGCTCAGAGGGGGCGTCTCTAGGGCTTAATAATCGAAAAACGGAGATTTTTTGACCGTCATGTGATGATTTGAAAAAAGTGTCGGGTTTATTCCCTGGCGAGATTAGCAGGCTTGTGACGGAAGTTAAACTCCTAGGGGGAGCGGTTAGTCGGGATGCAGGGTTTATTCGGTCTTTGGCAACTAAAAGAGTTTTGAGGGCGGTTGAACTTTTGAAACGCCTACCGGACCTGAGGGACCCCCAAAGTGAGCTCCTTTTGTTGCGCTTGTGCATGGGGGTTGCTAAGTTAATGTTTGAGCTCCGGACCTGTCAACCTGAACATGTCAAAGAGGCTGTGTCTATCTTTGATGCAGGCCTGCGGGGGGCAATTGAAGATGTTGTGTGTGGAGGACCGCATTTTGGGGACCTAAAGTGGAGGTTGGCTTCCTTCCCTATGCGTTGCGGAGGCTTAGGAATTTTCTCGGCTGAGGATGTCTCCGCATATGCCTTTGTGGCTTCCAGGTCCCATGTAACACCCCGACCAAAGGCGGATTATACATCGGGGCGCCACATATTGTTTCATTACTCGTGACACTATTGGGTGTCAATATTTAATAAATACATTCATTCGCGCACGCGCAAAGCAAAAAATAAGATAATATAAATCATCATAAATCAATATATTATAAATCATAATTTTCGAACAGCAATAACTTGTCTTGATACATTTTAATCTAGGTCAAAAATAAAGAAAACTTCCTACGTGTCCACAAGCTCCAAAACAGCTACTGCAAACCTGAACATGTGTTAAAATAAACGTCAAACACTTGCGTGTTGGTGAGAAATCAAGTTTAATACAATACATAATCATAAATCTGCGCGCAACATGTGTATGTCTGGTTTTCAACAAGGGTGTAATCTGATCGGGACCAACTCTAAGATTCATAAGACTGCCAGTGCTCACAATTGAGCTCACAAACAAAACAAACTGTGCATGTGTAAACAAAAGAGAAAATCATAAACGATAGTTCTCCCGTGTTCATCTAATGGTACCATGAAAACTGCGGAATAGACCGACAAGACGGTTAATGATCCACACATACAAATAAACAGCCAAGTCTACGTCCTCAACACATGGGATATTGCGCGACTAAAGTTCATAAACAAGTTTAAGACTCTAAGTTTGTATGAACACATGAACATCCCAAAACATTAAAAGCAAAAAGGGATTAGGTACGAGATTACTCACTTGATAAACGATGCGGTGTAAGATAAAGCAAGAACCAACTTTAAACAAGCACAAGTTAACCTATAATTAAAGATTATTGTTTTAATGATTGGTTTTAAGTCTTGATTACAAGTTAGCATAATTAATAAGTAAGTTATTATATATAATATATTACCGGAAAACAGGGCAGAACAGGGAGGAAGACGGAGGCAAGGAGGGAGGCGGCAGAGAGAGCAAGGAGGAGGACAGGAGAGATTAAGTGTTTTGTGTGTGTAGTGTTATGAAAATATTACTATTATTTATAGAGAAACCCTAGGGAACACAATCCCTAGAAAAAGGGGAAAAGATCTCAAAAAGTAAAAGATTCCAAAAGCAAAAGATATCAAAAGATATGGCAGCTGCAGAGGCAAGATAAAGCTGTCAGGGAACAGTAAAAAGGCATGGGCGGTTCAGATAAAGGTACAGGTCAAGCATGGCAAAAGCAGATTCTCAAAAGATTATGTCAGTCACTTTATCTGTCAACCAATGGGGTTGGTGCGCATGCTGCGCCGAAAGTAACTTTTCAGACATAAAGCAGATTAGGTCAACCGCTCAAGAGATAAGACATCACAAAAGCAAACGGCTAGATTAAACAGAAGAAAAGACAAGACATAGCGCGAGAAGGCTGGAGCGCGAAGGCAAAAGTGCGCGAGCGCGAAGGCAGACAGAACCAACCTTAACGCGTCGCGGGAAGAATCACATTTCTTAGCGCGCCGCGGGAGGAACTAAAATTCCTAGCGCGCCGCGGGAAGAACTATAATTCTTCGCGCGTCGAGGGATGAACTACGATTCTTAGCGCGCTGCGAGAAGAACTACAAATCCTTAGCGCGTCGCGGGAAGAACTACCGTTCTTAGCGCGCTGCGAGAAGAATTACAAATCCTAAGCGCGCTGCGAGAAGAGTTCGTCTCGCGAATCGCTGAAACAGGTGGTCTTCACGCAGGATTCCTTGTAAGGGAGTCTGGCGCGTGGAGCTGCGCAGACAACCTTAGGCGGGAAGGAACAAAGGACAAGCAAAGAGTTAGAAGAAAAAGAGGGAAACAAGGCGGGACGGCGTCAAGAGAGAAAAGAAGGCGGAAAGAGAGAAGAGGGACGGGACGGCGGAAAGAAAGAGAGAGAAAGAGGCGGGAAGGAAAAGTATATTATTATTAAAAGTAAAATATAAGTATAAATATTAAATCATAAAAGAAAGAGATCGGGTCAGAGAAACGGGTACCTGGGTCGGGTCGGATCGGGTCAGATGTCACAGTCTCCCCTACTTTAAGAAATTTCGTCCCGAAATTTATCTCGAAGTAGGTTGCGCAGAGAACAGGTGCGGGTACTTGATCTTCATTTGATCTTCCCTTTCCCATGTAAACTCGGCTCCGCGCTTGGATTCCCAACGAACTTTCACGATAGGGATACGACTGCGCTTGGTTTGCTTAACCTCGCGATCCATAATCTCAACAGGCTTCTCAACGAAATGCATAGATTCATCAACTTGAACTTCATCAAGTGGAATGTGAAGGTTCTCGTCAGCTAAACACTTCTTGAGATTGGATACATGGAACGTTGGATGCACATTACTGAGCGCGGGCGGCAGGTCAAGTTTGTAGGCAACTTTTCCCACACGCGCGAGAATCTTGAATGGTCCAACATAACGAGGAGCAAGCTTACCTTTCTTCCCAAAGCGGACAACACCTTTCCAAGGCGACACTTTGAGGAGAACAAGATCACCAACTTGAAATTCGAGAGGCTTTCGCCTGCGATCTGCGTAACTCTTCTGTCGGCTTCTGGCAGTCAGCAGATGATCACGGATCTTGGCGATTTTATCGGTTGTCTCTTGAACAAGTTCGGGTCCTGTGATTTGAGCTTCTCCCACTTCGCTCCAACAAATCGGGGAGCGGCACTTACGACCGTAAAGTGCTTCAAATGGGGCCATACCGATACTGGAATGATAGCTGTTATTATAAGAGAACTCAATCAAAGGCAGGTGTGAATCCCAATTACCTCCAAAATCAAGAACACAAGATCGGAGCATATCCTCAAGAGTTTGAATAGTTCGCTCAGACTGTCCGTCAGTCTGGGGATGATATGCCGTACTCATGTCCAAGCGAGTTCCTAGTGCAGATTGGAGAGATTTCCAAAAGCGAGATATAAAACGGCCATCGCGATCGGATATGATGCTCAAAGGAGTACCATGGCGGCAGACAATTTCCTTGACATAAAGCTGCGCGAGTTGCTCAACACGGTAGTTTTCACGAATGGGCAGGAAGTGAGCAGACTTAGTCAAACGATCCACTATTACCCAAATGCTATCATGTTTGCTTGCTGTCAAAGGTAACTTGGTAATAAAGTCCATCGCTATACGTTCCCATTTCCACGTAGGAATTTCTGGTTGTTCGAGCAAACCAGATGGGCGTTGGTGTTCAGCTTTTACTTTAGAACAAGTCAGGCATCTAGCTACAAACACAGCAATATCCTTCTTCATACCGGGCCACCAATAAGTTATGCGCAAATCCTTGTACATCTTATCAGCGCCGGGATGAATAGAATACCGAGATTTGTGCGCTTCACTCAGGATATCAGCGCGAAGATTCTCATCAAAGGGAATCCAGATGCGATTGAGATAACAAAGAATTCCACTCAGATTAGGGACAAAGAGTGCTTCCGCGCCACACGCTAACTCGGCGCGAAGGTTACCATTACTGATGGATGCGCGCTGCGCGTCACGAATACGCGATTCAAGGTTGCTTTGAATCGGCGCGAAGTGAAGATGGGTGCGCGGCAAGATACAGTTAAGCTGGCAGGGTTTTCGGCTGAGCGCGTCGGCTACCACATTAGCCTTACCAGGATGATACCGGATCTCACAATCGTAATCGCTGATGAGTTCGTTCCATCGGCGTTGCCTCATGTTAAGTTCCTTTTGATCAAAGATATGCTGAAGGCTTTTATGGTCAGTGTAGAGGATACACTTAGTACCATAAAGGTAGTGTCTCCAGATCTTTAAGGCAAAAACAACTGCACCAAGTTCGAGGTCGTGAGTTGTATAATTCTTTTCATGAACCTTGAGTTGCCTTGATGCGTAAGCGATAACCTTGCCTCGTTGCATAAGAACACAACCGAGACCTTGGTTGGAGGCATCGCAGTACACGACAAAATCGTCATTACCCTCAGGTAGCGCAAGAACAGGAGCTTCACACAACAATCGCTTGAGCGATAGAAAGGCTTCTTCTTGCTTCGAGCCCCAAATATACGGTTTACCTTTGTGCGTTAGAGCTGTTAAAGGCAAAGCGATCTTTGAGAAGTTCGAAATGAAACGCCGGTAATAACCAGCTAAGCCCAGAAAGGAACGGATCTCAGAAGGAGAGGATGGTGTAATCCAGTTCTTGATTGCTTCAATTTTGGATGGGTCGACATGAATACCCATCTTGTTCACAACATGGCCAAGAAACTGTACTTCATCAGACCAGAATTCACACTTGGAAAGCTTAGCATAGAGTTGCTCAACTCTAAGCTTTTGCAATACCAATCGGAGATGTTGCTCGTGCTCGGCCTTGGTCTTAGAATACACCAGAACATCATCGATAAACACAATCACGAAACGGTCCAAGAAAGGCCTACACACCCGATTCATTAGATCCATGAAAACGGCGGGTGCGTTGGTTAAACCGAAGGACATGACCAAGAACTCAAAATGGCCATAACGAGTTCGAAAAGCAGTCTTCGGAACATCTTCATCGCGGATGCGCAACTGGTGATAACCAGAGCGGAGATCAATCTTCGAGAAACAAGAGGCACCTTGGAGTTGATCAAAGAGGTCGTCAATACGCGGTAAGGGATACCGGTTTTTAATGGTGAGTTTGTTCAACTCGCGGTAATCAATACACATGCGAAACGATCCATCTTTCTTTTTAACGAACAACACCGGAGCACCTCAGGGCGAAGAGCTAGGGCGAATGAATCCTTTAGCAGTCAACTCTTGAAGTTGGCTTGCCAATTCTTGCATCTCAGCGGGTGCAAGACGATAAGGAGATTTAGCTACGGGGGAAGCACCAGGGACAAGATCAATACGGAACTCAACTTCACGAGCGGGAGGGATACCAGGAAGATCATCAGGAAAAACTTCAGGAAAATCACGCACGACAGGGATATCGCGAAGCTTCTTCTTTCCTTCATCGGGTTTAACCACATGGGCTAGAAATGCAATACACTTCTTCCGCATGAGCCTTCGGGCTTCGGCGCAAGACATAAGTTTAAGACCGCGGGAGGGTTTTTTGCCGTAAATATGAAGATCACCATTTTCTCGAGGAATGCGAATCAACTTCTTGGCGCAAATAACTTCGGCGCGATTATTCGAGAGCCAGTCCATACCAATGATAACATCGAAACTTCCAAGAGGCATGGGGATGAGGTCGATCAGAAAATCGTTTTCGTTAAGGTTAAGTGTGCAATTTTTAATCACAGAGTTAATTAAAACAGTCTCGCCATTAGCCAATTCAACTGAAAAATCTTCTTTTAAGTCGTTGCGCGGTCGCGCAAGCTTCTGCTCGAAGGCGCGAGAGATAAAACTTCGATCGGCGCCAGTATCAAAAAGTACAGAAGCATAAAATCCGTTAAGCAAAAATGTACCATTAACTACGTCATTATTCGCTTGCGCTTGGTGCGCGGTTATGTTAAAAGCTCGTCCACGCGTCACTTGGTTCGAAATCTGGTTCACCGGATTCGCTTGTGTGATTTGCACTTGTAGTCTCGGGCACGCGTTCCGGAAATGACTGGGATCACCGCAGTTAAAGCACGATCTGGGTCGTGGGTTTTGGTAGGTTGGTTGTGGGTTCTGCGGGTAGACTGGTGGTGTTGGCGCAATTGGATTGGCGGGAAGGACTCTACAGTTCTCAGCAGTGTGACCAGTACGGCCACATCGGGTACAAAGTCGACACGGGGTTTGGGTTGGGTGGTGAAATCTACAGGTTGGGCAAAAGGGATGGTTTCCTGTGTAAGGTTTCTTAGTTGGCGGGGCAGGGAGTGCTGGATTGGTTAAGGCATAGTTGTGGACTATAGAGGGAGTTGGGTAGGCTGATAGTGGGTTAGGCGTGTAAACTGGAGGTTGGTATGCGGGTTGCTGGACAATGGGCGGGTTGGTAAGCGCATAGGCCTTGCGCCTGCGCTTGAGGTTGTTACGGTTTGAGGGTTCAGGTTTGGTTTCTGTTGGTTCAGGGGCAGTCTTGGTGAGTTTGGTCTTCTCAGCTCCCCGCAGGAACAGGGTTCCTGCTCTGACATGGTTGTCGCTGAGTACAGCGGCCAACTCAATGGCGTCAGAGAGGGTTACTGGGTTTCTGGCCCATACAGAATCTTGAATTTCCATGGGGAGACCCCCAAGGAATTTCTCGATTGCTCGGCGGGAAGGGGTAACAAGGTGAGGGACCAGTAAGCTTAGCTCGTGGAAGCGCGTCGCGTACTCGCGCGCTTCACCGCTGTATTGCTTCAAGTTCCAGAATTCCTCCTCTAGGCGCTTAATTTCGTTGGGAGGGCAGAATTCTCGCGTCAGAATTTCCTTGAATTCCTCCCATGTCATGCTAGAAGCAGCCTCTGCGCCACGCGCATGAGCTACTCCATTCCACCATGTAAGCGCTCTGGATTCCAGGACACTGGAAGCATATAGGGTTCGTCTGTCTGAGGGGCATTGGGTATGGAGGAAAGTGTTTTCAATCTTTTCGAGCCATTGGAGCATCACGGTGGCTCCTTCAAGACCTGTGAACTTTGGAGGGTTACCCGCGTTAAAGGACTTAATGTTATAACTGGAGGTATTGGTATTGTTTTGGCTCAAGGCTTGGGCTATCGCGGCGGCCATTTCCTGGGAACGTTGCTGTCTACGCATGCGCGAGGCTTCTCTTCTCTGAAATCGGCGAGATAGCGGAGGCATTCTATAAAAATTTTAATTTTAGTTAATATCTTGGTTTTAGCGCAAAGTTTTAATCTTATAAAGCTTGGTTTCACGGAGTCAGTTACTGTCTAAAGTAAAATAAATGACCCTAAATGCAGACTTAATAAAGGTAACAAACTCGAACCAAGAATCGGCAATTCATGTATCACCATGACTTTCCGAATTCCCAATTTAAAATATACGAGCAAACGAGTATTGGAGATTGACGATTCATGTATCACCATGACTTTTCAATCTTCAATAAAATACACAAGAAAATGAGTATTGGAAGTTGACAATTCATGTATCACCATGACTTTTCAAGTCTCCAACCTCAGAACATAATCGTAAATGGGAATTAAAAATCAACTATTCATGTATCACCATGACTTTTCGGATTTTCAAACCCAACAAACGAATATGTAAGTAAAATCAATAAAATCGAAATTCAACAAAAATTGAAATATCGCGAAATAAAACATAAAATCATATACTGCGCAAGCGCGAGCATATTCATAAATAACGAGTAATTAACAATAAGCGCGCAAACATGAGATTTCTCTCATGCGCGAGAAGGGACTCTTAGGTATTCTAGGCCGTTATGTCTAACCACCTATCCTAAAGTCAACGAGCTCTGATACCAATCTGTAACACCCCGACCAAAGGCGGATTATACATCGGGGCGCCACATATTGTTTCATTACTCGTGACACTATTGGGTGTCAATATTTAATAAATACATTCATTCGCGCACGCGCAAAGCAAAAAATAAGATAATATAAATCATCATAAATCAATATATTATAAATCATAATTTTCGAACAGCAATAACTTGTCTTGATACATTTTAATCTAGGTCAAAAATAAAGAAAACTTCCTACGTGTCCACAAGCTCCAAAACAGCTACTGCAAACCTGAACATGTGTTAAAATAAACGTCAAACACTTGCGTGTTGGTGAGAAATCAAGTTTAATACAATACATAATCATAAATCTGCGCGCAACATGTGTATGTCTGGTTTTCAACAAGGGTGTAATCTGATCGGGACCAACTCTAAGATTCATAAGACTGCCAGTGCTCACAATTGAGCTCACAAACAAAACAAACTGTGCATGTGTAAACAAAAGAGAAAATCATAAACGATAGTTCTCCCGTGTTCATCTAATGGTACCATGAAAACTGCGGAATAGACCGACAAGACGGTTAATGATCCACACATACAAATAAACAGCCAAGTCTACGTCCTCAACACATGGGATATTGCGCGACTAAAGTTCATAAACAAGTTTAAGACTCTAAGTTTGTATGAACACATGAACATCCCAAAACATTAAAAGCAAAAAGGGATTAGGTACGAGATTACTCACTTGATAAACGATGCGGTGTAAGATAAAGCAAGAACCAACTTTAAACAAGCACAAGTTAACCTATAATTAAAGATTATTGTTTTAATGATTGGTTTTAAGTCTTGATTACAAGTTAGCATAATTAATAAGTAAGTTATTATATATAATATATTACCGGAAAACAGGGCAGAACAGGGAGGAAGACGGAGGCAAGGAGGGAGGCGGCAGAGAGAGCAAGGAGGAGGACAGGAGAGATTAAGTGTTTTGTGTGTGTAGTGTTATGAAAATATTACTATTATTTATAGAGAAACCCTAGGGAACACAATCCCTAGAAAAAGGGGAAAAGATCTCAAAAAGTAAAAGATTCCAAAAGCAAAAGATATCAAAAGATATGACAGCTGCAGAGGCAAGATAAAGCTGTCAGGGAACAGTAAAAAGGCATGGGCGGTTCAGACAAAGGTACAGGTCAAGCATGGCAAAAGCAGATTCTCAAAAGATTATGTCAGTCACTTTATCTGTCAACCAATGGGGTTGGTGCGCATGCTGCGCCGAAAGTAACTTTTCAGACATAAAGCAGATTAGGTCAACAGCTCAAGAGATAAGACATCACAAAAGCAAACGGCTAGATTAAACAGAAGAAAAGACAAGACATAGCGCGAGAAGGCTGGAGCGCGAAGGCAAAAGTGCGCGAGCGCGAAGGCAGACAGAACCAACCTTAACGCGTCGCGGGAAGAATCACATTTCTCAGCGCGCCGCGGGAGGAACTAAAATTCCTAGCGCGCCGCGGGAAGAACTATAATTCTTCGCGCGTCGAGGGATGAACTACGATTCTTAGCGCGCTGCGAGAAGAACTACAAATCCTTAGCGCGTCGCGGGAAGAACTACCGTTCTTAGCGCGCTGCGAGAAGAATTACAAATCCTAAGCGCGCTGCGAGAAGAGTTCGTCTCGCGAATCGCTGAAACAGGTGGTCTTCACGCAGGATTCCTTGTAAGGGAGTCTGGCGCGTGGAGCTGCGCAGACAACCTTAGGCGGGAAGGAACAAAGGACAAGCAAAGAGTTAGAAGAAAAAGAGGGAAACAAGGCGGGACGGCGTCAAGAGAGAAAAGAAGGCGGAAAGAGAGAAGAGGGACGGGACGGCGGAAAGAAAGAGAGAGAAAGAGGCGGGAAGGAAAAGTATATTATTATTAAAAGTAAAATATAAGTATAAATATTAAATCATAAAAGAAAGAGATCGGGTCAGAGAAACGGGTACCTGGGTCGGGTCGGATCGGGTCAGATGTCACATCCCAGTCGTGGAAATTGCAGGACCACATCCTGCGAAACGCTGGTGTTATGGGGGTAGATCCTGAATACTCATTTGCACTTGGTAATATTGGAACAACTCTCCCGGACCTTGATCTAGGCGGTTTTACTGATAAGGTGACCGTCCCCAAGAAACCTCAATAAACCTTTGCGAGTGCTCTTTATGGTAAACACGTACATGATTTGGAGGAGCGATTCGATATGACCCCAAGACAGAAGGATGTTTTAGCTTGTCTCAAGGGGGCTCATGCCCAGGATTTTTTTGACTGTTGTGCCCATTGAAGGTCTTGGGCAACGGATGTCAGCAGTTGAATACAGAGCCATCCATAAATACCGGCTTATGATTACTCTTTTTCCTCCAGATGAATCATGCCCCATTTGTAAAAAAGCTTGTTTGGATAGATTTGGTGAGCATGCCCTCCACTGTAAGGAATTGCCGGGATTCAAGTATCGTCATGACTGGGTTAGACTTATGGGATGTGCTTAGGCGTGCCGGGATCTCAACCAAGAAAGAGGCACTTGTTAACTTTTTGACTGATCCGCGAGAGGGAAAATCTACCCTGCGTCCTGCGGACGTTCTTATGTTTAGCTGGGTAGGGGGTAAGCATGCGTGTGTTGACCTCACTGGGGTGTCCCTGTTGGTGGGGCTGAGAGACAGTGACATCGTACTGGGACAGGCGGTTTTGAGAGCGGAATCTAGGAAGGTTGCTAAGCATGACACAGCGTGTTTGGAGAATCAGCACGTGTTCATTCCATTTGCCTTAGACACATTTGGATCCCTAGCTCCCGAAGCGGTTTGCTTCTTGGAGCAGGTTCAGAAGGTGGTCCATAGTGACTCGCAGAGCCCGAGGAACCAAGGATTTATATTTAGTAGAATAGGCTTTGCGATTCAAAAGGGGATAGCGGCGCAACTTGTTGCTCGCTTACCCATTATCCATATGTAGCTCGGTTTGTGTTATATATAAAATATTATTTAATTTAAAAATAATAATAATAATAATTTTTATCACCAACGTTCGCGTTTGCCGTGTCGTTTCTTGTGTGACTTGGTAATTCCTGTAATCACATAAGGAATATGTATAGAGTTTTACTAGACTTTGAATGACATAATGGCATGCTTGTGAGTTGTGACTGATAATAATGTTTAATTATCATTAATATATAGTAGGGATATTGCGGGTTGTCACGCAGGAAAATACTAAAAAGTTTTTAGTTATTTACATCTCTTGTGCAGGTTGCCAATTTCCTTGCTAATACTTTGAATCGGAATTGGCCACGTGACTTGTATGAGAGAGTGGCGCGTACCTTGTGAAGCCCAAGTTCTTGTGAGATTTGTTTTGGTGAGTGTTAAGAGACTTAAGTTTTATGCAACTATGAACGTATGGTTATTATTATTATTATTATTATTATTATTATTATTATTATTATCAATGTAACGGTGCATATGATGCTATTGTAGTGTTTTCATTTGCAAATGTCAGCTCCATTTGTGTCTTGTGATGTTTTATTCATAACTTAGTAGGCGAATACCACTCCAATTTTGTTTTTTGGTTATAATTTTAACCATAGTTGAGTTAGCAAGTACGTGTCGCGTTAATGGACGAGGGTGGCCTAAAGTGGTTTTATAATAAACTCTGATGTAAATAATATTTTAACCGTAACTTTTTATTTACCACAACCTCTTAGGAAGTTAAGATGGTGTAACCCAAACAAGTTATACATAACTCATCTATCTAGACGAGTCGAACAAACTCCGATGAGTGTGACAAATACATAATTTATAACATTTTTAGTGACATACGATCCTACAGAAAAGATGTAGGATCAACAAACTTCAAAAACTTGAAGCCTAGTTTGATAACAGGAAAAATAAATATATATATTCAAAGTCAAAAAGGCATTCAAATAATTGTTCAAATAAAAGTACCATCTGTATCATACCACTTCTATTCATAAAGCATATGATATCTATTTCATAAGAGACCCTACAAAAATGGCAGAGTGGTCCTGCTGCAACAAACTTCAAAAACAACCCCCCCCCCCCCACCCACAACCGAGCTGGTCAAATCCGGTCAGCAATATAACGCCCAAGCGTATCGATCGGTTTATCAGAATTCCCGAGCCCCACTCCCCTACGCTTGATCTTAATCCTGGCAAGATAATCCGCCGCAATCCAAGCAAAACTTAAATTTACCATTTCGCCCTCCTGATCAGGCTCTTGCAACTTCAAAGCTTTCTTCACCCAAACCGGATGATACGCAACTTGATACCATGCGGATGCTTTTTTCTCATAAATCACATTTCTTTCCTCTTCAGACGCATGGTCAAACTCAGCACCGAGGTGGTCAAACACCTTCCGGAAATCCTTCCGTAAAGCACTATAAGCATGCTTGATTTTATCCTTCATTTCGCCTTGTTTCTTGCTACTGTGCTTTGGCATCGACCAAATATGACCTGTTACAATTTCTTCTTCACGGGCCACTTTGTACTGCCCGAGAAGCCCGTTTAGCTGTCGGTCATATGATAGCTTACATCCCCACGCGTCATCTAGAAAACTTTCTGAGTCAGCAACCTCGAGATCTTTATCATACGGTATACTCGAAGGGAGGATTTCCTGCTCGGGGGGACCTGGTGTTACGTCAGTGTCATGGAAGTTTTTAATCTGACGGTATAACTTCCCGATAATTTTTTCAGATTTGTAGCTTTGGAATTCTTCTTTACCCATGAAATCAGGGTACAGTTTTGGCCTGAGCTCATGTGGCATGCTGACTACTTTACCGGTTTTTGGGAAATCGACAGCTGTCGCTGCTAGTTCAGCTAACGTTATGCAATTTTTATCAAGGGCCCCGTAATCACTTAAGTCAGCATGAACAACATGAGCGTTGCAAATTGTCCCTAGACTGTCGTTGACCATGTTCTTTGCGAAGAACCCAATTATTTCCTGTTGGAAATAATAAATTAATAAATTAGAATTAGACTTGTAAAGTAAAACAAAACCTAACTTTTATTTTAGCTTCAAAATTGGATGAGCAAAACTGAAGTCAGTCAGGTCAACAGTTAACCACAGAACATAATTTGAAGAAAAATGACCATTTTGCCCTTAAAATATGCCCTCCATACCCAATTCAGCTTATTGAATACTATGCAGCTAGAAAGAGTAAAATAATAATAATAATAATAATAATAATAATAATAATAATAATAAATTACCTTCTGTGTAACTCCACGTGGTACTTCTTTAGCTTGAGCAGCAGTATACTTCATCGGGGGCCAACTCCTTTTACTCGGCGGTATAAGATTTTCATCCCATGTAACAAAATACAAGTCGCCATCAAGGTCGCTTCCGGAAGCTTCATCTGTGTGGGGCCGGTCCCCCTTTTGAGGAAATATCAAACAATCAAACAAATGTTCTAAACCCGGAACATTAACCGCTTTCAAAACCCGAACATCACCCGGATGAAGACATGGGTTCTTTGCAATTATCACATCACCCTCGATAACCGTCAAATTCCTGGTCGTTTCACTAAACCTCGACCCATGTTTCGCAAAACAATTCTCAACCGACGGGTTCGATACTTGAATAAAACACTGACCCTGTTCAAGAACCGCCAGCTCATCAAAACAACCCATCAACCACCTCCCATCATTCACAAAAATTCTCGATTTTTCCCGTAAATCTTCAAGTTGTGCGACGCGTATGCTACTCAGCATACCTCGCAAATGCGGTTCGGTTCTCGGGTCAAAACCCGAACCCAACATGATTGAAACCGTGTTCCCGCTTTCAGCACACGAAGCGTTAATTACATCAAACGCCACTTCGGTGTTCTCAAGCATTAAATTCAACTTTGTAACCATTTTCATCTGCATGTCCCAAAAGACTTCATCTTTAACGTCTAACGCCGAGAGCAAGGTTATGATCTGCCTGTTTAAGAACCCAGGTTGTAAGCGGGTCCAAGAACATATCTCAAGAATCGAATGATCCGAATCAAATTTGTCCATGCTTTCCCTCAAAGCAAGTTTGACGCTTCCGCCTTTCATCTGGGGCCAGCAAGCCACAACACCCTTACAACCCGCGTACCGAATCTGATACGCGCACGGTTGATTATCGGTTAATTGCAGTTTTTCAGCAACTTCAAGTGCTAATCCCGGTGAAATTTTACCAATTCCATCGGAGAAGGTATACCCGTTTCGCTTGACATCATCAAGCTTCATTACCACTTCATGTCGTGGGACCTCAACCGTCGCGTATGTTGATGAAAAGCACTGGCCCATTCGAGCTGCGCATTTTGCGACGTTCTTGTAATCGAATCTTCCCATCCATGTTCTTATACTTCCACACGAAATCTTTTCATTTTCAGCAAAAAACCACGCGGACCGATCGCGAAGTTGGTTTGCCGAAAAAGCCAAAAAACAATATCGTCGGCCAGACAGATGAAACCCGTTAGTTAGAATATCTTTTATGCGCCTGAACATTGTTGTGTTTTGTGGACTAACAATTGCTGTGATGTCTCTAACGATCGGGGCGGGGTAAAAGTTAAGAACATTATTGTTTAATGTTCGCATGCCTTCATCCATGAAGGTGACCCGTAAAAACCGATCGGATACGTCTCGGTAGTGGCGAAGAACACGGTTTGACAATTCAACTTCGGGTGGCAACGAGTAAGCTTTAGTTGGAGTGATGAGTAATCTTCTAACTCCAATGACATCGTTCTGCTCCGATTGTTTTTCAATTAGCTTCGGAGTCTTTAACAGCCATTCTTGAACGATTTTCAACCGTTTAAACCCGTCGTACAACGGGTGTCGGTAAGAACATATGTGCTGTAAAGCAGCCATGTTGACTTCCTCATGCTCACTTCTTAGCAAGTCAAAGACCTTTTCGGTGAACTGATGCTGATTTATGATGCATCTGTGTAAGACCGAATTGACCAAGAACATGACTTGAAAAGAGATGTCAGGCTTGTAATGAATCGAAAAAAATGGGTCGGGTAAGGCGAACCCAAACTCAGGCTCGTTTTGTGATCTGAGTTTCGTGTTACGTCGTTCGATGTGCACTCGTTGATCTTTAAGAAAGTCTAGAGCTTTCTTTACTTTCGACCCATCACGAATCCGGATCTTGACCCGGTAAGTATTGCACCTCCCTATCGCGCCACTTGGAGTGAAATCAGTGGTTCGGATCCATGGGTCGTCGTCGTCCAACATCTCAAACGGGTACGTGTTAACAATGTCATCATCAGCGGTTCGATAAGATATTAACGGACATGAACCCAACTGAAAAACCAAAACCATACACGACTCCGAGTAGTCCGTGTATTCTTTAATATCGTTGATGTCCCGCACCAAAAACTCAAGTTTATAATTACACTTTATAACCGCGTGATGTTTTGTGTCTTTGATCGAAAAGGCGGTATCTTTGGTGAAAAGAAACTTGCAGCTGCGGTCAAAGGGGTCAATAAGAAAGTCAACACCGGAATCAGGCCCGCACCAACCGACAGCAAGGTCATCCCGACTGGTCATCAGCCCGACATCAACAAGCACGTTTGATAACTTAAAGGGTGATGTCTTTCTTCTTCTTTGGTTCATTCTGTAAGGGTTTTCCGGGCCTAAATTAACTTTTAAGACGTTGTTGTTAAGCACGAGCTGCCTTCTTCCGGAAGCTTCTAACACCGAGAGGGCGGAAGCAGGGTCTACAAAATGCACAAAGGCGTGCGGTTCGACCTTGGCGTAGACGTTGTCTATGGTGACCTGGTCGAGGCTGGCAGCGAAATCGGGGTATGTCTCGGGTGGGGTGGAAGACTTCTTTAACCTGCATCTCCAGATTTGGCCGGAGGTTTCTTCAAGATACTCCAAAAGCATCTTTGCAGTGACTTCATTACCAAACCCACCCACACCGACTTGGGTGACAATCAACTCTCTGTCGTTTCTTTCCGAGTCCATTTTCGTCAAGTCAAGATTTCAAACCTGTAAATGATTAACACCAAACCCACAATACAATTATTAACAAGAAAAAGAGGTTGCAATTTGCAGAATGATAAAAACAATAACAATAAATATATCCCTAAATAATAATAACATAACTTATACAACATTTATGGAACATGTTGATTAATAATATGCCCAAATTCCAAAACCCCTCTTTGTGTGTTAATGAGCAACATTCAGTTAGGAATCAAAGTAAACAAACAAACAAACAATCAAGAACTATATAATTTGAATAATTTGGGGATTTATGATTATTAACCTTTAGTGAGTGAGTGAAATGAAGAAGAAAGAAACCCTAATTGAATGATTAATGTAAAGCGATTGAGATAAAAGAAACATGATGATCGTACGTACGTGATAAAGACCAGACCAGACCAGACCAGACCAGACCTTTGAAATGAATCTTTTGCTTGCTGTCTTCTTCTGCTATAAAGGGTTTTGGGGAAAAACTCTTTGGAGATTTGTTTATATTTTCAAATGAAGTAAATTCCATATATAAAACCATTTTTTATGTTTTTAGAGCCGGCTCTAAAGGAGGGTTGGGTGGTTGACGGATCTCAGCCCGATACTCCGATAAACCCGGATTTAATATATATATATATACTAGTTTTTATCCCTCGTATTACGGAGACTGTTTTACATTATTTGTTTTTAATATTTATATACTTTTTTAGAGTTTAATTTTATTTATTATAAAGAAATTCATAATATACTTAGAGTTTAATGATAAAAGGGTTTTACAAATAACTAAGATGTTATAAACCGATTTAAAAGTTATCTGGATTGGGTGAGATCCAAGACCCACTTATTTTTTGGTTTATTCTTTATTTAAAAAAATCATATAATAATTTTATCTGGTTCTAATATTTATTTATTTTTTGAATTTATATTTTTTTATTGTATGAAAGTTAATAATATACTTATGGTTTGATGATAAATTGTTTCACATATAAATGAGATGTTATAACCCGTTTTAAAAGCTATATGATTTTGATGAGACCCAAGACCCGTTTATTTTATTTACTATAAAATTGGTTTTTAATTATAAATAATATTTATGAAAGTTAATAATATACTTATGGTTTGATGAGACCCAAGACCCATTTATTTTTTTACTATAAAATTGGTTTTTTTAATTTAAATAATATATATATCTTTTTCAAAATAAATAAGATATTAATTTTTGGTATATTCTATTTTATAGGATTTTTGCATCAATAATTTGATGAAAATAATTTTAATTTAATGAGATTTTATAACCCGTTTAAGGAAGTTCTGGGTTTGGTAAAACCCATACACATGAATTCATGTCAAAAGCATGAGAAGCCTCCATTTAAAAATTAAGCAAATCTAGTGACTCCTAAAAAAGGGGGAGCGACCACATCGCGACACATATGATTTTTATGTTTTCGTTTATATATATTATAGATATATATATATATGGGTGGGTTAACGTACAATAATAGCTTATCGTACATTACGTACGCGAGAACCTGCACCACCCGATCCTAATTGCAATTACACTACGCGGTGGCATAATTTTAATTAACCTAAAAATACTTAACGCATACCCGTCAAAGTCCACCGTCGCGACCATCGTCTACTGCCATGAGCACCACCATCGTCCATCACCACCATCGATCGTTGGTCATAGGTCAGTTAAGCAATTTCCAATTGAAAATGAAATTGTTGATGAGCCTAATTGATCAATTAACCTTGAAATTGATCAAATTAATCATAAATTTAGAAGTTTAGAAGTTCTGATAAAGTTTAGAAGTTCTAAGAAGTTCTGGGTGTTCAGAACTTCTAAAACTAACAAAAAAAACCTGTAAACATGAAATTGAATACTGAAATCACTTCATATAATCTCATAATCATCAAACAATTGTCAATCAACCGTTAATTTGATCATTGATTCGATCATATGAACAAAATATAGAGCGTCTGCAACTGGGTTTCTCCAAAACTCAAAATTGATTATTTGAAACTTCAAATTGATGATTAATTGGACCAATTTCAAAGTTTAATTGATCAATTAGTTCAACAATTTCAATTTCAATTGGGCAATTTTATTAACTGACATGCGAGCAACGATTGATGGTTGTGTCGGAAGAAGATGGTGGTCGCGAAGGTGGATGGTGGACGGAATCGCTGAACGGCGATGGTGAAGGTGGACGGAATCAGAAGAGGTTGAGGGAGGCCGGCTCGCATAATTGTGATTTTAGGATTAGGATTGTTATTGAAGATGGACGTTCCAGATGGTCGCGTACCTATTGTACGATAAAGGATTTGCGTATTCTATCCTTTATATATATATATATATATATATATATATATGAGAGGGATATTTTGAGAACTTGATGAGTTGTAAGAACTTAATTCTGGACCACACATTTAATTAAATGATATGAAATATGCAGCTGAGATTAAATGTAATTAAAAAATGAATCAGGAGAGAGAATAAGTATTTTTGATAATTACACAAGTTTAAATGTTAGTTACACATGTGTAATAAGTCAATTCGGTGTGTAAAAAATTGCGGTAATTTTTTGTACATTACTTACACTTACGTATTACACATGTGTAAAAAAATTTTTAAAAAAAATTGTTACGTTGAGTTCTTTCGAGTTCTTAAAGCTCAAAGCGGTTCTCAAAAGAAATCAATCATATATATATATATATATATATATATATATATATAAGGGTTCAAATAAAAAGAAGATGTTTCCTAAGAATGGTAAGAATCAATAGAATTTTGACATTTGGCATTAAAACCTATGGTGAAAGAATAATTATAGGAAACTATGTCGGAACCGTCATGAGATTTTCACCTCATACGGCTCCTCGTTCAATTCTTTCGAAGCTATTGGATCATTTTCCGCGTTCGAGAATCCCCTCCCTTCTTCCACTCCGTCCCGAAGAGTAACTAGGACCAATTTAGTCACGTTTTCATGTTCCAATTGAACACTTTCCGTTTTTGAGTATTCTCAAAGGAGAAGATTATTCTCTTTACCAAACATATGCGGATCCAATCACGATCTTATAATAAGAACAAGAGATCTTTCTCGATCAATCCCCTTGCCCCTCATTCTTCGAGAATCAGAAAGATCCTTTTCAAGTTTGAATTTGTTCATTTGGAATCTTGTTATAATGGTAAAAGAGTAATTATAGGAAACTATGACGATTTTTGGTAATTTTAAATCTCAACCATTGATAACATGATCCAATGGGTGTGATTTATTCCTTGTCTTCCTAGAAAACTACTTCTTTTTAGTATAACTCTCCCATATATATATATATATATATGCAAAAGATCCAATGCAATAATACTTTAACATATAATAGGTACGCGAATCCTTTTTTCACGAATCGATCCATGAAATCACATCCCAACATCTCGGAATCATTAATACATACCCAATTAATCATCGATTCACCGAAAAAACATACTTGGATCATTAATCGATCAATTTTTTTCACGAAACCCGTTTTTGAACGTTTTATGAGCGCTTTAGGGTTCCGGTTGAGCGTTTTAGTATTTTTGCTTTTGAGCATCTCGCGTACCTATCGTACGTTAAGGTATTATTGTACAGTATCTCGACCATACACACATACTAGGGGGGACACCCGCGCGATGCGGCGACGCCAACAATTTACAACACCGTTTTGTTTTCTTGTTAGTTTATCAATTCTCTTCTGATGTATTATATAGGAGACGATAGTTTGTAACGTCAGGAACATGTCGGGAATTCGGTTGATACTTGCGTGGCTCATTACAGTAATGAATTTGCAAATATATAGTACGTGTTTACAGGCATATATAGAAAGAAAAATACATTAAAATGTTTCTTTATAATAAGAAATGATTCATATTAGAAAACATATTCTTGAATAAACGTGCTATATCTCCCATGCGTCCTCTCAAACACACAATATTTGTCCCATTGGATCGAGCAGATCATTAATCACCTGAGACGACAAACAAACAACATGGTGAAATAGAATAAAAAAAAAATAGATGGGGATGACAAATATGACTAAGCAAGCTTCTTAAATTTAAACGTAGCAGAAGCAAAGAACCTAAACAATCTGTTTCATCTCAAAAGATAGGATACAAAGATATGACACTAAAGGGGTCTTACCTTCCTTTTTTATTACTTTATCGAGTTCCATGTGTATCATCTTTTTCTTGGGCCTGCTTCAACTTTTATCCTAAGAAAATGACTAAAAGATGACACAAATAATCATTTTGAATTTAAATTCACACACGACTCAGAGAGACACTTCATCGAAGAAACACTCATTGAGAGTGTAGCAGTATTGATAGCATGTGAATTTGCCTCAGAAACAAAAAATGTAAGCGACAATAGCAAAAAAAGTTGTAAAACAAGAATTATAAAACACCAAATAGATATAAAATTAATCGTTTACATTATTGTTGTTAAAGTGAAAAACAAAAATTTTAACATGAACTTAAGAAAATTCTTTTATGGGACGCAACTCTATTTTAGTGTGCACAGATATGCTCGAAAGTATATCGGCACTTCAGCAACACTGTGTGAAAGATTTAAAATACCCATAACAGATGCTGCTCTTATAATAAAAAGTAGTGCACTTTTGAGTAAATGAAACAAAGATATGTGCTATTAGACTTCCCAAGACACCAGAATCAATTATTGTAATTTAATTTTTATTTACAAAAGTAGGAATTATAATGAAAGACATACCTCAAACACAGCTTTTAAATGATCAAGTTCTTTGTCCATATCATTGATAGCCAGATTATAAGTCTGCATCAATGAAGACTGGTTAGTTGGGTGGACCATCGAATCAATCCCCATTAAACCATGGTCTAACAGGTCAAAGTCATACAAAATGTATCAAACGCATATAAAACAAATTCCTAGAATACATTAAAATTTTAACTTAGAAAATATTTTTCATTAAATATATATTAGATTCTATCATAACGATCCGAACCCAGTATCATTAGTTACCTTCTCTATGGCTTTATGAAACCGCTACAAGTAATCGCTTAACATACTCTTTATATGCTTGATTTGGCCGGAGGTTTCTTCAAGATGCTCCAAAAGCATCTTTGCAGTGACTTCATTACCAAACCCACCAACACCGACTTGGGTGACAATCAACTCTCTATCGTTTCTTTCCGAGTCCATTTTCTTCAAACCTGTAAATGATTAACACCAAACCAAACCCACAATACAATTATTAGAAAAAGAAGTTTTAATTTGCATTAGGTTAACAAGAAACGGAAATTGATTCTAATGATCAAATGCAGAATGATAAAAACAATAACACTAATAAATATAACCCTAAATTCAGATCAATAATAATAACATAACTTAGGGGGTGTTTGGCCTAGCTTATATTTTTGTGCTTATGCTTATATCTTTTTTAAGCTTATAGCTTATTTTACATTATTTGATAAGCCCTTTTTAAGTGTTTGGATTAGCTTATATTCTACAAGTTGATTATACATCTTAATAAGTTGTTAAATCCATCATTTTTAATTTGTTATAGTAATAAGTTACTTCAATATTATTAATCCATCACCATTTGAAGGCAAATGAGTAATTTACCCCTTTAAACAAATAAGCTTTTCAAATAAGCTAAATAACCATCTTCAAATAAGCTTCAACAAATTAGCTTATATAAGCTTATAAGCCTAAGCTAAAAAAGTTAAACCAAACACCAAATGAAGCTTATTTTATCTAAAAAAGCTAGGCCAAACACCCCCTTATAGAGCATTTATTGAAAATGTTGATTAATATGCCCAAATTCCAAAACCACTCTTTGTGTGTTGCTGATTTAATGTTGGTTTTATGAGCAAAACGAATCAACGTAAACAATAAATAAACAAACAAACAATAATAATACTTGAAACAGAAGCATAATTTGGGGATTTATGATTAACCTTTAGTGAGTGAGTGAAATGAAGAAGAAAGAAACCCTAATTGAATGATTAATTTAAAGCGATTGAGATAAAAGAAACATGATGATCGTACGTACGTGATAAAGACCAGACCAGACCAGACCAGACCAGACCAGACCTTTGAAATGAATCTTTTGCTTGCTGTCTTCTTCTGCTATAAAGGGTTTTGGGGAAAAACTCTTTGGACATTTGTTTATATTTTCAAATGAAGTAAATTCCATATATAAAACCATTTTTTTATGTTTTTAGAGCCGGCTCTAAAGGAGGGTTGGGTGGTCGACGGATCTCAGTCCGATACTCCGATAAACCCGGATTTAATATATATATATATATATATATATATATATATATGCAAAAGTTCCAATACAATAATACTTTAACGTACAATAGGTACGCGAATCCTTTTTTCACGAATCGATCCATGAAATCACATCCCAACATCTCGAAATCATTAATACATACCCAGTTAATCATCGATTCACTGAAAAAAACAGATTTGGATCGTTAATCGATCAATTTTTTTTACGAAACCCGTTTTATGAGTGTTTTAGTTTTGGCTGAGCATTTGAGCGTCTCGCGTGCCTATCGTACGTTAAGGCATTACTGTACGGTATTTCGACCCTATATATATATATATATATACATTTTGAAATGGTCAGGATAATCAACACATTTTTAGATACATCATCTTTTGCAGGTATTGGTTTTCACATTTCATCATCTTCAATTGTTTAACTCCATTTAGCTTTGGTGCATATGCTGTGTTTATTTTAATATTGATTTTGTTTTTATGAATTCTAGTTATGATCGTAGCTTACCCGATTATTTTATTGGTTTTATAGCTGCGATATGGGTGGATATCAACTTTAGTCACCTCAATGTTGATATGGTGGTGTAAGTGAAGACTTGGCCTAACATGATCATCACTTTCAGGTTTGCTACATGACGCCATGATCAAATAGAGTAGGGTTTAAGTAGTTTGAGTTAGGTGTTTTGTATTATGTTAAGTACTAATGACCTAACTTTTTGTATCAACTAGTGTTGGAAAAACAATGGTTTAAACTCTAATCAATCTTAACGTTTTGATAATGACTTAATTAGGACAATGTCACATAAAATAGAATTAGTTCATCAATGATGCTATATGTCACACACATGTCCCATAACACTTGATTGATCATCATTAGTCACAATTAAGACTACACGCCTAAGATCAGTTATGGTGGAATTAAGAAAGTTTATTTCATAGAGTGTTATATGAAGATTTCTACATCAATATTGAGGATGAAGAATTGCAAGATTAATCATCAAAGTGTTTATTGAAGATTCTGCATTCAAGATTGAAGATGGTGAACTTACAAGTTCAACTCGTTGGAAGAAATCTCTATGTAATATAAATGGTAGTTTATAAACTTAGGAAAAGTTTATAAAATATTTAAACAAATTTGTTTAAATGCATATTATTTAAAATCCAAATAATATTTGAAATAGTAATTCCACTTAGGGAATGTCTTTCATTAAAACCTACCTTGAAGATTTAACTTTGCCTAAAATGGTTACGTTAAATATAATAATGGAATGCGTAAAGATTTTGAATGGATAAACCAAAAAAAATGTTTAACCCTTTAAGTGAAATACTTGTGTTATGTTGCAAAGATGGTGAAAATAATAATTTACAACATGTGAGTAATTTTAATTCCAAGACTAAATTAATTTACATAACAAAGATTTTATAAAATTGAAGAATTTTATAAATCTTGTTGGTGTTACATAAAAACCATTTTATGAATCTAAGTTAATTGAAAATCAATTAACACTTGAAAGAATCTTCAGTTTGAGGAAGGTCGTACATTCAAATGGTTAGCAAGGGAGGGGGATACGTTTAGCATGACCTTTTGCTTAATGCTAAATCAAATTTCATATTTTGACATGTTTAACCTTTTAAGTATTAGGTGGTGTTAATTTTTTTTTTCTAAAAGCTCTTTCTCACCTCTTTTGTCCGCGTCGCGCAGACCACGCACATACGTTGTAGCCTGCAGTGTGTTTGTTTTTTTAGAATACATTCTAGTAAAAAATATGTGTGCGTCCTCTTATCTTAGAAGACGTTGACTAATGACTTCTAACCTCTTCTACAGACTTCCAAACCCTACTTCAGATTTCAAACAAACTAAAGTGTTGTTTGTTTTTTCAGAGGTAAAATGTCTGCAGTCTACGGACCACATCTGCAGGCATCTATAGCAGAAGAGGTGGACCAAATATCTGCAGTCTGCAACAAGAAGACTGTTTGTTTTTTAACGTCTGCAGACTGCTAAAATAAACTAGAATTTTTAAATAAGCTGGAAATTAATAAAAATAAAACCTTCAACATCAAAATTTAAATAATAGTCAAACAATACCGAAATGACATTCATAAAATTATACCAAAATGATACTCATAAAATTTTACCTTTGTTGGGTTCGTTAAACAAAAATAACAAAATAAAATAACTTAAATTAATATATGACAGAATTACAAATTTTGTCCTTAAACAAAGCCAATTTACGGTTCGTGTCCTTTATTTAGTTTCCTTGCAGGCGGTATCTTTTAAACATTTTTTTCTACACGTTATGTCCTTTACGCTAACTGGGTTAGAAAAACCCAGTTAAATGCCCTCACGTGAGGCGCAGGTGAGGGCATTTTTGTTTTTTCAACGAAATGGTTCAAATATATTTAATATATATTTAAGACAGAATTATGTTTTCTTTCTATAGTGTATCTCAGAAAGTCAAACCAATCTCCACCCTCCACCGTCCAATCACTCTCCCCATCTTCATCCACAAATCTTCAAACCCTAATTCTCAAATTCATTCAACCTCTTAATTAATCCATCAATGGCGGTTGATTTCGTCGGAATCCAGACTGGAGAACACCTCAATCGCATCTTCAGCCTCAACAACCACCAGTTTGCAGGTGGTTGCAGCCTTCCACCACTCTCCCGGCCACCACCGCCACCACCTGCAAGGCTGCAACACCCAACATCACCACCGCTTATCCCCACCAACATGTGTCACCATCACCACTACATGCCATCAAATCCCCCCTTCTAAAAAAAAACAACCCATCTCTATCTACCATTAAATCCGACCACCATGTGACCACCAACATCACTACCAACATCTTGGATTTCGATTCAAAATTAGGATGGAACACATATTAAAGCCTTCAATCTCTGATTCAAGTTCTAAGATTTTTTTCAATTCAATTAAACGGTAGGTTTACGGTAAGGTGTTGATTGATGGTTGTGATGGGAGTTTTGATGCGGCGACTAGGGTTACGGATTTGGGTGGGCGGTGGTTACGGTCACTTACGGTACGCATTTGAATGTATATATGGTCATAAGGGTTGAATGAAGATGAAAGGTGGGTGGGATGGTGGGGCCGGAGAGGATGGTGGAACTGGATAGGGTTGGCGGTGGTGGTGTTGGTGGGTGTATTTGTGATGGTGGTATACAGAGAAAGAGTGAAAATAGAGAGAGAGAGAGAGAGAGAAAATATAGAGGGAGGTGAGAGAGAGTTTATTAGTGAAGAAAAAGATATTTGGAAATTACGTCATCATCCAACTAAAATATCAAACACAATCAAAACGGTATTCAAATATAAGTATACGTCATCATCCAACTAAAATATCGTCCTAAACCTGTAACAATTCAAATCCATCAATTTACAATGTCACCAACAGGTGAACAAAAATTTGGAAATTACGTTCAATAGAGGGAGGAAACCGAATCACGGCGTCGTATTACTATTGGAAGTGTCACCGGATAACTTGAAATCTAGGTCAAATCTGCGAGCCTATAAAGAACTGAAGAAGATCGGGTTGAGAGCCAATTCGTCAATTTAGAGTCGATCGGTAGGGTAAAAGTGAGCTCGGAATTGAAGCTTCATGTCTTTGATTATCTCAAATAGAGAGTGAATTAAGGAATGAATGGATAAATCATCTTTGAGATGAGTTTGAGAGAGAGATTTAGATGAGCTTGAATGGATAAGTCGCCTGTGGGTTTTGAGGATTCAAGACAGTGACCGCACTAAGAGCATTCTCATCTCATTCCGCATCCCCGTCTCTATAATTACACTAAAAAACACTACATTCTCGTTCCCAAGTAAATTTAGCGCCACGCCGTGATTCCCATCAGACTTTAACTAAACGGATGCGGCTACGTTTAGTTCGTTTCTCATTGCGATACAAGATTTCAACGGGTTTTTCGATCATTTGCAAGGTTTCATCGATACGCACTTCGTCGAGAGGTATATGGAGATTACCTTCGGCTAAGCACTTTTTAAGGTTTGAGACATGAAAGGTTGGATGAACACCGGTAAGTTCTTACGGTAAATTGAGCTTATAAGCCATTTTTCCAATCCTTTCGAGGATCTTGAATGGGCCTAAAAAATGGGGAGCTAGTTTTCCTTTTTTTCCAATACGGACTACCCCTTTCCAAGGGGATACTTTGAGAAGGAAAAAGTCGCCAACATTAAACTCGATAGGTTTTCACCGTTTGTCGGCATAGCTCTTTTGGCGACTTCTAGCAGCGAGGAGATTTTTGCGGATTTGATCGATACGATCGGTAGTGTCTTGAACCATCTCTGGACCAGTGATTTGGGCTTCACCAATATCGTTCCAACAAATCGGAGAACGATTACGACCATAAAGAGCTTGGAAAGGAGCCATATCAATGCTAGAATGATAGCTATTATTGTATGAGAATTCAATAAGCGGGAGATGAGAATCCCAATTCCCACCACAGTCAAGAACACAAGATCGAAGCATATCCTCGAGAGTTTGGATTGTACGCTCGGATTGGCCATCGGTTTGAGGGTGATAAGCGGTACTAAGATCGAGGCGAGTGCCCAAAGCTTCTTGAAGCGATTTCCAAAAACGGGAGGTGAAAGGAGCATCACGATCAGAAATGATAGTCAAAGGAATACCATGGCGGCATACAATTTCACGAACATAGATTTGGGCGAGTTTTTCAACAGAGTACTTCTCGCGGATCGGGATGAAGTGAGCCGATTTGTTTAATCGATCAACGATGATCTAAATGTTATCATTTTGATTTTAAGTGGGGGGGGGGGATTTGGTGATAAAGTCCATAGCGATGTCTTCCCATTTCCAAACGGGGATATGAGGTTGCTCGAGTAAACCAAAAGGTTTTTGATGTTCGGCTTTAACCTTTGAGCAAGTAAGACATTTTGAGACATAAAGTGCTATGTCCTTTTTCATACCTGGCCACTAATAAATAGATCGAAGATCGAAGTACATCTTATCCGCACCGGGATGTACGGAGTTTTGCGACACATGGGCTTCGTCGAGAATGAAAGTACGAAGTTCATCGCGATCGGGCACCCACAAACGATTGAGAAAATAAAGCAAGCCATCGGGTTTGGTTTCGAGTTGAATTTCGGCTCCACAGGACATTTCATAATACATATTGCCTTCATCAATGGAGGTGCATTGGGCTCGATAGATACGGTCTTGGAGATCGGTATGAATGATGATGCTATGAAGCAGAACGGACTTGACATTAACTTTACGACTAAGGGCATCGGCTACTACATTCGCTTTACTGGGGTGGTAGCAAATTTCACAATCGTAATCACTAAGTAATTCGGCCCAACGACGTTGTCTCATGTTGAGATCTTTTTGGTCAAAGATGTGTTGAAGACTTTTATGATCGGTGAATACAACACATTTTGTGCCATAAAGATAATGTCTCCAGATTTTGAGAGCGAAAACAACGGAACCAAGTTCGAGATCATGAGTCATATAATTCTTTTCGTGAACCTTGAGTTTCCTTGAGGCATATGCGATAACTGGACCTCGTTGCATGAGAACGCAACCGAGACCTTGATTGGATGCATCGCAAAATACCACAAAGTCGTCGTTTTCATCAGGAAGGGTTAGAACGGGAACATTGCAAAGCATATGCTTTAGAGTTTGGAACGCTTCTTCTTGTTTCGGTCCCCATTCATAAGGTTTTCCTTTATGAGTTAGTGCGGTGAGGGGTAACGCGATTTTAGAGAAGTTTAAAATGAATCGCCGATAATACCCGACCAAACCAAGGAAAGATCGGAAAATCGTGGGTGTGGATGGAGTTTTCCAATCTTTTACGACCTCGATTTTGGCGGGATCAACATGAATACCTTTATCGTTGACGACGTGACCCAAAAATTGAACTTCTTTTAACCAAAATTTACATTTGGAGAACTTGGCATAAAGTTGTTCTTTTCTTAGGAGATCGAGAATGGAACGTAAATGATGCTCATGTTCGACTTCAGTCTTGAATAAGATAAGAATGTCATCGATAAAAACAATTATGAATTTGTCCAAGAATGGTTTGCAAACGCGGTTCATGAGGTCCATGAATACCGCGGGTGCATTGGTTAATCCGAAAGGCATAACCAAGAATTCGTAATGCCCATACCGAGTACAAAAAGCGGTTTTAGGAATGTCGTCTTCATGAACACGCAATTGGTGATAACCCGATCGAAGATCGATATTGGAAAATCAAGTTGTGCCTTGGAGTTGATCGAAGAGGTCGTCGATGCGAGGCAAAGGGTAACGATTTTTAATGGTGAGTTTATTGAGTTCACGGTAATCGGTACACATGCGAAACAAGCCATCTTTCTTTTTCACGAAGAGGACGAGAGCGCCCCAAGGAGAAGGGCTTGGACGGATAAAGCCTTTATCGGAGAGTTCTTGGAGTTGGTTCGATAACTCTTGCAATTCCGAATGAGCTAAACGATAAGGAGCCTTGGCTATGGGAGTCACGCCGGGCACAAGGTCAATTCAAAATTCAACAGGACGAATGTGTGGAAGACCAGAGACGTCTTCGGGAAAAATGCTGGGAAATTCGCAAACAACGGGAATGTCTTGAATTTTCTTTTTTTTATGGTCTTTCACCACCGCTTGGGCTAGGAACGGAACACACTTTTGGCGCAAGTACTTACGAGATTGAGAGCAAGACATGAGGTTGAGTTTCTTGGGGATCGTTTTGCCAAAGACCTTGAGAATTTTTCCATTGACGAGCGGGAGACGAATGAATTTGTCATAACAAACGACTTCGGCACGGTGCAAGGCTAACCAATCCATGCCTACTATGATGTCGAAGCTTCCCATTTGCATCAGGATAAGGTCGATCGAGAATTTGTGTTTGCAAAGAGTGAGAATACAATTTCGAATGACCGAATCGATGGTGATGGAACTACCATTGGCGACTTCGACAAAAAAAGTGAGAGAAAGTTTAGTGCGAGGTACAGCAATAATAGATTCAAATCTAAAAGAAACAAAACTCCTATCAGCTCCGGTATCAAATAAAATTGAAGCTAAATGCTCATTCACTAAAAACGTACCGTTCACCACATCGTTGGAAACTTGAGCTTGGTTGGCTTTCATCATAAAGGCACGCCCTTGGTTGCCGTGGTTGACTTGTTGAGCTGGAGGTGGAGGGAGAGCTTGCATGGCTTGCGGGTATGGTGGAGGAGGAAGGGCTTGCATGGCTTGGAGTGGTTGAGCGGGAGGAGCCAAGAGTTGCGGGATTTAGGGTTGATAGGTTTGAACTTGGTAGGCTTGGGTTTGGTAGTATGGTGTGGGTATGATTTGAGCTTGGTTAACAAAAGCAAGTCGGGGACAAGCATTGCGGAAATGATTTGGGTCTCCATAATTGAAACATGCTCTAGGTTGAGAAGTAGGGTTTTGAGCAAAAGGAGCAAGTCGATTTTGGTTGGATGGGGCAAACCTTGGTGGAGAGGGTTGCCTACGAGAGGCTTCTCGACATACGTTGTTAGTGTGACCATAGCGGTTACACTTTGTGCAGTGGCGACAAGCAGAGTAGGAGGGATAATGACGTTGACAAGTGTTACATAATGGGTGCGGTCCGGAATACGGTTTTCGGTTTCGGGTGCTTGGGATTGAGATTGAGGTTGTGATGGGTGAGTGACAACATAGTTTCGGTAATTTGGTTTGACTTCTTTTTGCTGTGGTGGGTGGAATTGGAGTAGTTTATGGATTGGGGTTGAGAGTCAACTTTGGTGAGGGTGGATGGTTAGGGTGTACTCTTGTCGTTGGTTTTTTTGGGAGTTTTTGATGGTTAGGGTACCGGCTTTGACATGGTTTTCAGAAAGGGCACCGGCTAAGGTAATAGCATCATGAAGGGTTTGCGGTTTACTACTCATCACCGAGTCTCGGATTTGCATGGGCAAACCACCGGCATACTTGTCAATAGCCCTTTCGAGGGAAGTGGTCAAGTGGGGAACCAAGAGGCTAAGCTCGTGGAAGCGGTTGGAGTAGGCGGAGTTGTCACCACTCTCTTGCTTAAGTTCCCAAAATTCGGATTCGAATTTTTGAAGTTCATGTTTTGGGAAAACTTTTTCATCATGACTTCTTTGAGATTGGTCCATGAGTAGGCCATAGCTACTTCCGCCCCATGGGTGAAAATTTCGCTATTCCACCAAGTGCGTGCGGTATCCTAGAACATGCTTGAGGCATACGTGGTTTTCTTGGGTTCGGGGCATTTGCAAAGAGTAAACACACTTTCCATCTTCTCGAACCATCGCAACAAAGTGGTGGCACAGCTCGTACCAAAGAATTGAGATGGGTTGGCACTAGTGAAATTTTTCAAAGCGAAAGGCATGGGATTGGGTGTGGTTTGAGTAACGGTGGGTTGGGTGGCTTGGATTTGAGTTATAAGTCCGGGAATCATAGCGGCGATTTCTTTAGCAACCATTGCGGCCATCCGATGACCGGAGCTCGGCTTGCGTGTTTGGCGACGGATTGGAGGCATTCTAAAATAATAAAAGAGAAATGATATAAGTTTGGGGTAATTGATATAAGTATAAGGGAAAATGAGTAAATGAAGGGTTTTAATGATTGTGAATCCTAGAGTTATGAGGATGAGAATGTTAGTAAAAACTACTTTATACTTGAATCGAAAGATAAAATGTATATATATTTATAAGTTTCAAAATTTTGCCATTCAAAAATTGGAGGTTTTGAGATTTTGAAATTCTTATATATATTCGGGAAAATCGTACATGCACCACCATGATTTGATATCCCTTAAAATATGTAGGTTCCCAGCCGGATCTACACGAGATATCACGTTCTACGTAGGTGCGGAATCCCTACGTAAGACGTTACGAGTATAGAAAACAATACGAGCTAACACACGATACGATAACCAAACACACTTTGTATTCCAACCGTAAACACGTGATACTATGATCACTGAATACCAAAACTCTCTGACTCGAATACACGAATAAACTCTTATTCTATGAATAAGCCGTAACAAACAGCTTATATAGACACGACAACTTCGTCTGGCATGTTCAGGCGAAGTTGTCCCTAACTTCGCTTGTCTAACAAGTTCGCCCATATAAGCGAACTTGTTAGTAACTTCGCTTACATACAAAACTCAAATCTAACTAACACGATTACAGACACTCGACACTGAACTACTGACATCATGCACCAACAGACTCCCCCTTGGCAGTAGCTTCATCTCTTTAGCTTCAAACACGTGTCTTGTAATCTTCAATCTTCTATCTTTAAGCATGTACTCCTTCTCGAACACAAACCGAGACAACTCTTTGATATTTCCTCGCTTCGTCTTTCCAAGCAGGAATATAAAATATCTTCTTGTCATTCAACACCTGCAAATCAGCTTGCGATAAGTTTACCAAGTGCATCGGATCGTACACTCTAAGCAGCTCTTGTTCATCTTCGTCTTCCATCACTGCCTCAGCTGTCTCACAATCTACAAACCACCACTTCAGGTCTTTAAGCACATCCTTGGGCATTAGCTTCATCGGTACTTCTTTCAAACACCGGATCGGTTTATACTTCATAATCATCCAAGGCTTTCCATCAGCTCTCAAACCTCTATCCTTGTCTTCAACAAGTTTTCCCTTTTGTGGCTTCAACAGCTCAAATTTCTTCTCTTTTATACTCTCTTTCCACACAATTTTCCCAATGACTCTAGCCATATTATCGTCACTTCTGTTTATCAATCCCAATCTGGCTAAGTCTTTCACTTCACATTCTGGCAGTGTATTCAACTATCTTAACATCCTTCTAAAGTACTGAACACCGTCATACCTTTTAATCACGAAGAGCCTCAACTGCTCATCATATATCCAGCAAATAATCCCTTTCTTCGCTTCAGCATAACCTTTAATGTTGTAACTCTTCCTAAACATTGTAGGGACCGCCGGTTTCTTCGTTTTGACGAACCACTGAGCATAGCCTTCCTTCCATCTAGGCTGCTCTTCCCATTCAGAATCATCACTTGCCATCTCTTTACTCATATCTGCTTTCTCAACATCTGGAATGTCATGCTCAATATTTTCATCAACTATCTCTCCCTCTTCTATCTCTGTATCAATCACAATCTCTTCACCAATCTTCTCTATCACATCACTCGGTAGTACATCATCATCACCAACCAAAACATCATCCATCTCTTCTACATCCACCACCACCACATCATCACCACCAGCTGCACTTGTCGACTCCCCCTGAGTTGTGGAAGTTCCAAGAGCTTGACCAGTTCTTGGCAACTCACCACCTGCATCTTTCGATGCATTGGGATCATCGTCTCTATCATTTCGTCTCTTGGTCCTCAACTCGTCGCCTTTACAGCTCGTCTCCCCCTGATATGCCAAGAACTCCTTGAAAGCATCTATGATTTTTCCATGTTGTACCAGCAGGGATGACTGCATCTGATTCTTTGTAACTAGGCGCTGAATAGCCTGGGTCTGGATAAGATTAATCCTTGACTGCTCTGCCACGACCCGTTCCAGTGCTGCTATTCGTTCAGAGTCTGATAGGGTTGCATCTAAATCGAACCTCATATGCGATATATCTTGAGTGTACTGAGGAGGGATTTCCGATGTCATCGGGACCTCAGAAGTAGAAATAGACGTAACCGCAGGTGGTATCGTCACCGATAGACCTGCAGTGGCCACAACAGTCGACTCTATAAATTGTGCCACGACCTCCGATGGAGTAACGGTCGGAGGCGGCAATGAAACGATCTCAGGAGTCGAAAGTTGGAAAGTAGTGGGTGGGAGGCCAAAAGTAGATGAGGTAGCCACCACGGGAACACCCGCAGCGCTTGGCCTTGTAACCTGTAGTGATGAGGGAACCATTGTCATACCGGATAGTGCTGGTGGAGTGAAACGTACCACCCTAGAGCTCTCACCAGCTCCTGATCCTGCACCTATCCGTTCCCTTCTTGACCTCCGGATCAACTGTTGTACCTCTTCCTCATAATCAGACTCGCTGTCATCAACAGTTCTCTTTCTTTTCCCATGTAGTCTTTCTCGAGTTACCATAATCCTTCTTGCCTCTGCCACTTCATCATCAGAATCTGAGCCAGCCACCGTTGTAGCTGCCCTAGTAACATTCACAATCGAAGTACGTTCAACCGGGACCTGTACGATCTCCTCTGGATCCACCCGATCCATATCAAAGAAGCCTTGACCACCAAATTCTGCATCAAGGTCCACGTTCTCCTCCGGTGACACAATAGGAGCAGCAGGTATAGCTTGAGGTGCTCCTGCCTGTTGTGGTGCCGGGTCCCTAAACTCGTCCCCTCGAGCAGGCACATACCCCGGGTTGATCAAGTACCCAAAGAGTGGAGTATGTCGAGGACGAAGCTCAGGTTTGCTCCTCGCACTTGAGGATCTACATTGGGCGAAGATCCGTTTGTTCACACTCTCAACGTATCGGATCGGACGGCGCTGAGGAAGCGTTGGAGCAACATGATTCAAGATCATTTGTAGGAATCTTGGATACATGATGAATCGCTCACGCGCCATCTCTCTTCTTTGACGATCAATCTCATAAAAGACCATCTGACTAAAGCTGAATCGCTTGTTGTATGTCACAGCAGTCATCGCTGACTGCATGGTCGCGCCCATGCCATCAGTGCCCGCCTTTCTCCCTGACATGCAAACGATCATAACATGCATGAGAAAGCGCCACTGGTCAAGTAAAAATCCTTTCCTCATCTGCGTATCCCCCAAGAGACCAGAGTATCCCATCCTCAAAAACGCTCTATCACGGAAAGGAGCTACAAACTCTGTTGGGTCATCCCTTGTCTCATTCCCAAATCGTAAAGCCGCTCGGATTTGTCCAGAAGAGAACTGAACAATCTGGTTGTTGATTGTTGCGCGCATCACCGGGGGCTCGACTCTACAGTCGTATTCCACTGTCTGCCAGAAATCCTCAATATTGGGTAAGGATATTAGCAGAGTTGTTGTAATCGCGTGGAATATCCTCGAGCGTAAAAGAAATGTGATGATTTCGCGGAAATCATCAACTCCGCTCGCCTCCGGGTCTAATGTTATGTACATGTTGTGACCCGGGAAGAACTGTCTCTGGTGATCACCTCCGTCATCACCGCCTGCACCACCTGCTCCAGCAACAGCAGCCATATCTGCAACAAACAGGTTAAGTTAGATAAACTTCAAAGCGAATCACAAGTTCGCCTGTTACCATGAGCGAAGTTGTGATCAATTCTGTATAGGCGAAGTTAAAGGTGAGGCGAAGTTGGGAAACAACTTCGCTTCAACTTGAACTTCGTCTGATAATAGTTAAGTAAAATGGTCCAGGCGAAGTTACGGATAACTTCGCCTAATCACAACATCGCCTCATAAACTGTTTCAAAATCAATAATCAGGCGAAGTTAAACCTCAGGCGAAGTTACGGATAACTTCGCCTAAACTGTAACTTCGCCGAATTTGAATCGGCAACAGTTAGGGATTTTGAACGACGTGTAGATGATGATTTCGGAGATCGAGGACTCCGAAATACATGAATTTATGAAGTTTTAGACGTTCAAGTAGTTTACTATCACGTAAAAACAAGTTTGAAATCGGGTGTTTAAGGTTTCGAAAGACGAGGTCGAGAATCGAGTCTAAACGACCGATGATTAACCTCAAAAGACATTGATAATATGATAATCGAACCCTACACACCTTTAATTTGATTTGAATCGAAGTAAGGTTAAACACAGAAGATCGAGAATAACTGATCGATAAGTTCGCTTAGGTTGACAGAGAGTAAGTTTGCTGGTTTTTGGAAAATAATAAATTGTTTGACCTTAAAACTTCTTTATATAGGGTCAAAGTTAGTACAGGCGAAGTTATCGATAACTTCGCCTATTCTAGGCGAAGTTATGAACAAGTTCGCCTGTATTTACAAAACCAACCCCTATACTTTTAACAATTTTCAATAAAGTTTTAAAAACATCCTTTAAAGCGTTAAATGATACGATCAAGACCAAGTAACCAGGTATAAAATCAAACAATTACAAAAGTAACAAAAATTTGAAAAAATAAAGTACACGGGATCAAATTTCAGTCTCGACAGGGACTACCATGTTTTAGAAAAGATCCGAACAGGAATCATACTAATTTCGTGACCGTCACACAGATCCGTGTTCAGCTGTATTATGACATAAAGAAACAGGTTGTAAGCAGGTAATCTACTTAAAATGGTTTTTATCGTTTCTATGATACGAGTTAGGTTCAATTAAGCTCAAAACTTAAGTGGGCAACAACTCAGAGATTATGATGCCTCCTATCTATTCTCAAGGCGTATTTGGCTTTCCCCAAGTCACCCCGAATTGACCTTGACCCGTAGTGTCTGATTAAGTAGTAATTACTCTTCGATCTTAGACTCTGCTTCCTGTTCATCTTCTTGCGTCTTGATTGACAATCATTAACATTATGAACTCTAGAAGTTTTTTTTTTTTTTTTTTTTTTTTTTTTTTTTTTTTTTTTTTTAACATGTATATACACAACTTCAAGTAGAAAATAACTGCAAGTCCCGAATCTGGATCACTGCAGCGTCTTGACACTCTATCTTCACGGGAATCAGAACACTCACGGGCTCGTGTATGACTGGGTAATCGTTTTTCTGCCTATCATTCGGAAAGATATGTATGAAGACATGCACAACTCTTAAGAAGTTTCCACAAAAAATCGAGTAGATTTAGTTAGTATCACTTCTACTTTTACGCACCATAAGAAGCTACCATGACATACAATGACTATCCTAAAGTCTTTTAGGCCTAATAACTTCACTAGTTAAGCACACAGAATCAGTATATCTATCATTTTCCAAGGTTGGATCAATTTTCTGTTAATCATAGTAAAGTAACTTCTTACGAAGTAGTAGACTTGAAAAATAATTTCATCTCCCGAAAAGAAAAAATTTATCTTCTATCGCCCCGACCAAATCAAAGTCTTCAGGTAAACGGCTATCCCGAAGATCCAATGGATCAGCTGGACCGACCACATACTAGTATGTGTCCTTCTAACTAAGTATGATCGACTAATTTTCAGCGAAAGAATAAAAACACATCATAAACCACCCCGGTCACTTTCAGTCATCTGGTTAATGGCTATCCTCATATTCTACAAGTAGAAATGTGGACCAAACATATCCGAAGACATGTCCTTCAAACTGAGGCAACCGACATAATTCTAAGCGATAGTGACGTTTTTTTTTTATATAACACAAACACAAAGCATGGTTACTCGGGATTGATCATCCCATTCAGCTCAACAAGGTTTTTGAAATCTAGTTTTGTCAAACGCTTTCGTGAATAAGTCAGCGAAATTATCTAACGTGTCAACCTTTTCGAGCTCAATCAGTTTCTTCTCAGCACAATCCCGTATAAAATGATGACGTATGTCAATATGTTTAGTTTTACTGTGCTTCACGGGATTGTTAGTTACTGAGATAGCAGCAGTGTTATCAATGAAAATAGGAGTAAGTGAGAAATTCAGACCATAATCGCGCAACTGTTGTTGAATCCAAAGAACCTGGGAGCAGCAGTTGGATGCTGCCATGTATTCTGCTTCACAGGTTGAAATTGCGACTAAGGTCTGCTTCTTGCATTGCCACGACACTAGTCTGCCACCAAGAAACTGACAACCACCAGTTGTAGACTTCCGACTCTGATTGCACCCTCCATAATCAGAATCTGTGTAAGCGACTAGCTCCAAGTCTCCTCCTCTCGAGTACCACAACCCCAGCTTCGGCTTGCCTTTGAGATATCGCAGTATCCTATTCGCACCCTTCAAATGAGATTCTTTTGGGTTTGCCTGAAAGCGTGCACAAAGACAAACAGCAAACATTATATCAGGCCTAGAAGCAGTTAAGTACATTAAAGAACCTATAATAGCCCGATATTGGGTTGGGTCCACGTCTGCATCGTTGTCTGAATCAGCACCCAATTTGTGATTGACGCAGACTGGAGTATCATATGGAGTGCTGTCCTCCATCTTGAAGCGTTTGAGAACATCATGGACATACTTCGTCTGATGAATGAACATCCCGTCTTTCTTCTGATCAACCTGCAATCCTAAAAAGAAAGTTAGTTCACCCATAGCACTCATTTCAAATCTCTTCTTCATGACGGCCTCAAACTCCTGACACATGGCGACCTTTGATGCAGCAAAGATAATGTCGTCCACGTAGACTTGCACCAGCAGAAAGTCGCTACCCTTTCTCTTGAAGAACAATGTGCTATCAATTTTACCTCTTTCAAAATCATTCTCAAGCAAGTAATCTGATAAGGTTGAATACCAGGCACGAGGTGCCTGATGTAGTCCATACAGCGCTTTACTTAGCTTGTACACGTGATCGGGAAAGTCAGGGTCAGGAAAACCCGGAGGTTGCTCAACATACACAACCTCGTCGACTTTACCGTTTAGGAACGCACTCTTCACATCCAACTGAAAAACCTTCATCACCTTATGAGCAGCAAATGCCAAAAACAAACGAATGGCTTCCAATCTTGCTACAGGAGCAAACACCTCATTGTAATCAATCCCCTCTTGTTGATTAAAGCCTTTAACAACCAGCCTCGCCTTGTTCCTGATAACAATCCCTTTCTCATCTCTCTTACATTTGAAGACCCATTTCGTGCCAATCGCATGCACATTCCGTGGTTTTGCAACCAAGTTCCATACTTCCATTTTCTTAAACTGAGCTAACTCTTCTTGCATGGCTTCGACCCACGAGCTGTCCTTAAGAGCCATTTGATAGTTCTTTGGTTCAATCTGGCTGATAAAGCAGGTGTACAAGAACTCGTTGATTATGCCTGATTCTTTAATGCTTGTGTAAACACAGGTGTGCTCATTCAAGCTTTGTCTTGTTTGTACACCGGCGGACAGATCACCTATCACATTCTCCAAAGGATGATCTTTGTGAATTCTCGTAGTCGGAACCGAACTGACGTTCAGATTATCTTCCAAGTTCGAAGATAGTTCATCAATGGGTGATTGATATTGAGAGTGAAACGGATTGATGAATTCTTCTTCAGTAGAGGCAGCAGGGGTATTGACAGCATTTGACGAGGAAGGCTGACATCCATCATACTGTGGTCGTTGCACCAAAGTGTCTTCCTCATCGCATATCATCTTCGTAGCAATTCTTTCCTCAACTTCTGCAAAATCCAGATAAGGTATGTTAAAAGATTTAAAAAGTCTATCATAGTCGAAAACCCCAGCGGGTCCCGAGCTTGGTTTTGGTGATTTGTAACTTGTGATATCAGTGTTACACACCACCTCAACCTTGCTGTTCGATGTATTAAAGACCCGTATGTTGGGAGTCCCAACAACGTATCCGACTAAGATTCCTTCGTCGGCTACTTCACCAAATTTAGAATTGGTCTTTAATATCGAACATGGGGACACGAATGGTTCAAGACCACTCAAGTTGGGCTTTCTCCCATGCATAAGTTCATAACAGGTTATATTTAAACTTTTAACAGTTAACACTCTATTAAGGATATAACAGGCTGTAGCAACAGCTTCAGCCCAGAACACCACGGGAAGTTTCGAATCATCCAGCATGGTTCTGGCTCCTTCAATTAAGGTTCTGTTCTTCTTCTCAGCCATTCCATTTTGTTGCGGTGTATACGGTGCGCTGTATTGGTGTTCTATCCCCTTTTGTAAGCAGAAGATCTCCATCTCATAGTTCTTGAACTCAGTTCCATTGTCACTCCTGATGAATTTAACCCGTTTCCCCATGATATTCTCAACCTTGGTAATCAAATTCTTTACCATCTGCACTGTTTCATCCTTTGACTTCAGGAAATATACCCAGGAATATCGAGAGAAATCATCAGTGATCACCAAGCAATACGATGTTCCTCCTAGACTTCTTACATTCACGGGACCGAAGAGATCCATGTGAAGTAATTCTAGGGTACTGACAATTGAATTGACCTTCTTGGTGTGATGGGATTTCTTGTGTTGCTTTCCCTTTTTGCATGATAAACATTTGTCTTCAAAGTTGAAATTCTTCAAGGGAACACCCAGCACAAGCCCATTTTTGACAAGGTAGTTCATTTTCCAAAGATGAATGTGCCCCATTCTCCTATGCCACAACTCGGACTCCGATTCAGTTGCTTTTGACAGAAGACACGATTCTTCTGTGGCCATCTCAGTCGATCTCATATCCATGATATACGTATTCTTCACTCTTGGAGCCTTCATAACAATCCAATCCTCTAGTATCTTAAAACCAGGATACAACACAATCGCTTCATTCTTTGTAAAATGTACGGTGTAGTCTTTGTCACAAATCTGCGAAACACTCAGCAGATTGTGCTTCAGTTCTTCAACAAAATTTACTTTCTCCAAAGTCATCTTTCCATTCGACACCGTCCCTATTCCTGTAATCCTTCCACCGCTCTCTCCTGCGAAACTCACTCTTCCTCCTTGAACAGGTTTCAAGTCGTGTAACAAATTCTTGTTACCCGTCATGTGCCTGGAACAGCCGCTATCCACAACCCATTGATTGTTGGCAGCCCTGTTCAACTGTTCCTGCACGATTAAAGCAGATGATTAAAATCTGGAGACCCAAGACCGATTGGTCTTGGGTCGATACATTCCGTACCTTGGTTGTCCAAAGTTAGTATCATAATAATTTCTGTGAGTCCTAACAGGATACCTTCTTGTGGATTGACTATGAGGCCATCCAAACCTTCGTGAATTAAGAGAATTATTACTTAAGGTTTGGTTGTTAGCAGTGTAAAACTGAGATCAATTTTTTTGAAAACCTGGATTAGTCCATTTTCTGAAATTTGATAGGTTTTCATTTTTACCATTGTATTGATTAGCGTTAGTTCTTTTCTCAGATTTTGAAGTCCTCACACCTCTAAATTTCTGCTTCAGAGGGCAATCAGCAACAAGGTGTCCTATTTGATTACATCTAAAACAACTCCTGTGTTCAACTTTCTTATCAATAGTTGTCTTAGATGTTGAGGCTGTATTACTGCCCGTTTGTCTCACATATGGTGGGACATACGGGTTTAGTGGAGACTTCTTTTCAGGTGTTTTATTTTTCTCTCCACTTTTCGGTAACACTTCCTCTTGTTTTGTCTCACACGACTCAGAGGACTTGTCTGAGTTAGATGAGACAGGACTCGGAGCAGAAATCTTAACACTTGCAACAGGCTTACTAACTTCTGGTTCTTTAGTAGTAACTTGAACTGGAACTGTCTGACCATAGTCAACATCAACAGATTTCTGATTACTAGGGTCATAAGTGTAATTATGATTGAAAGGTGGTGGAACTTCAAGATAATCAATTCCTCCCCTTTTTGGGGAACCTTGATCACTAACGAGGTGATCAAGTATAGCGGAGGAATTTCTGAATTGCTCCAGTTTCCTGTTAAGTTCCACCACTTTTACCAGGTGATCAGCTATCTGTTTTTCCCTTTCAGCTATTAGTTTGGTTTTCTCTTCTAGAACCTCATAGCTAAGATCAATCACTTGAATTTTTTCAGCAAGCTTTGCTTTAAGACTTTTAATATCTTTCTCACTAGCTTTAATTTTTACTTTGTAACTATTTTCTCTAGCTTTAGTGAAATGATGATCTTCTTTTAAAGTTTTAAGTTGCGCATCCAAACTAACAAACTGATCAGTTATAGTTGTCAGTTGTTCAGACAGATGTTCACACTTAGTACAAGGGAGTTCGGTACTTACCTCGGAGAGCTGGTCTGCCACATCTGCCATGTAAGCTTCATTTTCACCAGTTCCCTTCTTCTCACTATCTGCAGTTTCGATGTTTGCCAAATTGGCCTGTTCAAATACTTCTTCAACATGCAGATTCCAGTTGTACTCCTCATTCTGTCTGGAAATCATGGCTCTATAGTCATTACCACTACCACTCTACTGTGTAGATCTGTTTTGACTGCGTTCTACACGTTTATTTTTGCATTCTTTTGCAAAGTGGCCATTCTGCTGACAGTTATAACAACGTACCTTCGACTTATCAAACCCTGGCCTCTGTCCGACAAACTTCCTGCCAGTCTTCTTCATGAACCTCTTCACCCTTCTGACAATCATAGCCATCTGCCACTGCAGATCCATCTCCTCCAGATCATCAGCATCGATCTGATCATAGTCTTCATCCAAAATTGCAGGATCAACAATCTTACCCTGAATGTAGTTCTCATACGAAGCAATAAAAGATGCATAGAGAGCAAACTGCTGTTCAGCAGATTTAACACTCATGGGAATCTTTGAGTAGTTGTTGTTTGACACACTTGGGGAAAACCTACTCTTGGTCGCTTGAGGTTGAGAAGCATTTGATCCTCCAGCTACAAAGCACACATCACCGTTCATGTTGAGAGATACATGTCCTTCATGTGTTGAGCTCGCGCCTGACTCTCCCTTAGAGTAATAAGCAGATGATTCAGTTTTCGAACTTGATCCAGAGTTAACCTTTGCACCATACATACCCGGATCTTGAACCTGATCGGTAGGTGTCTCCTTTCGTACCATGTTCAGTTCAAACGTTCTTAGCTTGTTAACTGCTGTCTCCAGGTCATAGTCAGCAAAGTCTTTATCTTCTCTCATCAACACAGTATACATCTCCCATTTCGGTGGGAGAGCATCAAGAAGCTTTTCAACTATCTCATCTTCTTTGTAAGCAATTGAATAGTTGCTGAGTTCAGTCATCAGATGATAATATCTAGTGATGATATCATCAAGTGATTCATTCTTTAGATACTTGAAGACCGAGAATTGGGTTTTTAGAAGTTTAATTTTCGAGGCACGAATTCCCACATTGCCCTCAAACCGGTTCTCAAGTGCTTCCCAAAGCTCTCTAGCAGTTTTATACTTTCGGAAGGTGTGAAGTATCTCTTGTGGAAGAGCCATTGTAATTGCTGCATGAGCTTTGCTTTCTGCCTCATACATTTTCTTCTCCTCTTCTTCCATCTCTTTGTATTTCTTGATCTGATCACGACCATCATACTCAGCAGTAGGTGGAATGTAACCATCTTGTATGCACACCCACATTTTGGCATCTTGATACTTGACATATTGTTCAAAACGATCTTTCCACGCTACATAATCAATTTTCTTAAGCATCTTAGGTGCCTTTGTAGCCGAACCCGCTTCTACTTCCATCTTTACCAGTTCGGTAATGTTTATCGAAGACATCTTTTTCTAAACTCAAAGAAATCTGAAAATAAAAAAAATTATTTTCAAACAGCACTGTAGGCGAAGTTGTGGATAACTTCGCTTAAAACTTAACTTCGCGTGAATTTGTAACTTCGCTCACTTTCTTAAATTCGCCGGATTGGCAAACTTGAGAATAACTTCGCTTAAGTTGAGCGAACTTGGGAGGTAGGCGAAGTTGTGGGTAACTTCGCTTGAGGTAAGCGAACTTGAAGAGGTAGGCGAAGTTGTGGATAACTTCGCTTAACCTTATATCTTCGCCGAAACCCTACTAACAGTGACGGCAACTTCGCCTGATGAACATGAACTTTCTGCAGATTAGATTTCTGGGTTTTTCGAGGTTTGTGAAGGTGTTATGGGTTGTTTAAGATTGTAGGAGGAGAGTATAGCACAAAAGCTCAGAAAACTCGTCCCGCGAATAGTCGAACGGAACGATTTCTATACCCGCGTGATAATCCCGAACCACACAATCGAGCAAATGCTCTGATACCAATTGTAGGTTCCCAGCCGGATCTACACGAGATATCACGTTCTACGTAGGTGTGGAATCCCTACGTAAGACGTTACGAGTATAGAAAACAATACGAGCTAACACACGATACGATAACCAAACACACGTTGTATTCCAACCGTAAACACGTGATACTATGATCACTGAATACCAAAACTCTCTGACTCGAATACACGAATAAACTCTTATTCTATGAATAAGCCGTAACAAACAGCTTATATAGACACGACAACTTCGCCTGGCATGTTCAGGCGAAGTTGTCCCTAACTTCGCTTGTCTAACAAGTTCGCCCATATAAGCGAACTTGTTAGTAACTTCGCTTACATACAAAACTCAAATCTAACTAACACGATTACAGACACTCGACACTGAACTACTGACATCATGCACCAACAAAATAAAACTTGTATAAAATAATAGGTGGAGTCGAACATGTGCACGTACAACCGCGTCTTTCATGTTGTTGACTCAAATCACGATAATAACATATAATAAAAATGGAGATACAACGAGATGTTAAAAAAACTTGTCCACATACCAGCGTGGCTCTTGTATTTATAACACCAAAAATATAAGGAGGCAACCGGAATGCTTGCATTTGACAACTTAAAGTATTGACATGTATAACACGGTTCGTAGGCCTAGAAAACGCACACTATAATTCAACCTTCCTAGGTAAGTACATCACCTTCGATTCTTGGAATCTTTTTGCCAAATGGTCGTTGAAAGCTTTCCATGATGGCAACAAACCCGATATAAATGCAACCTTTAAGGGATCTTAAATAACGAGATCCAAATTAAGTTTGTGATCCATAAAACACAATATAAAAACTAATGTTTTTGTGTTTAAGGTAAGGATACCTTGGAATACTATGAGAGTGTGTGCATGTGTATATTTTTTTATGATTAAATGAAAAAAATAAGCAATTAAATGTATAAGTGTAATGAACAATCAAGTAGGGTAACACGTATAAGCAACACGTATAAGGACCCTAAAGCAAAACTATACTAGGCCGTTACGTCTAACCGCCTATCTTATAGTCTTAGCTCTGATACCAATCTGTCACACCCCGACCAAAGGCGGCGGAACATGCCGGGGTGCAACGGATTTCCTTAGAACACAAGACACTATTAAAGTGACAGTATTTAATCAATTCATTAATTTCATTCAATCATCAAAGTAACACATATTGTTCATACAAATAAACACCAAAATATTAGAAATAGATATTGTTCATTCTTCTAATAACCTAGCGGTATCAAAATAGAATGACGTCTTCGAACTCCAACTCAAGTCATAATCAAACCTGTAACAATGCATAAAATAATATTTGTCAACACGTATGTTGGTGACCAATATCATAGTTTTGAGTATATATAATATGAGCGAAATCCACAAACGTATATGAGACTATAAATAAAAGCATCAATCGTGGTATATAAAACATATGTAAATGAGGATCCTTTCTAATCGGTAACAACCGACATACTTGGATAATGAGGCCCTATTCTACTAGCACAAGGCTAAGTAGTTAGGGGAGCATATGATCATACTTAATGAGGCTCAAGAATAACATAAAAATAAACACTCGTACACGTAAAGCATATGAGACATATAACACACAAAAGAGCAAGTATTCTAAGTATCATACACCCTAAAGTTTGTGGTTTGAGAATGTGTATAATAAATCATTCTTGTTTTGAATAAGTATGCATGTTACCCCCAAAATATAAAAGTGAAAACGGGGTGAAATGTACTAACGTTAACTAAGTAACTTGAAAGATTGATTCGTGAATAATCGGAGATCGGGTTAACGAGCAAGGCCTAGATTAAACGGGTCTTAAGTTAGTAGTAGGTAGTCTTGGAAGGGTTTAAAGTAAAATAAGACAAGGTAAATAAACATGTTCTAAAAAGTAAGTTTACTCGAAACCGGGTCTTGGTATTTCATTCATAAATATTACTCAACATATGTTAAGTAACTTATGTGGGTTATAATGCACTATTGCAAGACCCTTGGGTATATGAATACCAAAACAAGGTTTTAATCGAGTGTTCGGATTTGTCAATTTGGGTCTAGATAATTAACTAAACTCAAAGTCAACTTTCCAAAATGTTTTGAGATAACTCAATAAAATAAAAAAGACTTAACCAAGTATATAGTTCTATTGTGAAGAACCTTAACGTCCGTTAAGCGAGTATTTGGTTTCACCGGTCCAAACTTGTTATAAGATCAAGTTAGATTTCGTCACACCAAGTATGTTGATAAAATAACTTAAAATTAGTTTAAAAAACATTCTTGAAGAAAAGATGAGTTTCGGTGGCCAAAAACACACTTGTGTGTCTTAAGCAAGTGAACTCGGTTTAGTTCGGTTTTGTTCGGTCCTTGACTCGGAATGATACCGAGGATGGTTGCCACATACCCAAATACCATAGAACTATAAAAATAATTTTAGAAGTTATAATATTCAAATCTTACATAAACATGTTTATTTAACTATTTTAAACAAAACTAGTAAACAAGAGTCCGGTCTTGGTTCGGCCTTGATTCGGTTGATAAAACTGAGACTAGTGACTTCATACCCAATACCATGGAACTCTTTAAACATGAATTAGAAATCTAAACTACTTACAATATAAACAAGACTAGTAAAGCATTAAAGAAAAATAGTATAATCAAGAACAACAATGAGTCCTCCATGAAACCTTGCCTTGTAGCATATCACCTCCCGGAGAAGATGAAAGCCGAAGGAAACAAGGGGTGCATATTATATATATGTTGTACCACAATATTCAGCTAGTGAGTAACAAAACAAAAATTAAAGAAGGTTGTTGTTTGATTATTATGAACCTTGATGGTTTGAAAATGGTGTTCTTAGTTTGAGAGAGAAAAGAGATGAAATGAGCAAGAAGAAATGAAGAGGATAGGCTAGTATATATAGGTATATGGTCAAAGTTATTTTCCATGGTTTGTATCAAGACTTGCAAAATTTTGGGTTGGTTAAACAACTCAACAAAGTAAACAAAACAACAAAAAAACGAAATATGTGTGCAGGTTAAACCAGGCCACGCGCGACCATGACTGCTTCCCAAGGCCGCGCGGTGCGGTGTGGCCAGGGGGTGGCCTGGTCCGGTTAGTTTCGTGAGTTGTTTGGTCGTTTTCGAGGCGTTTTGGGTGTTTTAAAGCGTTTTAAAGGCCGTTAAAAGGTGTTTTCGAAATCCAAAAAGTAAGAGATGATTATGAAACATAAAAACCCATTATTTTATATTATCAAAAGATTCGGTTTACAAATTGGGTTGGGTTTTGATACAAATACAAATACAAAAAGAACTGAAAATGGCGAATGTTACATTAACGCTAAATCAAATTTCATATTTTGACATGTTTAACCTTTTAGAGTATTAGGTGGTGTTATTTTTTTTCTAAAAGCTCCTTTTCACCTCTTTAGCCTGCGTCTCACAGACCACGCACATACATTGTAGTCTGCAATATGTTTGGTTTTTAGAATACATTTTTAGTAAAAAATGTTTACGCGTCCTCTTATCTTAGAAGACGTGGACTAATGACTTCTAACCTCTTCTACAGACTTCCAAACCCTACTTCAGACTTCAATCAAACTAACATATTGATCCTCTTCTCCAACCCTAACCCCACCACCAGCCCTCTCTCCTCCACCCCCACCACCGGCTACACCCTTCTGCTCTGCCCTCACCATCACTGCCCCCATCTCTTCCGCCCTCACCCCCCCTAGCCACCATCTCTGCTCCACTTGCAGGTAACGTAATCGATTATGTTTAGGCTTTAATTGAGCATTTCGTTTGAATATGTTTAGTGTGCATTAGTTAAAAAAAAAACAGTCTTCTTCTTGCAGATTGCAGATGTTAGGTCCACCTCTTCTTCTACAGATGTCTGTAGATGTGGTCCGCTGACTACGAACATTTTACATTTGAAAAAACAAACCGCACCTTAGTAGACAAACACAATAGTTTGACTCATTGGACCCACCCATTGGACTATTTTATTTCAGATGAATTATATAATTCACGCATAAGCAAATATTTCACTGGACCATGTTTGAACAAAAAGTGTGCTTGTTACGGTATAATTAATTGCACCCATACACATTTTTTAGTATCAAGTTATTTGCATGTCAACCTTTACAAGTATTTCGTAGTCTCATAGTATATGAAAAACATAAGATGCAAACCTGGTGGACTAAAAGACAATTATTTTTTTAAAAAAGTGTGTGAACGAATTTTTCTTTAATTATAGTGATAATTGATGTCTAACCAACGAAAATAAACAAACTTGACTTCTTTTTGTTAAATAACTCATATGCCAATATGACTATTAGTTTGAGAAAAACTATCGATAATACTAAATTGAATGATGATTATAATATCCTTATATGTTAAGATGTATCCTAAAGTTAGAGGCTTAGAGACATATGCCTTAGCCATAACAACATTTTTAAAATGTTAAAGCATGGGAATGAAGAATTCTTGATCTTAAAAGAAAACTCCTAAATTTGTGAAACCCGACAAGTAGCCAAAAAGTGAATGTCCATTCATATTTTAGAGGTAGGGTACCAAAAAGACCCAAATATCCCCAAAAATCACTCGCGGGTGCAAGAGGACTCCCTTGAAAGTCACCCGCGGAATATATTAATCACCCGCATAACTCAAGTCAGAGGAAAAACAATAACAATATCCAGAGATTACATGCAGGAGGATCCAGGTGCCCTCAGAAGTCATTCGCAGGGTACTATTTCTACCGGCAAGGATGACTTGAAGGTGACGTCAGAAGAACAACTGTAGTTAACTAAATTCATTCTAGAAGATTTACCAAGATATTTCCTTGGGAAGCACGTGACGTAACAACCAATGAGAATTAGACAGGTGGTGAGTTTGTTATAACCGTGCACATGGCATATAAGCTCGCCTAGTAATATGCGGACACGTGTCCAGGTTGTTACGAAAGCATATTCTAGAAAGGGATAGCTGGAACAATAATTTCCCCCAACCCTTCGGCTATAAATACCTTCAACATATCCATGAGGTATTCATTCACACTTCATGTGATATTCGTTAAAATCGGGTCCCGTTTGTACTCGTTGTATTCCTTTTATGATTCGTTTATCGTGTAAGCCGACCCGTTTTGTAAACCGAAACTTATGATAAAATCAAAATGATGGTTTTTATGTTACAATATTGTTTTACACTTGTTGGGTCTTGAAAACATCCTTTTTGGGCCTTAAAACGAGTTAAAATCACTTAAACCGAACTTCGGGGGCCAAAAATGTCATTTTTCTGAAAAATCCCATCAGCCCCACCCCGTCGCGCCGCACAACAGGGGAGCCTCTTAAGGTCGCGTAGCGTGGCCACCTGCAGACATAAATGTTTTCTTGGTCTCCTTGCTTGTTTTATTGACCATTAAAACCGAGTTTTAAACAATAAACCTCTTGTTTAACCCACTTAAGCTTATCCTATAAATACCCAACCCATTCCCACATAAATCCCTGCTCATAAACTCTTCCCTCACTCAAATTCAAGAATCATTCAAGGTTATTTTCAAGTTTATGTCAAGTTTGACTTCCAAAGTCAAACTATGCTAGTTCTTCATTTTTATTTGTATATCTTAATCTAAATTAATACTTGAATAATACGGCACAACATATATATAATATACACCCCTTGTTACCTTTGGTAGTTACTTATCCGGCCCCGGTTGGTTAAGTTTCAGGCCTCGTAAGGCAAGGCTACATTGAGGACTTTCGTGGTCTTTGTTATATATTTTCCTCGTCAAACCATCTAACTTTATTATTGCTGACTAACCATGCTAACTTATACTCATCTTACTTATTTATTAAGCCATGGTTATGGGTTTGAAGAGACTAGCCTGGGTTTAACTGTAAATAGCTCCAAACCGTAAACCGAACTTTGTTTACTAGCTTTGTTAAATAATTGTTTAAACATACTTATTGTTAGATTTAAGTTTATAAAATCATTGTTATAAGTTCTATGGTTATGGGTTTGTAGAATCTAACCTCGGTCTTAACCCAAAACTAGATCCGAACCGAAAATGAACTATCGTTTAAAGACTTTATTGTTAACTTTTTGGTTGTAAAACTTAAGTTTCATCATTTATAAGTTATTACACAAGTTCTTTGATATTTGGGCATGTGGAAACCATCTATGAACTTATTGTGAGATGGAAGCCGAACCAAACCGATTTTCACTCGCTTAAGACACACGAGTGTGTTTTTAGCTATCAAGACTTGTATATTTATTTATAAATACTTTACAAACTGATTTTTAATACTTTATTAAAGTACTTGGAATGTTGAATCCAACTTGATCTTATAACAAAGTTGGACCGACAAAACCGAACACTCGCTTAACATACGTTGTTAGTTCTAAAACAATAGAACTACATACTTGGTTAAGTGTTAATATATTTTTATGAGTTATCTCATAACATTTAATATTTTGTAAAGTTGACTTTGGGTTTGACCAATTATCAAGACCCGAACCAACAACCCGAACACTCGTTAAAACCCGTTTTAGTATCTATATTTCAAAGGGACTTGCATTCTTGCATTTTTACCCACCTTATTACTTAACATAGGTTGAATAAATGTTAAGGTTAGATCTTTAACCCGGTTTTGAGTAAACTTACATTTTTAAAGGGTTATTATTACAAGATTATTAAGTAGTTACTTTTTAAACCTTAAACTTTAATTGTTTACATTTCTAATCGTTTATTTCAAAGCTTTCCTAAAACAACCTTTCTAATTCAATGCTTTTATTTTTATTTTAGGTCTTGCTCGTTAGACCCGTCCTTCAGTTTACCCGACTTTTTCCGAACCAAGTTTAATACTTGAATGTGAGTAATTTCATACCCCGTTTTTCCATCTTTCGTTTTGAGGGTGATATTTCATACTTATCCAAACTAAATGCTTTTAACTTGGGCCTTAAACCACAAACGTTATTGTACACTTTACTTAAATAAATGCTTGATTTGGTGTTCTATTCTTACATGCTCATGTGTTTATGTGTTTACCGCTTTTGGTTGGTTGATCTATAAATCCTAGACTATTTGGCATCCCCTTATAGCAAGGTGTCGTTAATGTATTCTTATTAACGATAACTATTAATCCTAGACTATTTGGCATCCCCTTATAGCAAGGTGTCTCTAACGTATTTGTATTAGCGATCTCATCTCTTTATCCAAATTATTGCTATTTATTTATTGTTTCGTATACATGATTGTGGCTTTTCTTATTATATACATATATGCTCAAAACTATGAATTGCTCACCAACCTTTGTGTTGATAAACTTTATTTTATGAAATGTTACAGGTTTGCATTTAGGTTGATATTTAAAGCTTGAAGAAAACGTCGCAAATACCTTTAGGATATTAGCAAAATGAAAAATATATATAGCTATATTTTGTGATGATTATTGTATGAACAAGTATGTTATGTGACGTTATGATTTTGTGAAATTAAATGAGATGTTAAATATTGTCGCTTTAAATAGTGTCATGCGCTTATGGGCAATCCGTCGCATCCCGGCATGTTCCGCCACCTTTAGTCGGGGTGTGACAGATTGGTATCAGAGTCATGACTATAGGATAAGTGGTTAGACGTAACGACATAGTATAGTATGCTTTATGGTCCTATACGTGCGCTTATACGTGTTTACTCTATTTTGATTGTTCATTTCGCATGTTTATTTATAACTTGTTTAAAATTTACCGAGATCATAAATGTTTACACACACACTTTCATAGTATACTCAAGGTATCCTTACCTTAAAACGCAAAAACATAGATTTTTATTGTGTTTTATGGATCACAAGACTAACTTAGATCCCGTTGTTTAAATTCCCTTAAAGGTTGCATTTATATCGGGTTTGTAGCCATTATAGAAAGCGAGACACTATGAAACGACCATTTGACAAAAAGATTCCAAGAATCGAAGGTGATTTACTTACCTGGGATGGTTGAATTGTAGGCCCACGAACCATGTTATACGTGTCAATACTTTAAGTAGTCAATTGCGAGCGTTCCGGTCGCCATCCAATTTTTGGTGTTGAAAACACAAGAGTCACGGTGGTTCGTGGACAAGTGTTTTTAACATCGCGTTGTATCTCTGTTTTATTATGTGTTATTATCGTTATTTGAGTTGAAAATATGAAAAAGACGCGGTGGTTCGTGCACATGTTTAGAATCCAATATGGTGTTTTATATAAAAAAAACTTTTAGTGTCGGAATATCAAATCATGGTGGTTCATGTACGATTTTCCGACTCTACAAATCTCAAAATCTTAAAATTTTCAAGCTTCAACCTGTCAAAAAAATCATTTACGTTTTTGTTTTTGGATTGTTATTCATATACAAAGTTTTATATATATATTTTTAACACTAACATCTCCTTCTCACTAACACTAGGAATTCACAATCAAATTTAAACTTTCATTTTATTTTTATACACCCTCATATCCATTCTATTTACCCCAAACTTATTCCATTTATTTATAATTTTTAGCATGCCTCCGATAAGTCGCCACCTGCGCAACAACTCCAACCGACGTATGGCCACGTTCATCGTCTAGCAAATGGTCGCGGCGATTCCCGAACTTATAACCTAAATCCAAGCTACCCATCCTCATCCACCCGTTGTTGCACCCGTTGAACCCAAACCCGCATCCTACTTGTATAAGCAACTTACAAGTGCTAAACCAACCGAGTTCTTTGGAACCAACTGTGCGACTACCTTATTGCAATGGTTTGAATCGATGGAAAGTGTGTTTCGACATAGCGAGTGCCCCGATGCTATAAAGACAAACTTTGCTTTGAGCACGTTTAAGAAAACGGCTTTTACATGGTGGGGGTAGTGTTATGCACCTCCAAGGATCAGAAACAGCTATGACTCTTCCATGGTCCGATCTCAAAGCACTTATGATGAAGAAATTTTATCCCAAACACGAGTTGCAAAAGCTAGAGGAGGAATTTTGGAACCTCAAGCAACAAAGTGGTGATAATGCCGCATATTCACTATGTTTCCACGAGTTGAGCATTCTCGTCCCTCACTTAGTTACCCTATCGAATGTGAACTTGACAAATACATTGGGGGTCTACTAATGCAAATTCGGGACTCGGTAATGAGTAGCAAACCCGTGAACCTTGAGGACGCTATCACTCTAGCCGGTGCGCTATCGAAAAACCATGTGAAATCGGGTACCCTAACCCTCAAGAAACCAAGTGAGAAAGCCAAGCCCAAACCCGCACCACAAGATAAAGTTGAACCCGCACCCCCAGCTATAAACTACTCAAACTCTTCACGCCACAACAACAACAACAAAAAGAAGCCCAAAACCAATCACCGAAACTTTGCTGTTACCCAACCTCAACCACAACAACAAGCCCAAGCTTTATCACAAACCCGAAGACCTTACACCGGTACTTACCCACTTTGCAACAATTGCCAACTTCACCACCCCTCACACATGCCTTGTCGCCATTGTACCATTTGTAACTGTTTGGGTCATCTCAACACTACTTGCCGATCCGCACAACGAACCCAACCTAACCAACCAAGAACCATCCCCCAAAATTCCCAAAACCGATATACACCCTACCCACCAAACCAACCTCAACAACCCCGAGCTTGCTTTAACTTTGGTGATCCTAACCATTTCCGAAACAATTGCCCACACCTAGCTTATGCCAACCAAGCCCAAACTTGGCCGTACCCTACTACCAAACCCAAACTTACCAAGTCCAAACCTACCAACCCCAACTCAATGCACCCCTCATCCTACCCATACAAGCCATCCAACCCATGCAAGCCATTCAAGCACCACCTCCTCCTCCACTGCAAGTAACTCAAGGAAACCATGGCAATCAAGGGTGAGCTTTCATGATGAATGCAAATCAAGCTCAAGTGGCTAACGATGTTGTGAACGGTATGTTTTTGGTGAACCATCATTTGGCTTCTATTTTATTTGATACTGGTGCCGATAAAAGTTTTATATCTATGAAATTTGAGTCGAAACTTACCGTGCCTCGAACCAAGCTTTCCCGACCGTTCTGTTGAAGTCGCTAATGGAAATTCCATTACCATCAACTCTGTCGTCCGCGATTGTTCTCTCATTATTTCTAAGCATAAATTCTCCATCGATCTCATCCCGATGCAAATGGGAAGTTTCAATGTCATAGTAGGCATGGATTGTTTATCTTTGCATCGTGCCGAAGTCGTTTTCTTCGATAAATTCATTCGCATCCCGCTCCTCAAAGGTAAAATTCTTAAAGTCTTCGGCAAAGCAACTTCTAGAAGGCTTAATCTCATGTCGTGCTCTCAATCGCAAAAATACTTACGCCAAAAGTATGTTCCGTTCCTAACTATTGCGGTGGTAAAAGACAAAAATGAAAAGAAAATCCAAGATATTTCTATTGTTCGTGATTTCCTCAACGTCTTTCCCGATGAGGTCTCCGGCCTTCCACCAGTTCGTCCAATTGAATTCCGAATCGATCCTGTGCCGGGCGCAATGCCTGTGGCCAAGGCTCCTTATCGTTTAGCCCCGTCGGAAATGCAAGAATTGTCGAACCAACTTGAAGAACTTTTCGATAATGGTTTCATTCGTCCAAGTTGTTCTCCTTGGGGCGCTCCCGTTCTCTTCGTGAAAAAGAAGGATGGTTCGTTTCGTATGTGCATCGATTATCGAGAGCTTAACAAACCTAACATTAAAAATCGATATACCTTGCCACGAATCGATGATCTTTTCGACCATCAGTTGCGTGCTCGCAAAGAAGACATTCCAAAAACCACTTTTCGTACTCGATATGGACATTTTGAATTTTTGGTCATGCCATTCGGGTTAACCAATGCACCTGCGGTATTCATGGATCTCATGAACCGCGTTTGCAAACCATTTCTTGATAAATTCGTTATTTTCTTTATTAATGACATTCTCATCTTTTCTATGACCAAAGCCGAACATGAGCATCATGTGCGTTCCATTCTCGAGCTCCTTAGAAACGAACGACTCTACGCCAAATTCTCCAAATGTGAATTTTGGCTAGAGGAAGTTCAATTTCTGGGACATATCGTAAACGACAAAGGTATTCATGTAAATCTCGCTAAGATTGAGGCCGTTAAGGATTGAAAAACTCCAACGACTCCCAAGGAAATTCGATCCTTCCTCGGTTTGGCCGGATATTATCGGCGTTTCATTCGAAACTTTTCGAAAATCTCTTTGCCCCTCACCTCCCTCACTCATAAAGGAAAACCATTCGTTTGGGGTTCAAAACAAGAGGAAGCCTTTCTTACTCTGAAGGACATGCTTTTTAATGCTCCCGTTCTAACCCTTCTCGACGGAAACGACGATTTTGTTGTATTTTGCGATGCATCCCATCAAGGACTTCGTTGTGTTCTCATGCAACGAGGCCAAGTCATCGCTTACGCATCAAGGCAAATTGAGAAGAACTATACGACTCATGATCTCGAACTTGGTGCCATCATTTTCGCTCTCAAAATCTGGAGACATTACCTTTACGGTACGAAATGTGTTGTGTTTACCGATCATAAAAGCTTTCAACATATTTTTGACCAAAAAGATCTCAACATGAGACAACGACGATGGGCCGAATTACTTAGCGATTACGATTGCGAGATTCGCTAACATCCCGGTAAAATGAATGTTGTCGCCGATGCCCTAAGTCGAAAGGTTAATGTTAAATCCGTTCTGCTCTTAAGCGTTGTTGTTCAAACCGATCTTCAAATTCTTATCCTCCAAGCTCAGCGTACCTCTGTTGAAGAAGGTAACACGTACGTCAAAAGTCATGTGGAGCCGAACTTCAACTCGAAACCAAACCGGATGATCTTTTGTACTTTCTTAATCGTTTGTGGATTCTTGATCGCGATGACCTTCGTGCTTGTAAACTCGATGAAGCTCACAATTCGCGGCATTCCGTTCGTCCCAGTGCGGATAAGATGTACTTCGATCTTCGTGCTACCTTTTGGTGGCCGAGTATGAAAAAGGACGTAGCGTTGTTTGTATCTAAATGTCTTACTTGCTCAAAAGTCAAAGCCGAACACCAAAGACCTTTTGTTCTACTCGAGTAACCACCAAAGGCCGAGTGTGAAAAAGGACGTAGCGTTGTTTGTATATAATAAATGAAGAAAGATGCAAAATGTTCTTGTGAGATAAGCAGTTAAGCCATAGCACATACACAAACAATCAACCATAAAGAAGGGCTAAACCGTTGCCATGCGAATGGGCATTGGTTACCAAAAATGAGGTGTCGGTGAAATCATTGTCAATGCGTCGGACGCCGGCCACTACGACAAACTAAATAATACTTAAACTAAAACTGACACGAACAAATAGGGGTAAAACTCAAATAGGGAGAACAACTACCTAGGTAAGGAATCCTACTAGTTAACTCGTAAACTTTCGGAATTGGATTTATGATTAGCACCGTATTCTAAAAATATGAAATTTAAGGAATAACTATAGTAAGCTAGATCACCTCCCAGTCTCACCAACAATACCTAAGAACCCTAAATATCATGTAAGCTCAACGGTTTAATGGTTCGGATCACCTCCCGGTCTCACCTTACCTAACTATGCTAAGGTACCCAAAGATTAAATCACCTCCCGGTCTCTCTAATCACAATGTACCCTAAGGCGTAAAGGAGTATTCTTATTTAATTCGGTTATAACTCGGATCTGTAAGAATCTAAAGGAATCTAGGGTAACTCACTCTCGTGCAACCACTACCCAAACCCGCAAAAGACCAAAACAGGCGACACTTAATTACCTCCCAGTCTCTCAAGTGACAGAATAAAAGGTATCTCTAAACTCTCAATTACCGTTCCTATGAAAAACGTTAACTATAAACCATAAACTAGTTGTCAACACACAGTAAACAACCTAATATGCATCCGTACATGAAAGACATTCACAAAGACGCATATGGAACAAAAATTGATTATAAATTAATACCAAATACGCATATGTATTACAACCAAATAAAATAAAAACTTTACCAAAGCATAAACCAATCAATAAATAATCCAAAACTGAAAATAATACGAATCTAAAAGGTATTCATCCAAACCCAGGCAGTATAAAAGTTTAGCCAATCATAATATTCGATGAAACAAAGATTAAATATATATTGCAGTTCATCGTAAAATGAAATAAATATGATTGAGCTACTAGCCTGGTTAAATTAATTGAGCAGCCTACTAGCTTAAATTAATTCACTTTTTGGCCGTTGGATTCTTGACGTGCTTGCTTGTTTGACGTGCTTGCGAGCTTCTTAATTCGTAATTCTTGACGTGCCTGCTTGCTTTTCAATTATTATGATGCACAGCCTAGGGGCGGCCCCCCTGTTCCCCTCATGTTCGTCTCCCAAAAAAATAAATATCTTTTTTTAATTGCCGACACCCAAGACCCCTTAATACTTTCTTTCTAACCGACCTATGGTTATATATTGGGCCGATTAATCTTGATCACGTGAATCTCCTCACATGAGTTGAGCACCACATATTGATTTCATATTATTCTTTTTGAAAAGTCACTGTGTCAACGTTTAAAACATATGTTAATAAGTTTTTTTTTTTTTAATAAATTCGAAGTTTTATATAATTTACTATAAAACGATTACAATAAAGTGGCAGGCAAACGGGCAACAAGCTGCGCCGCAACCCCCTTTTGAACAGCAAAGCCAATCCTGCTAAAAACGAAGCTTTGGGACCTAGAAACTGAAGAGGTTCCGTGTACGACGCGCTAAACCCTACTCAAAAATTTACAGCCTCTGGAGCCAGAAAACCAAATGTATCAAAGGCAAATGGTAGAAAGACATGTTGATTATCTAAACAAGCTTTCTCGTGTTTAACAACTTTGCCCGACTCAGCCTTCAACGTAGCCTGACCCACAACAAACCCACGGTCCCTGAGCCCAACAAGAGGAGACACTCCTGTAAGATCCACACAGGCGTGTCTCCCCCCTGCCCACCCGAACACAAGAATATCAGCTGGTCGTAAAGTAGACCTCCCTTCAATAGGATCCGTGAGAAAGTTAACAGGGGCCTCCTTTTTAGCAGAAATCCCTGCCCGTTTAAGAACATCACACAGAACATCCCTAACCAGATCATGTCTGTATTTAAAGCCAGGCAATTCTTTGCAATGCACCGCATGGTCACCAAAAGAATCCAAACAGACCTTACGACAAATTGGGCAAGGTTCATCCGTCGGGAACATAGGGATCATTAACCGGTACTTAAGGATAGCCCGATACTCCAAACCCGACATACGTTGGCCTAATCCTTCAATGGGGATGGCCGTTAGAAAATATTGAGCCTGAGGAGCCCGAAGGCATTCAAACACCGCCTTTTGGCGAGGGGATAGATCAAACTTCACTTCTAAATTCTTGACGATTCCACTAAATAAGGCACTCGCCACAACATGTTGGGCTTTAGGGGGGGCGGTGTCCTTATTAGAGAACCCACTAAGATCAAAATCTGGAAGTGAAGTACGTAAACGATCCATCGCACACCCATAATCAGAGTCCAACCCATAAATATCACAACCCCGAAGAATATGGTCTTGCAAACACCACGACTGTGCTCTCGAAGCCACAAAAGCATATGTAGATACATCCTCGGCCGAACAGAGACCCAACCCCCCATAACGGATCAGAAGTGATGCCAACCTCCATTGGAGATCCCCAAAGAACGGACCTCCACAAACCACGATGTCCTCAATCGCCCTCCGAAGACCATTATCAAATATAGAAACAGCTTCCCCCACATACATAGGTTGGCATGTTCTCAAACCGAACAAAAGCTTGGCGACTCCCATACATGAGCGAAGCAAAAGAAGCTCGCATTGAGGATCCCGAAGTCTTGGGAGACAGCTCATCAGTTCCACAGCGCTAGATGCCCTTTTCATAGCCAAACTGCTGATAAACCCCGCATCCTGGCTTACAGCACCACCAAGGAGTTTCACGCCAAGCACCGGCCTTCCAATCCCGCAAGGGAACAACCCCTCCTGTGCCTTCACCCCATTGCATGTTGGCCAAAATAACTCTGTTTCTTAACGTTTAATTCAAGATCCAAACGAGGCCCCTCAGACCTGATAATATCTAATGCTTTGGCTACCTCTCTAGTATCCCCGATAATCGTGCCATCATCCAAGTACCAAGCATGAAAGAGAAGCTTGCACCGATCTCTGATTTGGTGAACAAGTGGGTGCAAAGCTAAGGCAAAAAGGAGAGGCCCAAGAGGGTCCCCCTGTTGAACCCCAGTGGTGGATTTAATGAAAGTATCACCCACATATAACCTAGCCGACTGCCCATATAAAAAATCCACCCAAAGAGAAATGGAAGGACATCGACTCCGAACCTCATGTAGAAGGGTCGTCCTATCAACTAAGTTGAAGGCATTGGAGAAATCAACAGTAAGCATAGCCAATGACCCATCCGAATGAAACTGATTTAGAAACCTGTTCGCGCTATGAAGCACGGCCTCTGCCCCACTGGAGACTCCCACCCCAAATTGAAAGTCACCGAGGTATTTAACCATCTCCTTCCCGACACCCCTCATAACCACCTTAGAGACCAACCGCCTCCAAATGGCCCCAACGGCAATAGGTCTAATCCCATTGTCCGGTTTAAGCAACGGCGTAAGTGGGGCAGACGCAACAAACTCTGCCAACACCTTAGGACACCTTCCCCCCAAAAATAAATTAACCACCGCAGAGATAGCCTTGAGCAAACCATCCGCAATCGGAGACCCCTCTCCGCACAACGCATCTAAAATGTGTTGGGCTCGCAAACCGTCCCGCCCACACGAAGTCCCTTTAGGGAAAGACTTAATGCACCCAAGCACACTATCAACGTCCACGACAAGGGGAGACTCAGAAAGCAAGGAAGCAGGCATAATCGGAGGTGCCATGATAGGATGCTTAGACAACAAAGCGTTCAAAGTATCCTTACCGAAAGGTGCAACCCCTGAAGAGCATAATACCTTGACCGCAGCAGTGAAATGCCCGTCCGCAACTTTTCGCAAACATTGTTTAACATTGGCGCCCAACCCGGCGTTGTCAGACTCGGGTACAAACGCATCACCACCCGGGGCATCTCCTAGGGGTTGGTTAAAAAGCGATATAAGGAGCTCAAAGAAACCGTCACGGTCACCCCAAGCGGATAGCGACCGTTGAATAATTCGGCATTGCTCAGACTTTCTATTGCCAGACCTGCGTTGCTGACGATTAGAAGGTCTGAAAACTCGTAAGGTGCAACGTGGTAACAACAAAAGTTTCACCCAAGCCTCAACAGACTCTGGCATAGCCGCCACCTTACCCAGAGCACCCACTAAGGCTTGGGAAAAAGCCATACGACAACTATGAGGAATGTTTTTAACAGTCGTAATAGGAAGAGTGAAGACACGCTCAAGGAGAGCTACATCCACCTCCACCCTTCCCACCGCGACAACTTCCCTCCCAACATGTGGCTTCGCAATCCCCACTATATATTCCTCCACATCTCCCGTGACACACTTGTACCAGACCGACCCGTCATCATGATGGCACCCCCGACGGAGAGCATGTGACTCCATACACGCTCCACACATCCACCTACGCGAGACCTTTAAAGCCTCACCAACCGAAATAAACAAATCCAAATTTGTCGAGATCGCCTCCCGTAAGGTCTCTTTCTTGTCATCCGATGACAAATGAAGCCGCTTAATATGTGCGGCCAATCGAACCCCCTTGGACCCCAGTAATCCATCCGGGCAACAGTGGAAGCCTCTAAACGGACACGGCCAAACAACCTCCTCAATAGCCCCGGTCATACCACCCCCGACCCACAAAACACCCCGGTAGCCAAGTACCACACCAAGAAAAATAATAATAAAACAAAACTCGAGTTGAGTTTGAGGAATGAACACCCGAACCAAAGAGGAAGGAGGAGAGCAACCACCCGTTGCCCTCCCCTCCTCAAAACACCAAAAACAAAGATTATTTCATTGAGGCGTTTTCTCAAACACCTGGCGGGCAAACTATTAATAACGTTAGTTAAAATACAAGATATAATAATTAACTCTTTACAATTTCACAAAAATTAATAACGTGTTATATTAACATTATGTATTCCATTTAAGTTCGTTTAATCATGTAACTTATCAGAAACTCATATATGAACCAACTTAGGAGTAATACTAAATAAAATTTGACCCAAAAGTATTCAAAAGTGAAAGAAATATTTATAATATTATATATAATTTAGCTCATATCAAATATCTCCACACTTAAACCATTTTCGTCCTCGAAAAATATATAATCCAATGGAATCAGAATTCGAAAATGATCTTTAAAACATATAGGTTATCTTTTAAGCACAAATAAACGCAAAAAACGCGATAGCCGATATTGTTGTCTATTTAAACCTAGCCACCAGCCTATCAAGCCCCCTATTGCATTAAGCGCTTTAAGTTCAAAAACCACGGCTACACCTACCCCATCTCAGACAAAGAGAGCTAGAAAAGCTAGAGTCAAAGCAGACTGGTTTGATAAATCACCATAAGCCAAGGACTCGTTGATGGTACTAAGTAGATGCACTCGGTGAAATTTGATGGGTGAATGGTCATGTGGAGGCCGTACGAGCTATTCCTAAATATTATTGGACTTTGTCATATATATTCCCTAAAAAATATTTATTGACTAAAAACCTTCGAGCCCCAATAGTGTATCCTTAGAGTCACTATCCCCTTGGTAACACGTAAACTCTAAGTCTCGTCTAGTATGTGCAACTTTGGCCTCTTTTTCTATTTTTGAGAATGCTTATTTGGCATTTTACAATACATAACTTTCTCTTTCTTTTGCTTTTCGGACCAACTTTTGGAATACTTATAACTTTTATAACATACTTTTTTTTCATTTTGTTTTTCTTTAAATCTTTTTTTTTCTTTCTTTATTATTTTTTTTATATCACCCTAAAGTATATAACTGTTTCTAAGCTCGTAAAAAGATGGACAAGTGGTGGTGTGCTGGTTTGAGTGCATTTAATTCTTACCATCTCAAAGTTTTCAGATTATGGTAATCCTCCCTAAGCATCGAAATTCGGTTTCACCGTTTTTCAAATTATTATATATAAGAAATCTGCTAAAGAGGACTATCAAAGCTAGTTGGGCCTACCGACACATCCCAAATTTAATGTGTTATCTTTTATTTAATCTCATATATAATAGTAGTTTTAAAAACCAATCTAAATTTTTTTATCATTTTCCATTATTTGCAAAAATTTTCAATAAATATTCGGGACATTTTAATTTTTTTTCTTGAATTATTGTTTTAGACTTTTTTTATATATATTTTTTAAAATTTTTTGAAATTTTTTTTTATATACAAAAACGTCAGTTTCCCATCCCCACACTTAAATGTCACATTGTCCTCAATGAGACAGGAAAAAGAGAAAAATTAAAGCACATTTAAATATAAGTAAAGTGGAACAGTCTCCCCTGGTAAATACGCGGATATGCCTCGCGAGTCGTTTCCCATGCCCTCCAATTCGAACGAAAGCCTCATACTCCAGTGCTCTCTACCAAGCTATCACTTATGAACGAACGCGGCAATCAATAAGCAAATAGTCTCCCCACACTTGAATCAAACCATGTATCATCAATCTTACACAAGCAATCCTAGAGCAACTTGAAAGCAAACAAAGAAACAGCCAGCACAAGAAAGTAAGAACCAAAACAAAAATAAACGCAAAACAAAAAACATTCTACCGAGTTGCCTCCCGGGAACCGCTAAGTTTACAGAAGAGTTTTCAGCCAGACTCGCTCCCGAAATATCAATCAGGAGGCTTTTCTTTTATCCAACCCCAGTCTATCCCGTTTAGTTCCACCCGCCCAACACATTTAATCAGATAACACATAGTGAAACTAAAAGGTAATCTAAAACATTCAAACGGGTCAGACCACCAATACTTAAACTTACCTGGCCCAAACCTAATACGTGACATAAAATGAGGAAAATGGTTATTCTTACATTTCAGTGTTGTCCTATAACTCCTAATGTACCATTTTTGAACCCTCAAAACGTGTTGATCCAAGCACTTCCACTTCCTCTTCTGTGGCTTTGTCGATTTCGGAGGCGATCCACTATCTAGTTCCTCCACAGACATTCTAACCTGCATATGATGTGGTGACTCAACTACTACTACCATATTTTGATCATCCTCCTTTGCCACTTCTTATTCTTTTTCTTCTTCTGGTGACGCTTTGATCTCCATTGTTGGCTTCCCCATGATTAGTTTTTCTAAATAGATAAGATCGCCAACAGGGTCAAATTCTTCATGTTCTTCATACACTGGAAAACCCTCCAATTCACCACCAAACTCATCCTCAAGATGGTGCATGCTCCTCTTCTTCGTCATCTTCCATCTGGTCAAGTGGCTCCTCAACGGCATCTTCGCTCAGATCTGTATAATTAAATAGCTCCAGCTCCATCTCTTCTATCATGCCCTCATCATCATTATTCCATAATTCATCATCTGTTTCATATACGACTTCCTGCTCCTTGTTAGAAAAACTCTCATTTTGAATTCTAGCACTTATCTCGTCTAACCTAGATTCGATTTCCTCTATCTTACGGAGTCTTTCTCTTTCGATCAACTTATCAAGCCTGGCTTCCAATTCCTTAATCTTTTGGAATCTTTCACGTTCCTCTTGTTCGGCTCTTTCCAACATCATCTCTTTCCAACATCTTCGATATAAAATACTCCTAAATTGACTCGATCTATTAAACATATTAACTAGACTCGATAAAATAAAACACAAACTAGATTATCCTAAACACGACTAGACACGCTAAATCTAAGACACGGACTCACAAGACACACCACAACTCAAGACACAAAAGACCAGTTAATCAGTTAAGTTCAATCAACACTAGTTTCGCTATCGCCTAAGTATCCCCGGTAACCACCAAAGGCCGAGTATGAAAAAGGACGTATCGTTGTTTGTATATAATAAATGAAGAAAGAAGCAAACTGTTCTTGTGAGATAAGCAGTTTAAGCCATAGCATATACACAAACAATCAACCATAAAGAAAGGGCTAAACCGTTGCCATGCGAATGGGCATTGGTTACCAAAAATGAGGTGTCGGTGAAACCATTGTCAATGCGTCGGACGCCGGCCACTACGACAAACTAAATAATACTTAAACTAAAACTGACACGAACAAATAGGGGTAAAACTCAAATAGGGAGAACAACTACCTAGGTAAGGAATCCTACTAGTTAACTCGTAAACTTTCGGAATTGGATTTATGATTAACACCGTATTCTAAAAATATGAAATTTAAGGAATAACTATAGTAAGCTAGATCACCTCCGGGTCTCACCAACAATACCTAAGAACCCTAAATATCATGTAAGCTCAACGGTTTAATGGTTCGGATCACCTCCCGGTCTCACCTTACCTAACTATGCTAAGGTACCCAAAGATTAAATCACCTCCCGGTCTCTCTAATCACAATATACCCTAAGGCGTAAAGGAGTATTCTTATTTAATTCGGTTATAACTCGTATCTGTAAGAATTTAAAGGAATCTAAGGTAACTCACTCCCGTGCAATCACTACCCAAACCCGCAAAAGACCAAAACAGGCGACACTTAATTACCTCTCAGTCTCTCAAGTGACAGAATAAAATGTATCTCTATACTCTCAATTACCGTTCCTATGGAAAACGTTAACTATAAATCATAAACTAGTTGTAAACACATAGTAAACAACCTAATATGCATCCATACATGAAAGACATTCACAAAGACGCATATGGAACAAAAATTGATTATAAATTAATACCAAATACGCATATGTATTACAACCAAATAAAATAAAAACTTTACCAAAGCATAAACCAATCAATAAATAATCCAAAACTGAAAATAATACGAATCTAAAAAGTATTCATCCAAACCCAGGCAGTATAAAAGTTTAGCCAATCATAATATTCGATGAAACAAAGATTAAATATATATTGCAGTTCATTGTAAAAAGAAATAAATATGATTGAGCTACTAGCCTGGTTAAATTAATTGAACAGCCTACTAGCTTAAATTAATTCACTTTTTGGGCGTTGAATTCTTGACGTGCTCGCTTGTTTGACGTGCTTGCGAGCTTCTTAATTCGTAATTCTAGACGTGCCTGCTTGCTTTTCAATTATTATGATGCACAGCCTAGGGGCGGCCCCCCTATTCACCTCCTGTTCGTCTCCCAATAAAATAAATATATTTTTTTTAATTACTGACACCGAAAATCCCTTAATACTTTCTTTCTAACCGACCTATGGTTATATATTGGCCTTTATTGTGAGCCGATTAATCTTGATCACGTGAATCTCCTCACAAGAGTTGAGCACCACATATTGATTTCATATTATTCTTTTTGAAAAGTCACCGTGTCAATGTTTAAAACAAATGTTAATAAGTTAAAATACAAGATATAATAATTAACTCCTTACAATTTCACAAAAATTATTAACGTGCTATATTAACATTATGTATCCCATTTAAGTTCGTTTAATCATGTAACTTTTTAGAAACTCATATATGAACCAACTTAGGAGTAATACTAAATAAAAATTTGACCCAAAAGTATTTAAAAGTATAAGAAATATTTATAATATTATATATAATTTAGCTCATATCAATCATACTAGACTAAGAATATGTTGGACCTCTCCGAATGCGGTTCAAATAAAGCAAGTAAGCAAATAGCAAGTTAGGCATAAACTGATATACACACAAGATTAAACAGTTGCGGTTTTGAATACTAGATAATATGTAAATATGATACGATACGCATATGTCCCCAAAAGGTTTAAAATAAGTAAAAAGGGGGAATGATTACCCACCTTAGTAAATAAGCAAGGGATAATGATTAGGTAAGAAAGCGGTAAATGATGCTCTTCGGGAATGATACCAACGGGAAGTCCTACTAAAGAATACTTGAGGAAATAAATATGGATCGTATAAAGAAACTGAAACTAGTTAGAGACTCGGGAATTGATGATCGAGTGTACTAACGAAAGTTAAATATTACATGACTTTCAATACTTTTATCAATTTAATTTATCAAGTTTATAATAAATAATATGTTTTAAATTATAAAACTTATTTTTATAAGATAATTAACGAAATAAATATTCATAAATTTTTAGATAGATTATATAAAGAAATTGTTTTAAAATGAGTATTTTATACTAAAAATGTATTTATATATTTACGTATATTCTTATATTATTAATAAAGATTTTTATTAAATAACTATCGTGAATAATTAAGGTATTAAATAATATATAACAATATTTATAAAAAATATAATCTTTTTTTATAAAATGCTTGAATTTAAATATTTTATGTTAAAACCCTTTTTAATTAATAAAACTTTAAATAAATGATAATAACTAATATATATATATATATATATATATATATAATTTTAACCATGAATCGGAAAACGTCTAGTTAGGTTTTAAAAAAAATATCAATTTATTATTAATCTTGTGGTATTTATAATTGAATTTGTTGAATTAATATATTATGTATAATTAGAATAAACTACCAAAAATATAAAAACTTCAAAAAGCAGCCTGCTAGGACTCGAACCTGGGTCCCCAGCATGCATGACCTTTAAACACATCCACGTCTAACCAACGGGCTAGGGGGTTTAGTTGTTGTTAACCCAGACTAGAAAATATATGACAAACAGTTAAAGATCCAAGTTTAAACATAAACCTTAACTAATCAAATCGGTCAAACCCGTGTATAATTGTTCGATCAAGCATAGGGTTTTTGATATGCAGAAGATAACGAGCATAACCATGTATTTATATACCTCGATTGAAGATCGTAGCAGGGTTAATCAGACAGAAACAGGGCCGGCGGTGGTGATGACGAGCGGACCAATAAACAACGATGATAACTCAATTAAATAGAGGGTTTAGGATGGCGAGGGTTAGAATATGGGGTCTGCAAGTTTAATTGGATTATTACGATGTATATCGTGTTCTACAAGATTAAACGAATGACGGTTCGTTTAAAAAGGTAAAAGGGATCAATGATGATATAATTGACATATTAGGGGTGTTGTTTAAGACCGATTTCAATGATAATAAGTGGTTTCCAAAATCAATTCCGACAATTAAGGTCCAAGTTATTTATTTATAGATTCGGGTCCAAGAAATAGAAATTGATACGGGTATGAGTCTTGGCAACCCAGTTTGATAAATGGGTTATAACACAAGTTACAGCAAGGGACCCTGGAGTTTGAAGCTGGATATAATATAAGTTAAAAGTTTAAGTTTGGGTTGAATTCGTAAACTTAAGAAAGATATAATTAAAATAAACAAATAATAATATACTAATCAATTTAAACTTGATAAATGCGGTAAAATTTTCCCGAATATCGAAATGGGTCGGGTTTTAAATAAATATATAGTTTTTGAAAAGTCCGAGTTGTTACATTCTCCACTACTTTAGGGAATTTCGTCCCAAAATTAAAGGATATTGTTACAAAACAATTAAATTTTGAAGAAAATAAAATTTAATCATGACATAGAATTTTGAATAGTTAGAATGTACCAGCGGCGTATCCACCATGTCCTTGTCATCTTTACATTTGTACCGTTATCCCAACTACCTTCGATTCTATATTTCGACACACACTCTGACGCATCATGATTTCCATGTGAGGACTTCAATAATTATGTTCCGGACCTTAATTATTGTTATCGTCGGATGGTCCACATGATTCGTCTCATCGTGTGGGTTTACAAAACATTTGAGTAAAACATGACTTTGTGGAAACAAAAGTTTTAAGGGGTTTTAATTTAGAACACTAGAAAGTCACCAATGTATAAAATAATTTCAAAAGTTGCAGTGAATTTTTAATAAAGAAAAGAAATTTTTAAGACGATTTTTAAACGTAAAGATATAAGTATTTAAAGTTTAAGAAGGGGTAGCTTATATATGGTTAAGGTTAATGAAGGTAATGAGATAAGATAGAAGTAGGCTTCAATAAACAATCTATTTAATCAAAGGAAACTTTATTTATTAAATAGAAGGTAAATAGTGCAAATTGGAAATAATCAAACGCCATAAAGAGGCGTTACAATACGCAATTAAGAAAAAGACAAAAGGAAATTAAGATAGATAAAGAAAACGACAAAAGTCTTCGGGGTCCTTGTGTAACTTAATTGATGTGACTTGAAGCACCATGAGCAGTTGCATTCATAGGAGTTGGAGCAGTCGAGGTAGATTGATTTGGGGTAACTTGAATAACGTGGACTTGAACAGTTTGCAAGAAGGGTGTTTGGTGGAAATATGTCGGGTAAACTTGAGCTTGTGTTTGTGAGGTTTGGTAGTGTTGGGTTAAGTAAGTTTGGCCTTGATTGATGGGAGGAGCTTGAGGGACATGAGTTTGATGGGTTTGAGCTTGGTAAGCATGGGTCAAGTAGTAGGGTATAGTCGTGGATTGGGCTTGATGAGCTTGGGTAAGTTGAGGGTACGCATTATGGAGGTGATTTGGGTCCTTACAATGGTAGCAACCACGGGTATTAGGAACATTAGGTTAATCATGAGGGGTAGGTTGTTGCGGAACAACTTGTGCAGTAGGCGGGATACGGCAAGTGTTAGCAAGGTGGCCATAACGATTACATTAGATGCAGCAACGGCATAGGGATTTAACCGAGTGATGACGGTTACAAATGGAGCATGACGGAAAATGACCGAGGTAAGGTTTCTTGTTTGAGGAGACTTGCGGTGGGTAGGATTTGTTGCAGCAATGTTCTTATGTCTCTTGTTGTGTGGATGAGTCGAGGTAGATGGTTTGTAGTCACCAGCAGAGGTATTAGTGGGTGTTGGTACATGATGTCAGTAGTTCAGTGTCTAGTGTCTGTAATTGAGTCGTTTGGATTTGAGTTTGTATGTAAGCGAAGTTGCTACCAAGTTCGTTGATATGGGCGAACTTGTTAGACAAGCGAAGTTAGGGACAACTTCGCCTGAACATGCCAGGCGAAGTTGTCGTGATTATATAAACTTAGGTTACGGCTTAAGTTTTGATTAATTATTCAACGAGTTAATTATTCAGAAAACGAGTTAGAGAGAGTCTGTATTTGGTGATCTTTGTATCACGTGTTTACGGTTGCAATATAACGTGTTTGTGTTTATTGTAACATGTTTAATCGTTTTGTCTTCTACGCTCGTAACGTCTTGCGTAGGGATTCCGCACCTACGTAGAACGCGATATCTCGTGTAGATCCGGCTGGGAACCTACAGTGGGAAAAGTTGAATCGGTTGCATTGATGTTTTGGATTTGGGTCACTATCCTAGGGATTGTAGTAGTTAACTCTTTGGCTATACAAGCAGCTATACGGTGGTTGTGAGAATCAAACGATTGATGTCGACGATGAAAGTGGTTTCTTGAATGAGACATTCTAGCGATCAAAAATGAGGATTTATAAGATGAAGGATACATTGAGGAAATCATAAGAATAGTAAAATGTTTAAATTATGTGGAGATAACAATGTTGTCTTAAGAAGTAAGAGGAATTGCGTCATGAAGATTAAAAGTAAAAGTTTATAAGATGAGAGGGTGCATTGCGTAAATAGTTATTAAATGAGAGGTCAGGAAATAAACTAGGAGTACAGCATTATAGAAAGTTGTATTTTGAAAAGATAGATTTTATTGTATGAGCATAATCACTTAAAATCAATAAGCTATTAGAATTAAAAAAAATTAAATTCAAAGATTAAATAAATATTTGTTATAATGAACGACTGAGAAAGATAAAATATGTTTAGATAAAATGACAAAAACATCTTCTTCGATAAACTTAGTTATGATTGATTTGATTTATCTGTTTTAACATAACTTGATTAATTAGATCTATAAAAATTTGAATCATTGAAGTTGATTGAACTGAAATATTTTGATTAGGTTGCAAAGTAGGGTTTAATAAAAAAAGTTTGGAAATTTTGAACTTGTTGAATACGATTGGATCGAGAACACACATGGCGTAGGTGATTAAGACTTCCATAGTTAGTAATTATAGGTAGAAAGGTATGAAATTGGAGAAAACGTCGTAGCATAGACTTTAGAATTTGGTGGCATAGACAGTTGCGGAACGTCTTGTGGTACGTGACAAGTATTAACAAGATAATCGAACGATTACATGGGGTACAAAATGATATGAGGGTTAATTTGAATAGTGATAGTGGCAAGTGAAGCGTAACGAGTGGATTCTGACATAAAGTTTCTTGGTTGAGACGCTATGATTTTGTTGAGATTGGTTGCTAATTTGATTAATGGCACATAGTTTATGTTTAGACTTGCGTTTGTTATTATTATTGTCATAAGAATGAGTATGGGTAAATGGATCAACATTACTAACAATTTAGTTTAATGAACAAGATTTACTTGATTGTATTTACGTGTTAGAAATTGAGTTTATATTTTAGAGATCGCAAGAGCTATCTCCTTGACTAAACATGTGGTCATGAGGCGGTTATAGAGAATAAATAATTGATGTTGTCTGATGTTGAAAAAAACATTCTATGATTAATAAAGATGTGATTTAATGATGAAATTGGATAATTGTTTAGATTTCATATGAGTTATTGTGTAAAACAAAACTTAGATATGTTACGTTGATTTTTATTTATAACTTAAGGATAAGTTAGAATCTAAATTGATAATCGATACGTTGATTTGATGAGAGAAAATTTTTATCAAAGTTTAATATGTTTTTAACGAATTAGAATTTGAGGTTGAATGCTTAAAATATGTTTAATAGTTTATGTATATGATATCATGAGTATTAAATTGTGATATATTATTTAAATCACTTGAGGTATTGATATTATAATAACGTGATCAGATGAATATGTGAAAATCGATAGAGTGTAAATTGTTTTGATTGGCTTATAATAACCGGGTTTTGATAATTAGAGAATTTGTATCCGATCAGGAGAATAAAAATGTTGAGTATATGAATAGATCGAATCAATAGATCTTGATTCAAAAATGCTTTAGTAAGTAAGGAACTGATAAATTGCATAATAATAGAATAATTGAGTAATTAAATAAAGTCATAAATCATTTCGTATAAAATCAAATAAACAAACAAATAAACAAATAACGAATGTTCTTCGATGTGTTGGGTTTCCCATGAGCTTTCCATGACATGTTGTTTCCCCAACTTTTTAGCATACCAAAACAAAACAAACGTGTAAGTTGGCTTCCCATGAGCATTACATGGCAATTTCAATGGCCCAACTTAATTAACGAATTCAATGAATCAATTAAGTTTGTCAGCCCATGAGCGTTACATGGCCATTTAACCGACCAAACTAAATAACGAATAAACGAACTCAAACATAAGTAGTTGAAACACCTTGTATATCATAACGGATGATAATTTTCCAACAAAATATCGCAAGTATAACAAATTGTGCAAATGTATAGTTGGCGTGTCCATGGCGTCCCATGGGTTTTGCACCCAACTAGACATTTTAAAAACAATAAAACGCAATAAAGGGTGTAACCGTTCAACCCATTACGTTGAACACTTAAAGTAGGAGCAAAAACAAAGCTAAGAAATTCTCAAGAAAATTTCCGATAATAAAAAAAAACAATTTAATAAAATTAAATAGAAATATTTTGAGTTTGAGGCGTAGCCTCAGAGTTATAAAAATATTTTGAGGATGAGACATGGTCTCAGAGTAATAAAATATTTTGAGAGTGAAGCATAGCTTCAGAGTTGTGTGTGTGTGAATGACAAATAAAATAAACAATTAAATAAACAGTTAAATAAGTACTTAATCTAGCAAGTAATTACATAAGTTGTAAACAATCAAATAGAACACATCAGGTAAACAAATAAGCACGTACGGGGCTCCTAAGCATGTTACTAAGGCACCACTAACGACATATCTTAAACCTTCGGCTCTGATACCAATCTGTCACACCCCAACCTACGGCGGAAATGTCGAGGCGAACTGATTGCTCACAGCTTTTCAAAGGTTACTATAAAGCAAGATTAATAAATGACAGTATCTATTTTATTTATTTATATGAAACAATTACAGTTAAGTACATCAAATATAAAGAAGCTACAACAATGATTAATTATTTGTATCCTAAAAGGCATCTCTACGTGATCTCCATCTTGCTAAATAACCAAGCTAATAACCTGCAAATGCGTATAAAATATATTTTTGTCAACAACACATGTTGAGTGAGTAAAACACCAGTTTAAGACACCACATAAATATAATATATAATAAATAAAGAAAGCTGCAAACTGTTCTTGTGAGATAAGCAGTTAAGCCATAGCACATACACAAACAATCAACCATAAAGAAAGGGCTAACCGTTGCCATGCGAATGGGCATTGGTTACCAAAAATGAGGTGTCGGTGAAACCATTGTCAATGCGTCGGACGCCGGCCACTACGACGGTCGTATGATCATACTAGACTGAGAATATGTTGGACCTCTCCGAATGCGGTTCAAATAAAGCAAGTAAGCAAATAGCAAGTTAGGCATAAACTGATATACACACAAGATTAAACAGTTGCGGTTTTGAATACTAGATAATATGTATATATGATACGATACGCATATGTCCCAAAAAGATTTAAAATAAGTAAAAAGGGGGAGTGATTACTCACCTTAGTAAATAAGCAAGGGATAATGATTAGGTAAGAAAGCGGTAAATGAAGCTCTTCGGGAATGATACCGACGGGAAGTCCTAATAAAGAATACTTGAGGAAATTAATATGGATTGTATAAAGAAACTGAAACTAGTTAGAGACTCGGGAATTGATGATCGAGTGTACTAACGAAAGTTAAATATTACATGACTTTCAATACTTTTATCATTTTAATTTATCAAGTTTATAATAAATAACATGTTTTAAATTATAAAACTTATTTTTATAAAATACTTAACGAAATAAATATTCATAAATTTTTAGATAGATTATATAAAGAAATTGTTTTAAAATGAGTATTTTATACTAAAAATGTATTTATGTATATTCTTATATTATTAATAAAGATTTCTATTAAATAACTATCGTGAATAATTAAGGTACTAAATAATAAATAACAATATTTATATAAAATATAATCTTTTTTTATAAAATGCTTGAATTTAAATATTTTATGTTAAAACCCTTTTTAATTAATAAAACTTTAAATAAATGATAATAACTAATATATATATATATATATATAGGGGATGGTTCAAGAGAGAAATGATATTATTGCAAGAAATGTAAGAAATAAATATGGACCACTAGTTTTGTTTTAAGTTTTAGATGTTTAAAGCTAAATAAAGAAACTACTAATTATTCTTTTTCTTCAATTAATATCTATACTATATATAATGTATAAAGGATGGGCAAATTAAGACGCTTTAGTTTTAAGTGATTTATAACATAATAATCACATGGTACAACTACAAAGCATAATAAATAAATAAGGGTATAATGGACATTCAAGCATAAATTGCACACGTGAATTTCAATTCATTTAATATATTTATAATTTTTTACCCTCAACTTTTATTAAATGAAAGAATACTTACAACTTCTCTCCCTCATCTTTAATTATTTAATACTAATTATTTTCATTTTAAACTAACTTTCCCCCACGATTTTTAAATCGACATAACTTTTTCGTACGTTAATATTTTTTAGAAAAGGTTGCATCATAAAAACGAGCTTTTTATTCTCTTTAATTTGAGTATCATATTGTTGGAGTTTTTTTTCAATTAAAAAAATCAACATGTTACGTATGAGAGTTTAAGGCCGGTTTTGATGGTTTAAGTTAAACATGCGAGCCAAACTATTAGTAATGATTATTTGTCATCGAAAATAGTAACTAAACTGTAGAAAATTGAAACCGAAAGTTAAAAAAAACAATCGTTAACCTAACCGATGACCGATTTAAACGGTAGTAAGGTTTCAAACCGAACTTGAACTCCCATAATTGTTGCGTGATTACCAAAGTCTATGTTCAATACCTGCTGCATCGCGCGGGCACCCTTCTAGTAACTAATAAACCATAATACTTATTTATTTAATTAATATTACTAATTAAATTATTATAATTAGAAAATATTAAGAACTCATTTATTTTTATAACTTACTTTTTGTTTCTTGAATTTTTATCCTACACAAGTATAATTTATTCATACATTAAAATTTATAATTTAATGTATAATTTATAATTTATTCATATATTAAAATTTCTTTTTATCCAAAACTAATTTCTTCCAACTCAATATATTAATATACATCAACACATACTTACATTATGATGAATAATACCAAAAAACAATTTTACATGTGTTTGCATTAGATATCAACAAAATCATACAACCTACACAAAAGCGTATAATCTACACGTGTTATAAGAATAAGACAACATATAACCTACACACGAAAAACATTTAACCTACACACAAAATTCATCATCAATAAAATACACACGCACACGAAAACATATAATCTACACACGAAAATTTTATCTTACACAAATACAATTTATTCATACATTAATTTCTTTTCAAAACCAATTTCTTCAAATTCAACATATCAATATCCATCAACACGTAGTTACATTGTGATGAATAATACAAAAAACTATCTTACACATGGTTGCATTAAATGTCAATAAAAAATATACAACCTAAACAAAAACATATAACCTACACTTGTTCTAAGAATAAGAAAACATATAGCTTACATACAAAAAACATATGACCTACGCATGTGTAGGGTATGTGTATCTTTGTGTAGTTTATATAATTGTTGATGTCGAATTACATATGTAAGTTATATATGCTTTTTGTATGTTGTACGTTTTTATTACTCAAAACAAGTGTAGATTATATAACTTTGTGTAGGTTGTATATTTATTGAACTTAAATACGTTGATATATGCTAATATATTGAGTGGAAATTATTTTTTTAATATAAAAAAGTAGTATTATATGAATAAATTGTATTTATGTTGAATAAAATGAATAATGTGTAAATAAAAAATAAAACTAAAGTAGTGTTTTTATCTTTTTAATTATTATAGTTAAATTAGTTAGATACATTAATTAGAGATATTTATTATGGTTATATCATTTGTATTAATTGGAGAGAGAGAGAGAGAGAGTGCATTTATTGTTGCATTTACATCTTTTTTATTTATTTTTAAATAATTAATACTTAAAATAAAACTAGTGACTCGTATTCATTTCTCTCATTTCTTGCAATAATTTGATTTCTTTCTTGAAATTAAACATATATATGTATATATATATATATATATATATATAAAATTTTAACCATAAATCGAAAAATGTCTAGTTAATGTGTCGGTTTTAAAAAAAATATCAATTTATTATTAATCTTGTGGTATTTATAATTGAATTTGCTGAATTAATATATTATGTATAATTAGAATAAACTAAAAAAATATAAAAACTTCAAAAGCAGCATGCTGGGAAGCAGGCATGACCTTTAAACACATCCACGTCTAGCCAACAGGCTAGGGGGTTTAGTTGTTGTTAACACAGACTAGAAAATATATGACAGACAGTTAAAGATCCAAGTTTAAACATAAACTTTAACTAATCAAATCGGTCAACCCGTGTATAACTGTTCGATCAAGCATAGGGTTTTTGATCTGCAGAAGATAACGAGCATAACCATGTATTTATATACCTCGATTGAAGATCGTAGCAGGGTTAATCAAACAGAAACAGGGCCGGCGGTGGTGATGACGAGCGGACCAATAAACAACGATGATAACTCAATTAAATAGAGGGTTTAGGATGGCGAGGGTTAGAATATGGGGTCTGCAAGTTCAATTGGATTATTACAATGTATATCGTGTTCTACAAGATTAAACGAATGACGGTTCGTTTAAAAAGGTAAAAGGGATCAATGATGATATAATTGACATATTAGGGGTGTCGTTTAAGACCGATTTCAATGATAATAAGTGGTTTCCAAAATCAATTCCGACAATTAAGGTCCAAGTTATTTATTTATAGATTCGGGTCCAAGAAATAGAAATGGATACGGGTATGGGTCTTGGCAACCCAGTTTGATAAATGGGTTATAACACAAGTTACAACAAGGGACCCTGGAGTTTGAAGGTGGATATAATATAAGCTAAAAGTTTAAGTTTGGGTTGAATTCGTAAACTTAAGAAAGATATAATTAAAATAAACAAATAATAATATACTAATCAATTTAAACTTGATAAATGCGGTAAAATTTTTGCGAATATCAAAATGGGTCGGGTTATAAATAAAGATATAGTTTTTGAAAAGTCTGAGTTGTTACGTTATGGGTTTGAAGAGACTAGCCTCGGTTTAACTGTAAATAGCTCCAAACTGTAAACCAAACTTTGTTTACTAGCTTGGTTAAATAATTGTTTAAACATACTTATTGTTAGATTTAAGTTTCTAAAATCATTATTATAAGTTCTGTGGTTATGGGTTTGTAGATTCTAACCTCGGTCTTAACCCGAAACTAGATCCGAACCGAAAACAAAACTTTCGTTTAAAGTCTTTATTGTTAACTTTTTAGTTGTAAAACTTAAGTTTCATCATTTATAAGTTATTATACAAGTTCTTTGATATTTGGGCATGTGGAAACCATCTATGAACTTATTGTGAGATGGAAACCGAACTAAACCGATTTTCACTCGCTTAAGACACACAAGTGTGTTTTTAGCTATCAAGACTTATATATTTATTTAAAAATACTTTAAAAACTGATTTTAAATATTTTATTAAAGTACTTGGAATGTTGAATCCAGCTTGATCTTATAACAAAGTTGGACCGACAAAACCGAACACTCGCTTAACGTACGTAGTTAGTTCTAAAACAATAGAACTACATACTTGGTTAAGTATTAATATATTTTTATGAGTTATCTCATAACATTTAATATTTTGGAAAGTTGACTTTGGGTTTGATCAATTATCAAGATCCGAACCAACAACCCGAACACTCTTTATAAACCCGTTTTAGTATCTATATTCCAAAGGGACTTGCATTCTTGCATTTTTACCCACATTATTACTTAACATAGGTTGAGTAAATATTAAGGTTAGATACTTTAATCCGGTTTCGAGCAAACTTACATTTTTAAAGGGTTATTATTACAAGATTCTTAAATAGTTACTTTTTAAACCTTAAACTTTAATTGTTTACATTTCTTATCTTTTATTTCAAAACTTTCCTAAAACAACCTTTCTAATTCAAGGCTTTTATTTTTATTTTATGCCTTGCTCGTTAGACCCGTCCTTCCGTTTACTCGACTTTTTCCGAACCAAGTTTAATACTTGAATGTGAGTAATTTCATACCCCGTTTTTCCATCTTTCGTTTTGAGGGTGACATTTAATACTTATCCAAACTAAATGCTTTATACTTGGGTCTTAAACCACAAACGTTATTGTATATTTTACTTAAATAAATGCTCGATTTGATGTTATATGCTTACATGCTCATGTGTTTATGTCTTTATCGCTTTCGGTTGGTTGATCTATAAATCCTAGACTATTTGGCATCCCCTTATAGCAAGGTGTCGTTAATGTATTCTTATTAATGATAACTATAAATCCTCGACTATTTGGCATCCCCTTATAGCAAAGTGTCGCTAACGTATTTGTATTAGCGATCTCATCTCTTTATCCAAATTATTGCTATTTATTTATTGTTTCGTATACATGATTGTGGTTTTTCTTATTATATACATATATGCTTAAAACTATGAATTGCTCACCAACCTTTGTGTTGATAAACTTTATTTTATGAAATGTTACTGGTTTGCATTTAGGTTGATATTGAGAGCTTGAAGAATACGTCACAAATACCTTTAAGATATTAGCAAAATGAACAATATATTTATTTGCTATATTTTGTGATGATTATTGTATGAACAAGTATGTTATCCGACGTTATGATTTTGTGAAATTAAATGAGTTGTTAAATATTGTCGCTTTAAATAGTGTCATGCGCTTATGGGCAATCCGTCGCATCCGGCATGTTCCGCCGCCTTTGATCGGGGTGTGACAGATTGGTATCAGAGCCATGACTATAGGATATGACCTAGACATCAAGCTCAATAGTGGTCGAATTTGATCCTCATCGGGCATGTGATTATCGTCATCACATGAGTTAAAGGGGTTTAACTCATGTCTTGCACTTTTGCTTGTGTGCTGCACTTCAATTCACCCTTTCCTTGCATTACTTTTGGATCTATTATTTTTGGTTGCATTAGCCAATAAATAAAGTTCAACCGAATTTTAAAGGTACATGGAAATTTTTTCCAACCTTGATTGCATTCGACTATGTACTTATTGTTGGGGGCATATGATCTTTATATCAAGATTGTAAAATCGTATTATCACGCCTCATGACCCCACCATGAAAATAAGGTCAATAAGTTATCACTGTTTTGACCAATACCAGCGATTATTACAGTGAATCAGTGTTTACTTATCGTCGTAAAAAACATGCGATCGTATGACATTGTCGAGACATGGCTTGGAAGGAATTAAATTGTCAATAAGAAAAAAGAAACTTGGGGGAAAAGACAGAAAATACTCAAATAGTCAAATGGACCTTATCAAATGCATATACCAACTCGCTTTGCATGGTATACACTCGTAGTAGAGATTATTTTTTGTTATACATTCTTGTATTTAACCTTTTTGCAAGAGAAATAGATCATAACCAAGCATTGTGTGCTACAAATGTTATCTCATATATTAAGATGAATAGTTATATCATATATTATAAGATCAAATATACAGCTACATACATCATAAAATTAACGCAACTAGTAACAATAAGTCACTAACAAGGATCATAGAATTGTTGCAACAAGTAACCAACAAGGATCAGCCAATACAACCCTACTAACAAGACCACACCATAGTAACCGTGATTTTTTTACACATCGGGCGTGGACATTTGGTCCGACCAGTTCACAAGGTACACACTAAGCACCCGTCTACAATTCTACATATATGACCAATACTAACAATATATGAACCTTGCAGCCAAATAACCGAAGCTTCAAATGATATTAAAAAAATGTTAAAATCTAACATGAACCAAAGTAGAAACCAGATACCAATAACTGTAATGATTGGCAGCTAGACCAACCCCATGACAAATGGAACTAGAGTTATTCTTAAATGATATATATGTGTAATATATCTAGTCAGCGAACATCAGGGCCGTTCGAGCCATACATATTCCAGCCGACAATTACTATGCCAACATGTGCGCGAAAGGCTTGCCTGTAACTTGTTCACACGCTTTCGATCCAGTCTTTGCATACGACAATCTTCTGCTTTTAATGAGGGGGAATCTTAGATGGTGTATATTTATAATTTATTCAGTCAATATTATTTTGTAATTATTTGAATTTATTTTGTTCGGCTCGTTAGGGTTTCCTCTCTTGTATACCCGTTGCGGTTAGTGAGTAAAAGCACTCATTCTCCAATACATTACAGTTATGCCTTGACATCTTAAGAGTTGAATATGAACCTAATGGTTCTTTTATCAAAGAGTCAAAGACTATCCATTTTTACCACAAATATAAGACCTCGCGAGTTGTAACGAAGAATAATTATAAACCTTAATACGATAAAAGTTCCGGGCTTTTGCAAAGAAAAACTATATACAACAAGCTGCCCATTTACCCCACCTTTAATATGAAGTCATGAAACGTTAGGGCAGAAAAGAAAAGCACAAAACAAGAAAACCGATTTCATTTGTACTCACAAAAGTTTACCATGATCATGTTAGTTAAACCACCCGGGGAGTACCTTCTTCCAACAGACAGCCCAAAACCCTCTACTCATCATAGCTCCACCCAAAGTCATCACGCATAGAGTCTTGAAGGTTGTAATTAAACCTCTGTAAAAAAATGCCAATATTAGATCATGGATAGTTTATTCCTTATCAAAAAAGTACAATTTAGCAAAACATAGAGAAACCTTAAACGAAATGAAAAAAATCCTAAACAAACCTCGTTTTTGTCAGATAGTACAGCATATGCCTCCCCGATTATCTTAAAAAGCTTGTCTGCGTCCTTGTGAATGTTTGTGTAAATCTCTTTCCAAACATCACCATCTAATCCACTCTCACTTCGTGCTAGAAACTTACCAGCCTGCATACAAAATAAACAAGTTAAAAAAATTAAGTAAGCCAGACTTTAAAAAATAAAAAATAAAAAACCTTGTCTGGATGATGTCTAAGTGCAGCTTTATGGTATGCTTTCTTAATTTCTGAACCAGATTCTGACCCTTTTAGTCCCCTGTCATCGGATAATAGATGAGAATACAATTGTTAATAAAGTAATGCAAGCTAATAAATATAATGAAAACTTACAAGATGAGGTAGAGATCTATAGTCATCCCTTTTTTCATGTTTTGATTCACAGAAGAAAGATGTCGACGAGCTACTGTTAAATCATCCTCGTATTTCCTCTCACTTGTCTTTTCAAGAAGGGTGATTAATCTCTTAAAATCAATGGCTGCATGTTCATAGTCCCTAATTTTCTCATGTAGCTTTGCTCTCCTAGAAATTGCCTGCATTAAAAAATAATAACAATAAATTACAGATATGATCTAAAAACAAATAAATGTAATATAACAGACCTTTATGTAATCTCCATCAAGTGCTATTGCAAGATTGCAATCTGCAATGGCATCAGTGACTTCACCCAAAGCTTGAAGAGCAGCTGCACGATTGCATAAGCAGATAGCAGTAAAAGACTTTGATTCTATACTTTGCATTATAGCCTCACTGTAATGTTTCACCGCTTCTCTATACTTCCCACATTTAAAAGCTGCATTTCCTGCATCCTGAACCATTGTATAATATATGTATGTCACATGAAAATTTACAAGTCAATTGAAAGTCTACAAAGTCAAATAATACAAATAGATAAGAAACCGAAACCACGTAATTTTGTCGCACACCTTGCAACGAAGAAGTTCACTGATAGTGACAGATGAAGGAGAAGAAGGTCCATTATTTCTGCAATGCGAGACAGGAAAATAAAAAAAATTGATCAAAATGGATTCTTTTAAGATACCATATATATAAATACGCACACACTAAGGGGTACCCACGCGATGCGACGGGGAACACAAACATTGGTAATCAGGTAACATGTTAAGATTTATAATAAAAAAAAAACTATTAACAATACCATACTCAAATTAAAGAAAATAAAATATTCGTTTTTATGGTGTAGATTTTTTATAAGGATTGTACCATATGTTTTAAAAGTTGTGATTACTTATACTCTTAAAATTATGTAAAATTACTTTTTTATCCTTCGCATATGTATTATAATACTGTGTGTATGTGTATACATATACATTTGATGAGCTGGTTCCAAAGCCGCACGAATGAGTTAATTGGAGTTCGTTTGATCAATGGTTCCCTGGTTGGCGGTTGCCCACTTTTTTGTGGTTCCCCAATGAACTCATAATATATATATATATGTGTGTGTGTGTGTGTGTATGAAGTGTATTTGTCTAAAAAGTGGGAGGGATTCTAGGCCTTTGATGTAAACAAACCACGGTTGAGATGTTTGTAAGGTAACGTGGACGTTTTAAAAAAGAATGGGGAGGCAAAATGGGAAAAGCCCAACAATGTTAACTTTTATCCACTTTCCCCTTTTCTTTTTTGAAGAACGGCGATTTTTTTGCATTTAGGCCACCACACTTCAAATTTGGAGAGCCCTGATGCATGCCCCACTCTGGTCAGACTACGTTGTCCTAACCGGGTACACGCTGGTTCAAAGTTTGGCTTGGGCGTTGCCCAGAGAAACCATACCGCCGACTGCCACTTGACAGTCGTTGTGCCACCACAAGTGCAGAACTCTCTGGCGTAACACACGGTGGGACGAAACTCAGGTGGGCTCAGGGTTCGAACTAACAACCTTTGCATATATTTTACAACGGGGTGTCAAGATATTTATAATAGAGCATCTATGTTTACAACAGAGAGTCCAAATACTGCCCAAATTTTTTATTTTAAAATAACTTTGACAGCTTTACTCCTCATCCTACGTATATGTGGTGGAAGGGGTGAGCAATAACCGAACCGTAAACCGAAAAAACCAAACCGATATAGCCGAAAACTGAATTAACCGAAATTAACCGAACCGAACTCTACATTTTTTAATATTTTCAATTCTTTTCCCCTCTATTTCATATATTATATGTATTAATAGTTAAATACTATCATTTTCATGTATTTATATCTCCATTTCATGTACTAATATCTCAATTTCATATATTTATATCTTCATTTTATGTAGTTATGCATTCATTTCATGTATTTAAACATTCATTTAATGCTTTTTTAAGCAAAAATTTTAGCCCAAGTTTGATACGGTTATTAACCGAAATTAACCGAACCGAACCGTGCACACCCTTAGTGGTGACTCATGGTGTCTTCTCATGCTTCTTAGACAGTTAATGCTTTTTAGCATATCCCACCCTGTGTGTGTTTGTGTGTGTGAATGATTATTACTTGGTTTCAGGAGGTGCCAGTTGCTCGTATTTCTCAAGGGTGGAAATGGCTAAGTCAAACTTAGCCATATGAAAGTATGACCTAGACATCAGGTTCCATCTCCAAAGCTTCAAAAGTCGGATCTGATCCTCATCGGGCCTGTCATTATTGTCATCAACGGAGGCACAATTCTTTTCAGCAGAACTAAGTGTTTGTTCACACATTTTAATTACCTCTTCATACTTATGCAACTGGTACATTACACATATGATAAAGCCGATGGTGAGAATAACAATATCTTAAAGTAGCATAACCTGATTAAAAAGTGAAAGTATATACCATTAAGAGAGCCTCCCCTTTCAATTCAAGTAGTTTCTCGGAATAGCGGCTTATTGACAAGGCCTCTTTAACAACCTCCAAAGCAGTAGTTGCTGACTCAACAGTTTTATGTTTCAAAAGCTCAGTCAACTTGTTGATATAACTAACCACTATCTGAGGCCAATAAAAAGAAAGTTAAGCACGTAAGTCCTTATTCAGAACAGACAAATCTTAATATATGTTAAAGTACTTTCAGTTGTAGTGATTAAAAATGGCATTGCTGTTGATAAAAAGTAACTGTTACCTCAGCATTTTGTAGACCATCAGATGCCTCAATAGTAAGCCTTCTATCCAAACAAACTACTCCAGAGTCCATACACTTTTTGTAATTGTACATTGCACCATCAATATCTCCAAGAACCAAATGGCAGCTAACAAACACAAATCATAAGTAAAATCTGCCGGATTAAAACAAGTCATATTTAAACCTATGTAAGCACAACAGCTGAATCAGTATCAATCTTACTTGCCAGCTGTTAAACAGACTTTCAGAAAGCCAGGATCCAACAGATTTGCCACTTTGCAGTCATCTAACGCTTTCCTGATCTTTCCAACTGACATCCTTTTAGCAGCACGATTGCTGTAATACAACACAAGAGATTCTAGTTCTGCTGTTTTAGAAAATATATCTGCACCTGTAACCAAAATAGAAGCTATAGCTTTTGCTGCTTTTTTCCATTTTTCTGCCTCTAATGCCTTCCTCCTCATATCAGAAACTGCAGTCTCATTTTCTTCTTCAAGCTCTTTAATTCTCTCACACAACTCAGCTTCGGTCTCTGCATATTCGTTAGTCAAAGACCACCACCTCATATGCATCTCCTCATCCTTATCTATCAAATGTGATACCTCTTTTCTGCTTTTGTCTAAATCCTCTTGAAGCCTTTTCATATTTAAAACCATTTCTTCATTCTTGGTCTGACATAAGTTCAACTCAGTGGTAGCTTTGTTCAATCTGGTGCTCAAACTATCGATTTCTTCTCCACGCAACTGCAGTTCTTTTTCTTTTTGTTGTATTTTTTCTAGTAACAGACTTTCATCAACACTCTTTGAAGGTACCCAGTTAGAAAAAGCCTTAACTGGTTCCAAATTTGTCGATGTTTCTTTTGATGAGTTGGTTGGTTTTGCTTTACCCTTGACTGTACCGGAAATAAACTTTACGACCTCAACTTTTACCGGATCATTAACAGAGGCTTGTTTTACCCTGACAAATAGCAACTTCTTTAAAAAGAACTGATTGACAGTCTCATGCATAAAGATTTAAGAGTAAAATGATGTACTTATGCTACCAATTCAATAAACCAAAATTTAGAAGAACTGAAGCATCAAAGATCTAAAACACACAACAGAGGCCACCAATTCCTACACCTACTTTGAACATTATGCAAAATTATCTAGGTTTTACGCATACAAATTAGAATTCATAGTTTCCTACCTACGTGATTTGTTGTATCCTTACATTTAAAGATCAATAATCTCTGCAAACAACAAATTGAATAAAAACAGAAAAAACAATACATTTAGGGTTGGTTAAAACTGAGTTTATGATTTTAATGCAAAATTAGATGAATCAAATTCTCCAAATCACAAGTTAACACCTTCAAAGTTCAAACAGATGATCACAAATATGCAGAATTCTAAATATACATTCTTTTAACTTAAGTTGAGAAACTGATCACAGTAACGAATCTCGCATATGTTGCAATTCTGAATATGCATTCTTTAAGTTAGGTTGAGAAACTAATCAATCACAATAACAAATCATAAACATAGCACAAATGTTATCAAATGAACAGATCTAATTACATAGAAACGTATAGAAATGAATTAATTAAAGCTGACCTCCAAAAATTATTACTATCATTATTATTATTATTCCTTGGTGGAGGACCAGGAACCGGACAGTCACGAACAAAATGAGCAGGATCGCCGCACCGGAAACAACACCGTCCGGCACCGCGACCACCGGCGGCACGTACAGTACCTCCGCCGCGGTTAACAGTAGCAGTGCCATAAGAAGTAGTTTGTTTGTGGTTACGAGAGTGTTCATCTAGATGATGATCGGGAAGTTGAGAAGTCGGATTATTTGGATACACTCTGGCCATTGATATGATTATTATTATTGTAAGTTAGAAGAAATTAAATTAGGGTTGATACAAATGAAGGGGAGTGAGCTTAATGGCGATCGTGTTTTGGAAGGACGACTGACTTGCTTTTTTCAAAGTTGCCTCCTTTTTCACCAGCTAATAATGTTGTTTGTATTCATCAATATAATATTATTATTATTTTATGGGAAAATTAAGTTAATTTGTTTGTATCCAAATTAGTATATATTCTTTTTATACTACTTTCTCTTTCCAAAACTTATACTCCAGTATGTAACTTTGTCTTGTACTTATTTACCTCTTTTATATATATATATATATATATATATATATATATATGGTAAAGTTAAAATACAAAGGACAATAAAAATGAGAAGGGTGAGAAGTAATCCAGTTCACTGATCTTATATTTGAATGGCTGAGATTAATTTAATAAATAAAAATTGATGGAAAGGGCATGAAGATAATAACCCACCTTTGTTAACTTTCTCTCTCCACATGCAAGGCACATGCCAATTACCCCTATCATTCCTAATTGTCCATAACCTTTTCATACGACATTATTTTTTTAAAAAAAATTCACCATAATAATAAGCGTTTTTTTATCTTTAATATAAGTATCATATTGTTATATAAAAATAAAAAAAAATTAATGGGTTTTTTAATATTTTTTTTGTTGTTCATTGTGTAATATGTTGTTTCCATTGTGTTTTACGTTTCAAGTCATTGTGTTATATATATTCACCATTGTGTCTTACGTTTTAGGCCATTGTGTTATACGTATTGATAATTGTGTCTTACGTTTTAGGTCATTGTGTTATACTTATTCACCATTGTGTTTTACGTTTCAAGTTATTGTGTAACATGTATTAATCATTGTGTTTTATGTATTAGATAATTTGTTGTTATTTTATCATTATTTTAACATATTATTACACAATGGTGTTATTAGTATTTAAAAAAACATAATGATAGAGTTAAAAGAAACAATGGCGAAAAAACACAATGACGAAAAAAGACACAACGATAAGCGAAAAGACACAATGATGTGCGAAAAAAGACACAATGGTGCGCGAAAAGACACAATGGCGAAAAAAGACGCAATCGTGTGCGAAAACACACAATAACGAAAAAAGACACGATGATAAGCGAAAAGACACAATGATGTGCGAAAAGACACAATGGTGTGTGAAAAGACACAATGGCGAAAAAGATACAATCATGTGCAAAAAGACACAACGGTATGCGAAAAGACACGATAACGAAAAAAGACACAATGATAAGCGAAAAGACACAATGGTGTGCTAAAAGACACAATAACGAAAAAAGACACAATGATAAGCGAAAACACAAAATGGTGTGCGAAAAGACACAATGGTGTGTGAAAAGACACAATGACGAAAAAAGACACAATTATAAGCGAAAAGACACAATGGTATGCGAAAAACACAATGACGAAAAAAGCACAATGGTGTGTGAAAAGACACAATGGTGTGCGAAAATACACAATAGTGTGTGAAAAGACACAATGACGAAAAAATACACAATTATAAGCGAAAAGACACAATGGTGTGCGAAAAGACACAATGACGAAAAAAACACAATGATAAGCGAAAAGACACAATGGCGAAAAAATACACAATTATAAGCGAAAAGGCATAATGACGAAAAAAAACACAATGATAAGCGAAATGACACAATGACGAAAAAAGACACAATGATAAGCGAAAGACACAATGGTGTGCGAAAAGACACAATGACGAAAAAAGACACAATGATAAGCGAAAAGACACAATGGTGTGCGAAAAGACACAATGACGTGATTTTTGTTTTAAATTTTATATAACAAAAATCATATTCATATTAAAGATAAAAAAAACGATTGTTATTATGATGAATTTTTTTTGAAAAAAAAATATCATACGAAAAGTTATAAACGTTCTAAAATGATGGGGGTATTAGCATGTGCCTTGCATGTGGAGAGAGAAAATATGTACAATTACCTTTATACCCTTTTTCCTTTGGTCCCCACTTGACACATGTCAATTATTTATGGCTTCTCACACTTCTCTTTTTTATTACCCTTTGTAGAATAACTTGACCATATATATATATATATATAGAAAAAGGTTCAAATAAGAATAAGGAGTTTCCTAATAATGGTAAGAACCAACAAAATTTTGACATTTGGCACAACAAATGATGGTGAAAGAACAATTCTAGGAAACTATGTCGGTTATAATAATTAAAGAGTAATTCTAGGAAACTATGCCGGTTATTGGTAATTTTAATTCTCAGCCATTGATTAACATGATCCAATGGCTATGATTTATTCTTAGAGCATTCTCAACCCATTCTCTAAAGTTGTCAAACCCATATAATTTAGGGTAAATTTTAAGAAAACCATCAAAATCACTTCTCCAATCCATTCTCTATTATATGGATGAGTTATATGACAACTAAAGTAAATCCCTAAATATAGGGACTCATTTTTTATCCATACCATATAATATATCACATACCTCCCAATCACCATTTACTATATAATAAAACAAAAAAGAAAAAAATAATAAAGAATTAATTTATGGATATGAATAGGGAATAGAATGTAGAAGAATTTTAAAAAATGATAGATAATTTTATGGAATGGTGTTTTCTAGCTAAATAATAGGGAAAATATATGGAATGGGATGTGAATGCTCTTAGTCATCCTAGGAAACTACCTATTTTTAGGATAACCCTCCCCTATATATATATATATATATATATATATATATATATATATAGGATGGATATCATTATAGAACTGTTAAATTATTTAAGGACTTGAAGGAACCCTTGAAAGCTAACGTATTTTATAAAAAATTTTGTATGTAAATGTTAATTGAGTGTAGTTTTATCATTTTTATATCTATATTACAATTACAATTTTGAAAATTAATTTTTATACATATCTATGTTTTGTTTACACCTTTGTAAATTTGTTACTACATAAATTTTACATATATGTAAACTTGTGATTAATATATGTAATCAAAATTTTTTATATAAAATATGATAAAACTACTCTTAATTAATGTTAATATATAAAAAAAATTCAAAAATGTTTGGTTGTTTAAAGTTCCTAAGAGTTCTTAACTTTTTTAGAGTTCTTAACTTTTTTACCAACCATATATATATATATATATATATATATATATATATATATATATAAGAGAAAACATAAAAATTCTACGTGTCGTGATGTGGTCGCTCCCCCTTTTTTGGAGTCACCAGATTTGCTTGATTTTTAAATAGTGCCTTCTCATGCATTTGACCCAAATTCACGGGTGGGTCTCTTCAAACCTAGATATTTCTTAAACGGGTTATAACATCTCATCAAATTAAAAACTAATCTCAAAAAATATTTGATATAAAAATCCTATAAAGTAGGGATATACTAAAAATTAAGATCTAATTTATTTATAAAAAGATATATATTATTTATAATTAAAAAACCAATTGTATAGTAAAAAAATAAATAGGTTTTGGGTCTCATCAAACTCATATAACTTTTAAACCGGGTTATAACATCTCATTATTTGTGAAATAATTTATCATCAAATCATAAGTATATTATTAACTTTCATACAATAAAAAAAATAAAAATTCAAAAAATAAATAAATATTACAGAAAGTAATATAAAACAACCCCCTGTAATACGGGGGATCAATATATATATACCTTATTATTATAAATATTTAGGGAGCGGTTTGTACATTAATGTCTTATCGAACAAACCGTACGCGACAACTTCAAGCGTCCGATCAAAAAATTAAAACACGTGCATGTATTCTTCTAAAAGGGTAAGATCGTCAAATAGTCTCCATTACTCTCCATAACCATCCCTAAAACACTCGCAATAATCAGCCTCTAATCAACTGATCCCGGCGACGATTAAGTGTACTCAGAAAACTACTGTAAATCAACTAACTATACTACATTTAAGCGTAACGAAGAGGGATAAAAAGAAGAACGCTAAGTCATCTGTTTTAAGGAAGGAAAGAAGATTAAAAGAAAAAAAAGATAGACCTCAGATTAATGAGAAATCAGGTGTTTGTTTATGATTCTTGTAATTGTTTTAGGTTTTAACTGTTGTTTTTGTAAGTGTTTGACAAATATCTGTAGTTGTAATCGTTTTAGGTTTTAATTGTTAGTATGATTTGGCGTTTAATAAGTGTTTTGGGATGATTTGGTTTTAATTATTGGTTATTACCTTGTCAATTAATCTGTGATTTTAAGCATTTGATAAGCGTTTTGGGATGATTGTAAAATCTGAATCTGGCCAATTAATGTGAATGTAATGTTAAGCGTGTTTGTGATGACTGCAACAGTTGATTCAGTCCAATTAACCTGAATCTATTCTTAGGCGTTTGATAAACGTTTTGGATGATTGTAATATCTGAATTTGTCCAATTAATGTGAATGTAATGTTAAGCGTTTAGTAAGCGTGTTTGTGATATGACTGAACAACTGGATCTGTCCAATTAACTTAAAACTAGTCTTAGGTGTTTGATAAGCGTTTTGGGATGATTGTAACATCTGAATCTTTCCAATTAATGTAAATGTAATGTTAAGCGTGTATGTGATGATTGTAACAGTGGAATCTGTCAAATTAACATGAATATAGTCTTAGGCGTTTGATAAGCATTTTGGGATGACTGTATCATTTGCAACTATGCAATTAATCTGAGTATAGTCTTACGCATATATTAAGCGTTTAATAAAAGTTTTATGTGTCATTCAGTTAAGCGAAATGTTAAACAAAACAAGTTGATGCCGGAGTGAAAAGGCTTAAAACAAAGCATGTTGAAGCAAACTCTGATTCGGACTTTGAAGCTCCAATCAACAGGTTGTTAACGAAGAAGAGGAAAGATGTAGAAGACAATATCTCTTACTCAGACTTTCAAAAACCCAAGAAGAAAGTAGTTGAAGAAAAGAAGCCAGCTGAGAGGATACAAAGGAAACCGTTTTTTGAATTTATAAACAAAAAGTTGCGAGTCAGATGTGCACCATTTAACATTGTTGATGCAGTGAGTTCAATGAACTCTGACCAAAAAGCTTGTTTGGAAAAATTGGGATTTGGGTCAATGTTAAAACTACAAGTAAACCAAACTCCATCAATGTTGAGGCATTGGTTGTTGGTGAACTATGATCAACGTTTTAATGAATTGAATATCGGCAGCCGTGTTATTAAAATAACACCAATAAAAGTTCATGAAGTGTTGGGGATACCAATGGGTAAAATACCAGTTTTAGACAGGAGTAGACCAAGATTGGGGCATGATGCAACTACAAATTTGTTCAAAAATCAATTCCCGACTAAGTATAAAACATGTGAGAGAGAAGTTGACAGAAAATCAAGGAGTTGGTGACTTGTTTAAGATTAACTTCCTTGTGTTGTTCAAATTTAGATTACAAATCAAAAAGACAATCGTACCCTTCTCGCATAAAATATATGAAATCTTCTCAACTGATCGCAACTGAATCGAAGGTGTAGATCGACGCTCCCAGATATCGCGTACGTCTTGTACGATAAGGCATTAGTGTATTCCATCTTTTCTCTAAATATATTTTCATATATAAATACAATATGTTGACTTTCTCTTTATGAAAATATCCGCTTTCTATCTATGCATGTAAAATGGAGATAACAAATGAGACTAAACTCTAGGAAAATAATAGACTTGACATATTTGAAAAAACAACATTTTTCATTTAATGTAGCATAATAGAATAGACGAAAAAAATATTGATAGATAAATGAAACGGGACATTATTATTTTATTGGGGTGTTTGTTTACCATGTGAAATAGAATGAACTACCTTGTGTTGTTTAGTAAGAAGAAAATGATTAAAGGATAAAATAAAAATTGTAGCGGGTGGCGGTGGAGATGGTGGTAATGTCTCTCAAACCCCAATCTACGTCGAATATGCCGTGGTGTAATTGATTCTACAGTAGTTCAAAAGGTGTTAAGTTATGTGTAGTGAAGGGACCACAAAATGGGGCGTATGTGGCGTCCAGTCAGCAAATAGTGGGTTTTTGTTTTTGGGGTGTAATGGTGTTGTGGCCCAATCTATATATATATACACACACAAACACACACACATATATATATATAACACAAACAAATATAATAATAATAATAATAATAAAAAGAAAAGGGAAGAAGGCGATAAACAATCCCCCCCTATCGCCCCTAAAATCGCCCGGGGGGCGGTGTTCTCGCCGCCATCGCCCGAATTCGAGATTGCACCCAACTACGGGTGGCCTAACAATGATATAGTCACAATAAATAATTATTTAATTTCAAAATAACCAAATTACATCACAAAATTTTATCCAAATAAATCATAACTTAAGACAAATCCAATTTCAAGATAAATGTTCGTTGATATCCTAAAGGTATCATCTACTTGCTTCAACTTCTTTCATCTGATATATGTACCTGCAACATGATGCGTAAATATATATATATATATATATATTTATATATTCAACACAACGATTGGTGAGCAAAACACAAGTATTCGATGAATATATAATATTAAATAACAATTCAACGCGGATGCGGTAACTACAACAATTAATTGAAATAATAACAAATAAAATACGTTCATCGTGACACTAAACCAAGCTACTAAGATGGGTGTATGATCACACCAATGAGGATGAGGTTCACCATAACAATAAATAAAACATTGACAAATAAGCATATAGCAATTAACAAGCAATCACGCGCAAACACATTAATACGAATTGTGGTTGTGTAAGACCCCGTTACCGGTGCCTCACATTTGGACGTTGGATTTACTCATAAACGCAGTTCATCATATCAGAGTTAATTTAATCATTAGCGGAATATAAACACATTCATAAAACATTACATTAATCCATAACTTGTTTTAAAACAAACATCTTGCCTTTCAAAATAAACAAAACATTAAACATGAACGCCTTGAGTCTTCCGATGCCAGCCTCTTATTCAATGCCACGTGTTCCCCTCAAGCGAGCTGCCTCATCCTACTCACAGGCGTGCATACTAAAAGTCAGCTACGTGTGAGTTCTAGTTAATTAAGTAACATACAATACATACACATTCTTATATACGCACCCGAAGGTACATATACATTCATAGTTCTATACCATTCCTCGTACGTTCATACTATCATACCTTCCTTCTTTCCTTTTATACATACACATATACATATACTTCATCCTAAAACGTTCGCATATATTATTAGGGTATGTTCCCTACATTCGCGGATATTATTAGGGGTCCGTTCCCTACATTCGCGGATATTATTAGGGTCTGTTCCCTACATTAGCGGATACTATTAGGGTCCGTTCCCTTTCTAACCATGCCTTCCATACCTTTCTATACTTTTGTAATTATAACTTCCATACGTACATACATCATTTACATTTCATATATATATATATATATCAATCATATCTCTAAACTATCCCTTGAAGGTACATGCAATATCCGAAGATCGCTCATGCATTGTCAAGCATTCATTCATACGTAATCATATAAGACATACACTTACCAATTAAGGTAAGTGTATTAACAGTTCACATCGAGTATGCACACAGCCCCGAAAACATAACAAAAGTGGGGTTAGAAACTCACCTGGATCCTGTTACGTTCACCATTTATCGTAATTCCTTTCTTTAACTGAGCCCGGCTAACTGTTAAATATATATTTGTTAATTAAACGTATAATTAATTTAGTTGGTATTTCTAGGTTGGGCTTGTTGTTTGGTTCATGTCAATGGACTAGTTTTGTTTTAACTTAGGATATGGGCTTAGCATTTTTTGTAGACTTAGTTAGGTCAAGCCCATCTGTCCATGAAAGCAACTGGGTGCAACTGGGTTCAGGCCCAAACCAACTGGGTGGTCGAGAACTCCAGGCAGAGATCCCATGAGGTTTGACCGAGAACCCGTGTGTTGACCGAGAACCTATGTCCTTGACCGAGAACCCTCGTGGCTGAGAACTCAAGGAGACCGAGATCTCATGTCTGATGTTTCCAGTTCATACTGTTTCTATCTTTTATTCATTTCTTAGCCCAGGTAACTGTGTAACGGTCCATACCCTTGGATTTAACCACCTTTCTTTCCATTCCCTTAACCGTTTTACGCCCCATATCATTACATCATAAATATCTAACCCATTCAAGGTATAAAGCTTAAACCTTTAGAGCTAAAGATGTTCAAAACTAGATATAGGGTTTCTTTAAACGAGCCGTCCATAACCATATGTTCGTTTAGTCCATTTTATCATCAAGTTCGCTACTTTATGGCTCGTTTATACCCGATCTACTTTAGGGATTAATTACATGGCTAACCGTTCATAAAAACATAAGCTTTGAAGATCAAGAACATACATTTGAACGTTTTTAGGCCGCGGTCTAGCTTAGTTATGACCTCGTAGCTTGTATATAGCTTGTGTACCAAAGATCTATCAATGTAAGGCTTGATTTGATCTTGGATCTTCTTTTCCCCTTACGGCCGTAAATGGGAAGGTGTGTTTGTGTTTTGGAGGTGTGTAGGGAATAATATGGATAAGATGGATGGAAATGGAAAGATTTAGGGTTTAAGGGTATTTATACTCCCTTAAGCCCATGGACCTAAGGCTCATATTTCCTTTTTGGTCCATAATTACTTCCTTTTGATTAGCCTACTTATCACACCTTTATTATTTAATTATTTCCTAGCCAAATCAAGTAAACTCGATTATTATAAGAAATAATATAAAATCTTGTTACTTGAAATTTTTGGATGTTACAAGTCTTCCCTCATTAAAGAGGTTTCGTCCCCGAAACCTAGCTATTACATGAACAGACAAGGGTAAAACTTGCGTATCTCTTCCTCGACTTCCCAAGTGGCATCCGACCCTTTGCGGTGCTTCCATATCACCTTCACTAAGGTTATAACCTTATGACGAAGTTGTTTCTCCTTGCGATCGACGATCTCTATCAGTTGCTCAATATAGTTCAACTGTTCATCAACCTCAATGTCCATTAATGGTACATGAGACGTGTCGTCAACCAGACATTTTCTCAGATGAGAAACATGGAAGGTTGAATGGATTCCTTCTAGCTCCTCAGGCAATTCCAGCTTATGGGCTACTTCACCCACACGATTTAAAATTTTAAACGGTCCAATGTACCTTGGACTCAACTTTCCTCTCTTCCTGAAACGAATGATCCCCTTCCAAGGCGAGACCTTGAGCATCACATTGTCACCAACGTTAAACTCGATCGGTCGTCGCCGCTTATCAGCATAAGACTTTTGTCAGTCTTGAGCAACTTTCATTCTAGCCTTAATCTGATCGAACTTTGAAGACATTTATTGAACGAACTCAAGGCTTCCCATTTCTTTCTGTCCAAACTCACCCCAACACACCGGGGTTCTACATCGTCTACCATAAAGCATTTCAAACGGCGGCATACCAATACTTGAATGGTAACTGTTGTTATAGGAGAACTCTGCCAGGTGCAGATGATCATCCCAACTCCCTCCAAAATCTAAAACACAAGCACGTAACATATCCTCAAGGTTTTGGATCGTCCTTTCAGACTGTTCATCGGTTTGAGGATGATACGCCGTACTGATGTTCAATCTCGTTCCCATAGCTTCATGGAACTTCTTCCAAAACCTCGAAGTAAACCGTGTATCTCTATCAGACACGACCGATAACGGTACACCATGCTTAGATGCAACCTCTTTGATGAACAAACTTGCTAACGTTTGTGACGAGATAGCCTCTCGTATAGGCAGAAAGTGAGCACTTTTGGTCAAAACGGTCCACAATCACCCATATGGTATCATGGTGCTTAGCTGTACGAGGTAGCTTAGTTATGAAATCCATGGTGATGTGTTCCCATTTCCATTCAGGTATTTCAGGCGGATGCATTTTCCCATAAGGCTTTTGATGTTCGGCTTTGACTTGTAAACAAGTTAAGCACTTACTAACATAATCCACCACATCATTCTTCATTCCTGGCCACCAGTAATGTAACATCCCGAAATTTCTAAGGTAATATTAGTTATATTACTTATTAATAGATGGAAAGTTTACTTGGGTTATCAGGAAATAAATAATATAATAGGAGTTGGTATGGGTCGGGCTAGTGTTGGGTAATGGATGTGGGTTGTGGACTTGGGTTAATTGAGATGGGTTAAATGAGAATGGGATTTTAGGGATATAAATACCCCCAAAATCCCAAAATATCTCATTTCTCACCAACTCCCCAACACACACTCCATACACACTCAAAACACACACATTCTAACCGATCAAGATTCGAAGCCGAGACCCGAGATTTGTTGATAGATCTGAGTTGGTAAGGTAAGAACTAATCCCGCAAAGCTAATATTACTGAAAATGGTTAGGATTTGACGGGTTAACCGGACCCGAAACCTTACTGCCCAAATCGGACCCCTAAAACGTCGATTTTAGGCCGATTTGATGGTTGGGGTTTGTAGGCGCTGATCATACGATTCCGTGGGTACCAAAATCGAGTTATTTGGCTAAGAAACGAAGGAGTTATGGGCAAACAGATCTGCAGCGCGATAACTTCGCCTGCAAGATTAAGTTCGCCTGATGAACTTCGCCTTCAAGCGTAACTTCGCCTTCAAGCGTAAGTTCGCCTAAGGATAACTTCGCCTGAAGCCAAGTTCGCCTAAGGTTTAACTTCGCCTACGGTCAAGTTCGCCTAAGGATAACTTCGCCTGAAGCCAAGTTCGCCTAAGGTTTAACTTCGCCTGAAGCCAAGTTCGCCTAAGGATAACTTCGCCTGAAGCCAAGTTCGCCTAAGGTTTAACTTCGCCTGAAGCCAAGTTCGCCTAAGGTTTAACTTCGCCTGAAGCCAAGTTCGCCTAAGGTTTAACTTCGCCTGAAGCCAAGTTCGCCCGAGGGTTAACTTCGCCTGAAGCCAAGTTCGCCTAAGGTTTAACTTCGCCTGAAGTGAAGTTCGTTTAGAAAATAAATTAAAAACCTAATGGGAAATGTGTTAAGACAGTTAATGGAAATAAAATTTTTCCAAGCTGACCTGGCAGCTCGACCCCAGCCAGGGGCTCTGCCCCTTGGACCCTGCTAGGGGCTGCCGCCCCTAGACCCCGCTGCCAGGGGCGCTGCCCCCGGACCCCCGTTCGTTGTGGGTCATATAAAGATAGAAATACATTATGAGAGGTGATAGTTAATTGATACGTGTAACTTGTTCAGTCAGCCGAGCCCAGTTAAGAGAAGGGATTTACAGCTATCAGAAACAGAAGCAGAGTTCAGGTGAGTTTCTAGCCCCATTTATGTGTTATGTTTTCGGGGCTGTGTGCATACTCAATGTGATAGTTAATACACTTATCCTAAGAGATAAGTGTATGCCTTATATGGATAATGTGAAATATATGAATGATTGCTTGATGGTACGTGAACGATCTTCGGATATTGCACGTACTGTCAGGTTGTAAAGCTATGTATAAGGTAGGAATGTTATGAATGAATGATTGCTTGATGGTACGTGAACGATCTTCGGATATTGCACGTACTGTCAGGTTGTAAAGCTATGTATAAGGTAGGAATGTTATGAATGAATGATTGCTTGATGGTACGTGAACGATCTTCGGATATTGCACGTACTGTCAGGTTGTAAAGCTATGTATAAGGTAGGAATGTTATGTATGAAGGATTGCTTGATGGTGCGTGAACGATCTTCGGATACTGCACGTACTGTCAGGTTGTAACGCTATGTGTACGGTAAGTATGATACGTATGCTTATGTGTATGAACGTGATAAAGTAATGAAAGAAAGAAATGATAATGTATGTCGTGTATGGTATATGTGATAAATACGATTGATTGCTTGACGGTACGTGAACGATCTTCGGATATTGCACGTATCGTCGAGGGAAGTGATTAGCTCCTTACATGGATATTAAATAACAACTTATAGATAGGGTTCCTTCAATGGAAAGTATTATGTTCCTTCAATGGAAAGTATAGGGCTCCTTCAATGGAAAGTATAGAGTTCCTTCAATGGAAAGTATAATGTTCCTTCAATGGAAAGTATAGGGCTCCTTCAATGGAAAGTATAGAGTTCCTTCAATGGAAAGTATAATGTTCCTTCAATGGAAAGTATAGGGCTCCTTCAATGGAAAGTATAGAGTTCCTTCAATGGAAAGTATAATGTTCCTTCAATGGAAAGTATAGGGCTCCTTCAATGGAAAATATAGGGTTCCTCCTATGGAAATTATATATAGTATGGTAGTGGTAAAGGTTCTTTTAATAGATATTACGTGATGATCCTCCCATGGATATTTATACGAGGTTAAGGTAGAAATGTGTGTCTACGGATACGTTATGGAATGTATGAGAATAAAATTGTATGTTGCCTGATTAACTAGAACTCACTCAGCGTAGCTGACTTTTAGTATGCACGCAGGTGAGCTAATTACAGAGTTAGCATGAGGATGACACACGGCATGGATTGAACGGCTGGCATCTGAAGAAAGAAGTAAAGATGTTTTAAATATAAAGCTTTGTGTTATGGTATCAAAGAAAAGGTTTAACGTTTTGTAACAAATGATTGATGTTTTATATTCCGCGAAAAGTTTTATTAAACTCTGATTTGAAGGACTGTGTTTATGAGTAAATCCGACGCTAAAGTAGGGTCACCGGGTTCGGGGCCTTACAAGTAATCTCTTTTCAAATCTTGATACATCTTTGTAGCTCCAGGATGAATCGAGTATCTTGATTTATGAGCTTCATCTAAGATTCGACCTCTAAGATCACCATGACATGGAATCCACATACGGTCAAATCTAGTCTTAACACCATGAGTGTTTTCCATCAACTCATCTTGTTGGCCGTAAATTCTCTCTTTCTTCACTAACCCTTCATCTACCAACACCTCTGACTGTACTTTGATGATTTCTTCAAAAAGGCTTGAATTCATAATCAGCTGGTACGACTTTACTGTTGCAATGACTTCCTCGTTTTTACAGCATAGCGCGTCGGCGACCACATTAGCTTTACCAGGATAGTATTTAATGTCGCATTCATAATCTTTAATCAACTCTAACCACCTTCTCTGTCTCATATTCAGTTCCTTTTGCTCGAAGAAATATTTCAAACTCTTATGATCAGTGTAGATGGTACACTTAGTACCATACAAGTGGTGTCTCCAAATCTTAAGAGCATGCACTATGGCTGCTAGCTCTAAATCATGCGTCGGATAAATACTCTCATGGACCTTCAACTGTCTAGACGCGTAAGTTATTACTTTTCCCCGTTGCATCAACACGCAACCTAACCCACGATACGAAGCATCGGTACAAACAACCAAATCCTCGTCGTCATCGGGTAGAGCAAGGATTGGAACTTGCGTGAGCCTCTTCTTTAGTTCCTCAAAAGCTTCTTCTTGAAACTTACCCCAACTGAATACTATCAACTTTCGGGTCATACCGGTCAACGGTGCGGCTATCTTGGAGAAACCTTCGATGAATCTCCTATAGTAGCCAGCCAACCCTAGGAAGCTTCGTATGTCAGTCGGATTCTGTGGAGTCTTCCAGTTCGTTATTGCTTCAATCTTAGCTAGGTCCACGGTAATCCCTTCAGGATTTATCACATGACCTAGAAATTGCACTTCTCGTAACCAGAAAGCGCATTTCGAAAACTTAGCATATAACCTTTCTTTCTTCAGAGTCTCCAATACCTCTCTCAGATGTTCAGCATGATTAGATTCATTCTTTGAATAAATCAATATATCATCTATGAAGACAATAACTGATTTATCCAACATCGGCCGACATACCCTATTCATCATGTCCATAAATGCTGCAGGAGCATTCGTTAGACCGAATGACATTACGAGAAACTCGTAGTGTCCATACCGCGTACGAAACACTGTCTTAGGGATGTCTGCCTCTTTCACCTTTAGTTGATGATAGCCTGATCTGAGATCTATTCGTGAGAACCAACTCGAACCTTGCAGTTGTTCGAACAGATCATCAATCCTTGGCAAAGGATATATATTCTTTACTGTAAGCTTGTTCAACTCACGATAATCGATGCTTAAATTTGTGCAAGGAATGAAAGCAGATGAGTTGTAAGCTAGAAATAATAATAACATTTGTTAGTTTATATAGAAAAGCGAATCTAGCTTGTGTTTGTCCTAGATTAAGAGATATCTTACTTGAAACTTAAAATGAATGGGATAAAACACAAATTAGAGATAAAACTTTGCAAATCCGGGATAAGGATTGGTGTTTCATGATAGGAATTCATCTAAGAACATTATAGAAATTAGGATTTGAATTATAAGGATGATAGGATGAAGATTAAGAGATAAACGAGTACAAATCGTGCCTAAACGAGCTGAACCGAACCTGCTGCAACTGTTGACTGACCCAATGATACTTCAACGAATTGTAACAATACCAACAAATGATAAATGAATAAAAAAACTTTTATTAATAAACATAAGATTCGAATTACAGTATGGGTCGGTTACAACGGATATGGGAAATAACTGATGTCTTAGCGACCGCCCACGGGGACAATAATGGTGTGGGTAATGATCACTTGAAAGGGCTTGACCACACTATCATGTGGACGATCAATCTTATCACCTACAATACAACTCACTTGGATATGTATAACTCATTAGCAATTAGTTGATAAAGGGATTTGACCAGTTATTGTGTAATATTATTTTTAATTTTATGTTTTTGTATTTCGTTTTTTACTTGCTTTAATTATTTTTAGAGTGAATTGTGGTTTTCATCCATGTGATTTGTTTAAATCTGCGGTTTTAGTCAAATAGTTTTAAATTTGCGATTTTCGTCTCTATGGTTTCATTTTACTTTCAATTAACCACAACCTCACTAACCCTGTTAAGTATGGTCGTTAAACCTATTAGTTTGCCCTTCATGTGAGGGGCAATTTTGTCCTTTTTTCCCTCAAATATACCCCGGCCCTCACGTGAGGGAGCTTGTGAATTAAGGCTGGGGTTTATATAGGAAGAAAAAGGACAAAAGTGTCCCTCACATGAGGGGCACACTGATGGGTTTAATGAACAAACTTAACAAGGTTAGTGGGGTCAGGTTTAATTGCAAGTGAAATGAAACCACATGGAAGAAAATCACAAATGTGAAGCTATTGGACTAAAACAACATATTTGGACAAACCACATGGATGAAAATTACAGTTTTGATATGGTCTAAAATATACATATTATTATACAAATATTTTCTACACTTTTAAGTACCTTTAAGTTAAGTTTTTATTTAATATTATTTTTAATTGGTTCATATGTGAGTTTAAGATTTTAAAAGACAACGGGTTAGAATGAGATATTTTTACTAAACTTGGGACTCACGAACGACGTTTGTAAGATATTCAAATTTGTTTAGGAATTATTATGTATATCATGGTAATTAAAATATAATACCAAAACAATAACATGTGTTTATAATTAAAATGTCATGTGGATTTTTACCACATCAACGTTGAACACATCAGATGTTATTTTAAATTCATTATCATTATTTTGATGTCATTAATTCCACACAGTACAAGGAAAGAATTTTGAGACTACTTTAGATTTAAAGTCCAGGCCATAGCACAATAAAAATCACGAGATATATTTTGACGGCCCACAAATTGTTTTGAGCGAGCCCATTGTACAGTTAACGTAAGTCGGTTAAGAGTTACTTGAAAAACAAGGTTTTGCAATTAATTAGAGTTTTTTAAGAGGAACCGTGAAGAAGTTGGTGAAGGGATTATATTATTTCTTCTTGGAATTCGATCAGGGAGTCAAACAAGGATTATTATTTTTCTCCTGTGGAGCCGCGCATAGGGTTCTTTGGGTGATATCGTAAGAAAAAAAAGAAAGAAAATTCTGGGAGAAGTCTGCCACAAGAGAAAAGAAGAAAATAGAGAAGGAGCAAGTAGTTTTCGAGCATAGAGCGTTTGGGTTCAACACCTACTCATTCAATTACCATCAATATTAGGTTTGATTTTATTATTTTATTCATGAGCTTGGCTGTTGAACTTAATTATTTTGTTTTGTTTGATTTTAAAATGCTAGGCTAAATTTTATAGACTGTCTAAGCTTATGATGAAAAGTTTTATTTTATTTGGAATTTGCTTTTTGTTATGGGTTTATGAATTAGTAAAAAGAGTTTAATATCATTTATTCGATGCATATGTGTGCTTGATTTAATTTGATGAGTATTATTGTTTCAAAGTTTTCTTGGTGATTGTCTGTCATATAATAGGATTATGTTAGGTCGTTTATAGTGTGTTCTTGACTAGTTTATGATTTATTTATAATAAGATCATAGAAACAATATTATTAATTAAATAAATAAAAGTGTGTTGCTAATCTAAAAAGTTGTAAGGTGATATGTTATTTGATAGGTCTTTGTTGATTAAGATTGCTAGATTTAGTTATTCGTAAGGAGTCCGTCTAAGTTTGATTTGTCAACTTTGTCTATTGAGTCGATTGAATTTATTAAACTACCTTTGATTTCCGATTTGTAAGGTAGGATTTCTTTTAAAGGTACTCGTTCATAATTAATTAGATAATCGTAAGAAAGTCTAATATTAAAATTGGTGTTTTTAAGAACTTATATAAATCCATATGTATCTTCTTGAGAAGGGTCAGAGGTCCCATTCGGGTTTTCGTTTAATTGACTGTTTTATGATCTCGGTTCCATAACAAGCATTTTTCGAATAATTGATAACTGAAACTTTGAGGATTCTACCCTAGGTGGTTTTCCGTCGTCATCTGATTTAAATCAATTAAAAGTATCATTTGTTTATTTTACCTATTTGTGTTCTTAATTAGTTTAAATTTAGTTTTTAAGTAAAACCCCCATTTAATAATAATAATAATAATGATAACAATAACAATAATAATAATAATAATAATAATAATAATAATAATAAAATAGTCGTGTCAGTTAGTCGAGTCTAATTAGTTAATTTACGTAATTTAAAGAGTCTCGCATGTTCCATATCCGGACTTACTTAGCTTTACTTGAGTCGATCGGTTCACTTGACGGTTATTAGTTTTAGAGAGTCTAGAGTATTACTTAGTGTATATTTTAAATTAAATTAGTTAATAATTATTAAACTACTTTTAACACATCAAGTTTACTCTTATTTTTATTTCAAATAAAGCTCATTAAAGACAAATTTTTAAGTTAAAAAAACATTCAAAGAAATAAAAGTTAATATATGTTGTTTGAATCCATGGATTATAGATTTTTTTAAATAGTTTGTATAGTTTGAAGAAATAGTTTTGTGAAGTAGAGTTTTGATATTTTTAAGTGGGTGAAAGGTTTGAAAATAAATTAGTAGTTATAGAGTTTTTTTTTTATTTTAATTGGAAACACTTCCATATTAGTTTGTAATATTTATTTTTAACTGAAAAAACCGCCAACTTTGCTTGCAACGGTGAACGGTCACTCTAGTTAATCCAATTTTGAATCTTAATGCTCCTGCGCTATATGATCATGACCCATGGGCATCTAACTATACTATTAAGTCAATAGAGTTTATGTTCACTTTGGCCTTTTCTTATTGTCTTCATATAAAACAACCACTTTTAAGAATTTCTTTACAATTAAATAATTCAAAAATAAATTTTATTAACCAACAAACCAATTACTTTATGTAATACCTGACCTATATGTAATCCAACTATCAACAAACTGTATATATTAATTAATATTTCATTTTACATATGTAACTTATTGTAGGTAAGTTTACAGAAAGACCAGCTGTTTATTTGGCATAACTTATGTTTCTCAAATTCAAAACAACATTGACTGATAATTTATTTGACTAATTTTATGAATATCAAAGTGATTATCATTATTTGGCATAATTATTTACCAAAACCGTTTTTTAAAGTATGTAACTAACAAATTAACTATAATAATATGAGCATTCAATTTCGGCTAATTGTGAGGATAATCAATTGATCTTATTGTCATTAGTTTTTTCAGTTTGTTCCGTATTTCAAGGCTTTCAAAATTCATAATTATATTGTTTGTCAATTCTTTTGTATTTCAAGGCTTTCAAAAATGAAAATTAGAGAATTGATTTTATATTATTTTAATTTAATTTATTCACATTAAAATTATAGAAGTGCTAGATATAGATGAAAAGTCTAGAAAACCACCGATAGAAATATGCCAAGTTGACTTAAAGTCTGTTGGTTTAACAGTGTAGTTAGATTTTGTAATAATTATGGTAAAATTATTTCAGTGGGGTTCTTTCTATTTTCTAGCGAATTGATGAACAATGGTGTCTTCTCACCTCATATTAGTGAGGCCTAGGGGTGTTAATTGTGACAACCGCCAAAAATTAGAATAATCTGGTAATCATCTTAACCGTAATCGTGTATTAATTAGTAAGGTAAATATATAGGAATAATATTTTTACTCAAAGTTTTTGATTTTAGTTGAATTTTAAAATATGCAACCCGAAAAAGTTCAATTTTGTCGTGTAGCTGACACTGTACAGATTGACACCGGGTAATGTCTCAAAACGAATAAATTCATAAACGTGTCAGGATGACCTCGAAAAATTTAATTTTATATTAGAATATTAGAGATAGTGTATAAACTTAATTTTAGAATATTCGAATCACAAAAATTAGAAAATAAGTAACCGAAAGCCAGTAGAGGACACCGTAAGAACCCGACATTAAGTTTATCAGAAAATTATGTTTTTAGGCAGACATTGACTGTAATCTAATTTCGCTCAAAGTCTGATAAAATTTATTAGAAACAGAAGTCGTTTGGCTAGATAAATTACGAGATACGTTAAACCTTAACACCTAGATAATACCACATGTTATTATTTAAAACCAACTCTTCCTCTCCCTCACCCCATCTCTCTAGGCCGCCACTTACACACACAACCCAACCCACCTCCCAAACCCACCAATGATAGACTTACATGTATGTGAGCAATGATTGAAGAATGACTTGGAAGCTTCACATTTGTCCACATTCACACTCTACTATCCAACACATCAACCTATCACCCTCTTTCTCTCTTCATATAACCGGCCACCCCACCACCACTTTACAATCTCACCTTTTCAAATTATTATACACACAACACTTGATTAGGAGGTCTTTGGTGGAAGTTTAAGCAAATAACAAGAAGTAGGAAGCCAAAGAGGGAACCATAAGCTAACTTAAGGCCACATTATCACCTCCATAGGCACCAAATCCGAAACCCAAGGTAACCCACTTCAAGATTTGTGTATATAAGTTGCTATTTGATGTTTAAAGCTTGATTTTAGTATGCTTGGTAGTGTACATGCAAGTATAATATGGATATATGCATGCATATGTGTGACCCGTGAGTTTGCATGTGAATGTATAAGATGGGTTTTGTTGATTATAGGACTTGTTATGGTTGCATTTTAGCTTGTATAGATTGTCTATATTGATGTTACTTGAGTTTGTTTAACAAATGAGTTTAAGTATTGTTTTAATAATGGAAGTAAATGTGTAAATGGCCAAAAGATCAAAGATGGATAATGAGTAAAAATACCCATTTTAGGCCGTAGGTTTTGACTTGGGTGTTGGATTGAAGTTGTAAGCTTGTTAAATGGTAAAATGGTTAAAGAAAGAATGATAATTTTGAAAACCCACATACTTGATTTCTTGAAAAAGTTGTAAGTAATAATAATAATGGTTTTGAAAAGGATCTTGGAAAAGGGTTGACAAAAGTGTAGAGATTTGATTTTGTTGGAAAGTTACTTACACATGCAAGTAATACAAAATTTTGATTTTTGATCATAAAGCTCATACTTGTCTTATATGGATTGAAAATGACAAACTAAGTGATTGAATGGGACATATGGAAAAGAATAAAATCTACTAGAAGTACTAGGATGCATGGAACATGATAACTTAGATAAACAAGAGTTTGTGTTAAACTTACTAATAAAAGAAACTTTGTAAATTGTACAAGATGTTTTGCAAGATGATAAGTGAACATAAACTTTTATGGATGATTAAATACTTGTGGTTAGGATTACTTTAGTAAACTCTATTGTAAAGATTGTTGGTATGATAATAAGGTTATTAAAAATTGCTACTTACTAGTAATAGAAACTTTGTTGTTAAAGAATCAAGAATGTGTTTGTCTTAAAGATGATAATGGGATGAAATAAGAGGTTAATATGGGTTATTAAGATCTGGAAATTTTGGTACATAGACACCTTGTAGAGACATAGAAATAACATGTTCATTGTGTAGTTGAAGACTTAAGTTAAGGTTTTGAGTATGTGTAATTAGAAATTTGTTTTGTGTGCATACTTGGTGCTAGATGATCAAACATGTATATGATGATATATTATTTGTTATTATATGTACATTTGTTGTACCAAATGGTTGGGTTTTGACATTATGACTTAAATAGCTTGTCGGTGACTTTAACGGTCGGAAAGTTCGACTTTTAAGGTGAACCGACATTAGTTTTTTTGGAACTGAATTAAAACAGCTCCTAAAGTCATAATATTCTTATATTTAACATAAGTTAAAGTATAAGAAAAGTCAAGAATAGCAAAACTTAAACCAACACGGTTCGTGTCGCGAAAACCGACACGAAAACGTTAAAAATTGGCATTTTTAAGAAATTGGCAACAAAATAAAAACCAAAACATTTTTATTGAAAAACCAATAAAACTTGACTAAAAACTATATAAAAAGTGTTTTAGATAATTTAAAACTAAAAGTTTCATAAAATAACAACCGGTTCGTTTTTAAGCTCAAAACCAACGAAACCGGCAAAACCGACAAAACCGATTATAATAGAGCCAAAATTTTAAATAAAATAATAACTTGAATTTTCCCAAAACACTCCAGCAACTAAAGGTAATAATTTTTATAAATTTTAATAATTAAATTAAATTATTAAATAAAACAATTATTAGTTGATTATTACTTGTTTATATTTTTAAGTATAGAATTATAAGATTATAAGTAGTAAACTTTATGTGTTGTGTGCTTTTGTGGATTTTTTAGAATAAGAATATATATATTTTAGTCAAACCCAAATTTAAAATTAACGAACGTGTACTAATATAGGAATAAGCGTTTATTCGAACACCGAAATCAAATGTGAGTTCTTCCTCCGAAAAGCATATTGTATATCTATATTCGTATTTATATATATGTTTTGAAAGCGCATTATACTTTACAAATTGTCGTTATTGTGGGATGAATCAATTTGGTTAAATAACTGTTAACCGAATTGAGGGCACAGAAATGTTGGTAGATCTATCGGGGTGACGCCCCCCACTTCCATTCGCGTTGGGTTAAAAGTGGGAATATTTCGAGTATGGTACGTTTCGAGTTATCAAATTGGTAGTCATACACGCGTTGTATTCCTAGCTAGTTTACAACTAACGCTTTTTGTGCTTAAAGGTAAAATGCGGGTTTCGTTATTGTGTTGTACCGTGTATAGATCGGTATTGTTGGGAGTATAATAGCCGTACACTATTATATTCATGTTTTATTTTATATATAAATTGTTTATATTTATATAATAAGTTTTTTTCTCAGGAATAACTCACCAACATTCGTGTTGACCCAAATATTATTTAAATATGCTTTGCAGGAAAGTGAAGGTTTCGAGGTGGCATGGAAATGAGAGCGTGGGGTGTTTGAACAAAAGTGAAGTGTTGTAAACCGTGCATTAGCACGTGTAATAAACTCTGATTTTGTAAAATATTTCCTTATAATAAAAGATGATGCTTTTATTATTAAATGTCTATTATTGTTGACTATCGGCATCTGTCATAACCCGAACGACTTAAAGTTAAGACTTCCGCTGTGTTAAGTTAAGATTTTCGGGGTGTGACATTAATTGGGTCAACCCGATTGGGTTTCGGGTTAAGCGGGTCGGGTTAGTCGGGTTTTTCTTAAAAAATATCTAACCAGCAACCCGACCCTATTAAGGTTCGGGTTAGTCGGGTTTGGGTTATTCGGGTTTCGGGTTTGCTGGGTCGGGTTAGTCGGGTTAATTGGGTTAACCATGTTACTTTATAATTTTAAGTTGTTTTATGTGTTTGTAACTTGTAGGTTGCAAAATTTCTCATTCCACTAATTTTCAATTTCTTTCACAAGTAATTATCTTATAATTTCACATATAAACCTATAAATGAACCGAACGAACATGAACAAAGGCATCCGTATTCTTTCATTTAACTTTTAACGAACACGAACACTTAATCGAACAAATATTTGTGTTCATGATCATTCATTTAAAATCTAAACGAAGAGTCACGAACATAAATGAACATAATTAAACAAAGATAAACGAACATGAAGGAACATATATGTACATACATTAACGAACACAAACATACATTAACAAACATAAATGAACGCATTTAAATAAACACAAACAAACAAATATAAAACATATCAGGGTGATATAATTACTAAATGCAAATAATATTTAATAATTTTCTATTAATATGTAAACAAACACGAACGAACGTAAACAAACTTAAATGAACGATCATAAACAAACATTCACAAGCATAGATGAATGAGTGGAATGTGTGTTCATGCTCGTTCGTTTATTTAAATGAACACAACAAAATGAAACATTATTGCCAATATAGCGCTTATTTCACCTTTTAATCATTGTATATATAGTTAAGTATCGCCACTAATCAGGTTATTCGGGTTAACCCGAAACCTTTTTCCCAAAAATGAACCCGAAACCCGACCCTATTAACAATTCGGGTTATTCGGGTTGACAACCCGAATAACCCGATTAATACTTTTTTACCCGACCCGAATTTGCGTATTCAGGTTCGGGTCAGGTCAGGTTAATCGGGTTCGGGTATTTTGGACACCCATAGTGAGGTCCGTGAGGATTTCTTCACATTCGTATTCTCTCTTGTCATTTAGATAGAGTTTGTAGAGGTCCTCTATGATGCAGCCCACAAGTTTTCATGTGTCTTCAATCACTTTCATAGTTTCATTATTACTATATATAATAACTGGAGACAATCAACGAGATTTTGTTGAAGGAAAAGTAACAGTTTTGGAAATATAACATTTTATATTTTTTTATTCAAATGTTGTCACTTTTATAAAAGTAAATCTTTTATATTTCATGTTATTTAAAAAAAGTTGCGCAGTAAAATTGAGCTTTAAACTTTAATTTGAGAAGATATTTTTTTATTAAAAAGTTACATTTATTCATTACAAATTATATAATGCGAAAATTGTGTTGTTTTGCTAGGTAATTCAGTCGTTTTACCATCATGATAGTAAAATTCAATTTTCGCCATAATGATAAAACAATACAATTATGAAAAACAACATAACAATACTATACTTAATTAAACATAAAAGTCACTCAATTTTATAGTGAAGAAACGTGGATCTACTCACTGGTAGCAGATCTACTTTCCTCGGGTGTGATTATACTATTTCACCGATGGTTCGTCTGGATCAATGTTCTTCCACCTACAAAACGAACAGCGCCGTTACTTACCCCTCAGAAAGGGACAGAGGGGTCCTCTTTGGGGTAACCCTCCGGTTTGAGAATCAGTATATTGTGGAGAAGATAATCATGTCTGTAAGGGAATCTCAAGAGTATTGCTTAATAGCTGAATACCCTCTGATTGTGAGACTGTCTGTTTTTATGTAACTAACTGTGAGTGAAAGTAATTCAATATGATTGAATGTGATATCACTGCCTGTAACTGTCAATGATTGAGTATGAATGTGCCATCAAAGTGGAGTTGATGCTGTATTTATAGTGCTAGGGTTTCCACTGGTTGGGCTCAACCTCGTTGGCCTCCTCCAATCGCACTGCGCCACGTGTCCTCTGGGACACCTGGCGCTTTCTCGTTGGTTGTAATCACGTGGTAGCACATGTGTCATGCTGAGTTGTCGACCTTTCATTTGGCAGCTGTCAACATCAGCATATTCTTACTCCTTAAAAAGATGCCTTCTGGGAGGTTGTCTGACGTGCACAATCAAGGTTGCCCTAATCCTGATTTGGATAAGGGCGAGGTTGATTATGTGCACGTGTGATATGCGCCCATCCTGAGGATGCGCGAGGTCTTCTCTTTATTCTCACGCGCAGATATTTCATGCGCAGGTGTGATATGCACGAGCATGTGATATGCGCCGCGCGCTGGTGCGTCGCGCGCATATGTGACGCGCGAGCATATGTGTTCCTGGGCAGATGTGATATGCAAGAGCATGTGATATGCGCCGCGCGTTGATGCGCCACGCGCATATGTGATGCGCGAGCATATGATGCCTGAGCATGTTTTGTATGCGCCATGCGCATAGGTTTTGGCTTTGTGCCTTCATAATGTCTTTATCTTGTGGGTTGACCCGCCTTGCTCGGTGTTGAGGCGGGTACATACCTCTTCAAGCCCCCCCAGTCTAATGTGTGTCTTATCTCGCGCGAGCGCGGTAAGATGGATATTAGACTTACTAATTTGGTCTTTTAAAGGGGTTTTGTCGTTTTATTGGTTGTTTCCATCGTTGCGCGAAGTTCTATCCATTTGGTTGAAAACGAAGGGTCCAAACACGTGGTTAGTTGGTGGTGACGTGCGCCGTAAACGTGTCAGACGTTTCGTGTGCTCGAGGTGCTACAGTTGCCTTTCATGTCCCTTCGCACAGCTGTCTGGAACACGTGTCGCGCTCTCATTGGTTTGCACCTGCGAGTGGGGGCGCGTCTCTGCTCCGTGGCAGGTCCGTTACGTTTTTATGTCCCCTCAACAGTGTTAGGGACACGTGCCGCGCCCTCGTTGGCTTACACCTGCGAGTGGGGGCGCGTGAAATCCCATCAGTTACCACTTTTCTCTCTCCTGGGCCTATAAAAGCAGGCCCTTAGGAAATTTTTTATCTTCATCTTCATTGTTACTAATTTTCGAATTTCTGTCTTTCATATTCTGAATTGAGTGTTTTCATCGTTTCAAAACTTCTATTATTTGCTGCTGCAGTTGTATGTCTGATAGTTCAGACTCGTCTAGCCCCTCAATCACCTCTATTGCCTCTCGAAGACGCCGTGTGAAATATGTGGTGATGTCGACATTGAAACAAAAGGGGAAGGGGAAGAGGGTTGTTGAAACCACATCGGAGGAAGTAGGGAGGACCAAGGCCACCAAAAGGTGGAATGAAATCCCCTGCAAATTGAAGCAGGCCGATCTCGACAGCCTCATCGCCTCTCAGGGCTTTCCCACCCTGTTTGGCTGCATGTTGCCTGGGGCCGGGCAAACGGCGGCGGACCCGCCTTCCGGCTATATTTCATTGTACGCCCATTTTTTCACCCACTGCAACCTTCGTCTTCCGATAACAAGGTTTGTGGGTGCACTGCTGAAGTTCTATGGGATTCATATATCCCAAGTCCATCCGTTTGGACTCGTGCGCGTGACTCACTTTGAGTTCATGTGCAAATCCCAGCGCGAGGAACCCACTCCTCGGCGCTTTCAGTATTTTTACAAGCCCAAGATCCAAGACAATTGGATCTCTTTTATTCCTCGCAGTCAGAAGGTGAAGTGCTCCACTGTTTCATTCAAGAGCCTTCATGACTGGTCTGAGAGGTTCTTTTACATAAGGGCTGGTGTGATCCCCATCCGTATGACCATGCGCTCTATCTCTTCTGCGCCTGCGGATGAGGGTGTCCTCAAGAACCCAACTGGCGCCTGGGTTAAGAAACTGACCGCCGAACCATCCCCCGCGAAGAAAATTCGCGAGGAGGCGCTGGTGGGGGTCGGCATGAGTAAGCTATGGGCCGACAGCGCGCTTGAGCCCGTTATCCAAGTCGACGGGTTGTGTAAGTTTATTTCATTGCTTTATTTCTTTTTCTGCGCTAACATAATTCTTTTGCTGATATCAATTGACTTGTTTTTGCGCAGTCACCAAGGATTATATCCTTGCCGCTTATGATGATCAAGTGGAAGGTGGCTCCGTCGCGCTTGGCGCTGGGGAGGTTGGTTTCCCAGATCGCTTCGATGACATGTTCATCCCAGTGGATCTGGATTTTGACTTCGACAGTGACGCGCCTGGTAAGCCTTCGCACTTATGCTCATTCCCTTAGAATACCCAAGTTTATTAACAGTTCTGTTGCTTGTTTTTGCAGATGCGCTTGAAAACTACGAGCTCGAGCTCGCGGAAGAGGAGGAGGAGGAAGAGGAGGCGCCCCTACTAAAGCGCAAAGCTAAGGGGAAATCTGGCGCAGGGGCCAGTAAGAAACAGAAGAAAGATGACACCCCTGTCGCTCATCCCCATGCTCAAACGAAGGGACCTAAGGAAACCCAGGTGTTTACCACCAAGGTTTCTTTAGCTTCCCTGCCTGTGAGAGTGGGCAGACCTCTTGTCCACTTGAGGTATGGTGGCGTCACCTCCTCCGTTCGCGCGGCTGAAGAGAGAAGCAGTGCCGCGCCTGCAACAGGTATACTTTGCTTATCTTCATCTGATTGAATTGTTATTAAACCCTTGCTCCTTTGAATTTTTGCAGGACCGGCGACGGTAGCAGATCAGCCGCCGGCGCCCCAAGGTGCTGCGCCTTCGCCTGGGGCTGGTTCGAAGTCCCCTGTTCTACCCTCTGAAAATGGTAGAATGAACTTTATGGCGATGTTCGCCACGCGAACAGAATTGCGCCAAGGTATGTTTTGCACATTTGCCTTTTGAATTTTTTCTTTTGGATTCAGTCATAAACCATTTTTCCTTGTTGATTTGTTCATAGGAGTTGTAGCTGGCGCACAAGTTGCTGGTGACACTCCTGGCGCCGTTGCCGGCGCCGCTGGTTCTGCTCCTGCTCCTGCTAGTGCTGAGTCTCCCCTTATTGGGATTACCAAGGAGCAGGAAACCGTATTGCGCGCCGAACTGGTGGCGTCGAGACCTCCCTCGCCTCCTCCTACACGCAGCCCTCCCCGCGAGACTGGTTTGGAACCTTCCAGGTCGCGGGAGAAGAGGCCTATTGAAGAAGATGAGGAGGATGAGGGGGTTCAAGCTGAAGACTCCTTGGGAGACCGCGCCAGCCCTGCGATGCCGCAAGAATTCGCAGCGCAGACTTCTGGTGGGGCTGGCGCTGACTTTTCTGCTTCATCCCCGCAGGTATGTTTTAATTTGTTACTCCGCTGCGCGTTCCTCCATATAAGTATGTTTTATGACTTAGAACATTTCTTGTTTTATGCAGGAAGGTGACCACGTTTACCGCCCGAGATGGAATATTAATGAAAACAGTTCCTTCCAATCCATGGACGTATGCGAGGACTTCTGGGCTCATGCCGTGCCTCCTACTGAAAGGAGGTATCAGGAGGAGCGCACCCGCGCGGACTTGCTGAACGACCATATTTTCGCTGGGTCGGCTTTCTTCGCTGCTTCCCAAGAGCTTCGTCGTGATTATATTAAAGTACGCGATGCTCTTGTGGAAGCCCAGCGAGATGCTAAGGTGGCTGCCTGGAACCTTTCTGATGCTCGCGCGCGAGCTGAGAAACTCCAGGCGGAGCTCAGCGAAAACCGAGCAAGTGCCAACACCGCCTTTATTAAGCGCGGGCATGAGCTCCAAGCTGCGCGGGAGAAGCAGCAGGCGGCGGAGGCCGAAGTTGCCAAGTACGCGCGGAGAGTGCGTGTCTTGGAACAGCAGGCTGAGGCGCGTGACCAAGCTATCGTCCAGAGTATCACTGAGAAATCATCACTGGAGAGCGAGGTTGCGCGCCTGAAGAGGGAGTTGGCGGCCGCGCAGGCCGATAGAGATGAGGCCTTGGCGACGGCGGCGTCCAGCCAGGAAGCACTTGGTGCTGCGCAGGCGGAGAAAGAAAAAATTTTGGCGGCCGCAGCGTCTGATAAGGAGGAGCTAATAAAGATCAAGGAAACTGTTGAGTTATTAAACTCCCAGGTTCCTGCCCTCGAGACGTCTGTTGCTGGCCTCGCGCAGGATCGCCAATGGCTGGTGTCACAGGGCATGACTCATTGCGCTTTGGCGATGAAATATTCCGCCGAGTTTCAGGCCCTTGTGATGGACTGCAATGCCGCCGCGCGCTTGGTGGGCCGAGCTGAAGGGTTTACGGATGGGTATGAATATGGCATGTTGAAGAAGAACCCATCCGAGTACCCTTACAAGAGCGACGCGGCCTGCGCGGACATGGCCGCGGTGGGGGAAAAGTATATGAATACTCCCATCCCCATCCTTATGCAGGTACCTTGACCTTAATGAGTTTTACTTGACTAATTTTTCCAAGTGTTTTGTACTCAATACTTTTCTAATGATTTGCAGATAGCTGCGCTTGCTGACCAGCCCGACCTCGGCGCGCTAAAGAAGTTGCTCGATGAATGCGAGAGGGCTAGTGGCGATGATGGTGGCGCGGGGGATGTTGCCCCTGCCAGCGGCTCTGGCGCGGCGAAAGAATCTGCTCCTGACACCGTTGTCATAGAAGACTCCAATGAGGAGGAAGAACTTGACTATGGTCAGTTCGGAGATGAGGAGCAGGCCGCGCCAGATGCTGCGGGAGATGATGAGGGTGATGAAGCGGCTGACGTCGACGTGGAGACTTGAGAAGCCCTTCATCAAATTTTATATATATATTTTTTTTTATACTTGTAATTTGTAACTCATCATACTTGTAAATTTCAATGCAATGGAATGAAACTTGTTTTCTCTTTTTCACATCTTGCGCATTTCCATTCATCTCTTCATGTTTGCTTGTATAGATATAAGATATGCTTGCACGTTAAGATAAGAACAAAGTTGTAAGGAAATTATTCACTTAACCATAGTCCTATTTTGTAAGTGGTTTCGCAGTATCTTGTTTATGCTGACATGTGCGATAACTTTTCACAATTCCTTTTCTGCGCGCCGTTGTCGCGCGGTTTGTATATGGAAGTATGAGTTTTAGCCATTACATGTCAGCATGTGTTACTCAGATATCCACTATGATTCCTCGCGCGACCTCGACCTGAGACCTTAACAACTATGATATGGCATGTAATTTGCCTTAGTTGTGTTTAAGGATTTTTATGATCAGGCTGCGCGGGATGTAAGATGGATGTTTATGAGTGTTTTGAGCTAAGGCTCTTTGCTTTGGGCTAAGGCCCTGACGTTTTTAGAGTTAAGACTCATTAACGTGTTTGAGCTAAGGCTCGTAGGTTTGGGCTAAGGCCCTGACGCTTTAGAGTTAAGACTCGTTAACGCGTTTGAGCTAAGGCTCGCGCATGTATGTTTTACTTCGTTTTGTTTTGAAGTCAATATAGTGTTGTCATATTGCTCCAAAAAAGGAAGTGTGAAACATGTATGCAAAGGTAATAGAACAAATATTGAAAGATAGCGCGAATCATCATTCATGATGGCTTAAAAGCCTTGATTACATATTTGAACTTTTACATGAAGCATTTTCTAAGCTGTGCCGCGTTCCACGCGCGCGGTATCTTTTTTCCATTCAAATCTTTTAAAGTGTACGCGCCTTTCCCCAAATCTTCTGAAATTTGATAAGGTCCCTCCCAATTGGGGGACATTTTTCCTGGGGGTATCGCGCGGCTAGCTTCATTGTTTCGAAGAACAAAATCATTTTTCTTGAAGTGGCACTCTTTAACGCGCTGATTATAATATTTTTCCAGCTTTTTCTTGTATTTGGCTTCATTGATGATAGCCGCTTCTCTGCGCCCTTCAAGCAAGTTGAGGTCCAATCTTCTTTCGCGCTCGTTATCAGTCTTGCTCATCATGAGTACCCTATGGGATGGGCATCCAATTTCTGCTGGGATCATAGCCTCTGTCCCGTAGGTTAGGCTGAATGGGGATTCGCCATTGCTAGTTTTGCTTAATGTCCTGTGCGCCCACAGGACATTAGGTAACTCTTCAACCCAAGAATGGGATTCTCCCTCCAATCTTTTCTTCAGCCCATTTAACAAACTTTGATTCGCGCGCTCCACTTGGCCATTCCCTTGAGGGTGGTAGACCGAAGTGAAGATTTGGTTGATGTGCAATTCTTTGAGCCAGCTGGATATCTTCCTGTCAGTGAATTGTTTGCCATTGTCACTCACAATTTCCATAGGAAGGCCAAAACGGCAAATGATGTGGCTCCAGATAAATTGCTTCATCGCCTCAGCTGTGATTCTTGCTAGTGGCTTGGCCTCAACCCATTTTGTGAAATAGTCTATTGCCACTACCAAAAATTTCACTCGCCCTTGCGCTTGCGGCAGGGGCCCCACAATATCAATGGCCCATTTGTGGAAAGGCCATGCGGAGGTCACTTGAATCAAGTTGTTCTTTGGTCGCATGGTGTTTGGCGCGTGGCTCTGACATGCCTTGCATTTTTGGATTTCTTTTAGCGCATCCAAGTACATGCCTGGCCAATAGTAGCCTGCGCTCATTGCCTTGGCAACCACCATGCGCGGGCCAGCATGTATTCCGCAGATTCCTTCGTGAATCTCCCTAATCACATAGCTTGCTTCTTCAGCATCCAGGCATTTCATGAGTGGTCCAAGATAAGAGCGTCGATATAATGTACCCTCAAGTAGTTCTTAGTTCTGCGCCTTGTGTCTTATCTTCCTCGCCTGTGCGCGATCGTCCGGTAACTTCCCCTCCTTCAGGAATTCCATTATTGGAGTTATCCAGGATGAAGGGGTTGTATGAATTACAAGGACCAATTGCGTTTGCACTGACGGGTTGCTCATTACTTCCACCCTGACATCTTTGCCAAAGTGATCAAAATTAGTTGATGCCATCTTACTCAACGCGTCAGCGGACTTGTTTTCGCTGCGCGAGATGTGTATGATTTTGAAGAAGTCAAACTGCTCAACGAGCTTTTTTGCCTGCTCTAGATATAGAGGCATGGTGTTCTCCTTGGCATCATAAAGGCCATTGACCTGTGCAGCTACCAAGTAAGAATCAACATGGGCCTCTAGCCTTTTAACTCCAAACTTGCGCGCAATGCGCAGACCAGCCAGCAGGGCTTCATACTCAGCCTCATTGTTGGTACTCTTGAAGTCCAACCTAATAGCATAAGTATATTCATGATTATCAGGGTCCACCAGTTTGAGGCCTGCGCCGGACCCTTCGCTGTTGGAGGCTCCATCAGTGAATAGCCTCCAAACATCTTCTTCATCATTTGCTCGCGGAGGGTCTACCTCGCGCTGAGCTTCTTCAATCTTTCCCTCTGGGATTTCCGTGATGAAATCCGCTAAAACTTGACCCTTTATTGCTGGACGGGGTTTATAGGTGATCGTGTGTTCACCTAATTCCAGCGCCCACTTTGTCAGCCTTCCGGAGAGCGCGGGGCGTCGCAAGACTTGCTGGATGTTGTAACCAGTCAGAACTTCAATAGGATGACCATTGAAGTATCTATGGAGCTTGCGCGACGCGTGTGTTAGTGACAAAACTAACTTTTCCATGATGGAATAGCGCGTCTCAGGGTCTGTCAGCACCCGACTCACATAGTATATTGGCGTTTGGATCCCCTTACGATCCACCAATAGTACTGCGCCGATGGCGCGGTCTCCAGCTGACAAGTACAATGTAAGGGTTTCGCCAGGAAGTGGAGCTGTGAGCGCGGGCAGCTTTATGAGACATTCTTTTATCTCAGTGAAAGCTTGCTCAGCCTCAGGCGTCCACTTGAATTGGCTCTTCTTCAAGCAGTTCCTCAAAGTGTTAACGAATGGAGTAGATTTGCTGGCGTGGTTCGCTAGGAACCTGTTGATTGACACCAATCTACCATTCAGCTTCTGAACCTCTTTCATGGTGGATGGTGAAGGCATGTCAATGATGCCTTCCACCTTTTCAGGGTTCACCTTGAAACCATCCTTAGTGACCATTACACCAAGAAATTTCCCCTCTTCCGCGCCGAAAGTACATTTGCTCGGGTTGAGCTTCATGTTAACTTCCGTTAGGCGCTGAAGAGTTTCGTAAATGTCTTTGAGCATTTGTCTCTCCTCCCTGCTCTTGATCACCAAATCATCAACGTAGACTTCTAGATTTCTTCCGATTTGTTCACTGAAAACCGAATCCATAAGTCTCTGATAGGTGGCGCCCGCATTCTTTAAACCAAAGGGCATTTTTGTGTAACAAAAAACACCCTTGTCGGTCCTGAAGGCCGTCTTGTCTTCATCTTGTGGTGCCATTTGAATCTGGTGATAGCCTTTGTAGGCATCCAGGAAACACTTGAGCTTGAATGGCGCCACGGAGTCCACCTTTGCGTCGATGTTTGGGAGGGGGTAACAGTCTTTCGGACATGCTTTGTTGAGGTCCTTGAAGTCAATACACATCCTCCATGACCCGTTGCTTTTCTTTACCATCACAGGATTGGCTACCCACGTCTGGTATCGGATCGGGCGGATGATGTTTGCGCGCAACAGGTCCTCCACTTGCTCATTCATGGCCTTCGCCTTTTCATCCCCCATGATTCTCTTTTTCTGAGCAATTGGCTCCACCGACTTGAACGTGTTAAGAGAATGTTGCGCCAAGTCTCGCGGGACCCCAGTCATATCGGAGTGTTGCCACGCGAAGACCGACGTGTATTTTGTGAGCAACCTTTTCATTCTCAATCTCGTTTCGTCTGAAATGGTAGCGCCAATTGTGACCGTTTGCTCGGGGAATTTTGGGTTTAAAATCCACTTCTCTGGCGCATTGTCCGCCATTGGAAGTTTCATTCTCCCTTCCCGCGGCGTACTTGTCACTGCGCACAAATGATCGCGGTAAACAAATGTTACGCCTGTTGGTGTAGGGAACCCCAATGCGCCGTGCGCTGGCGACGGTACAGCATTAAATTGGGCAATCGTTCCCCTACCCAGGATCATATTGTGGCATGACGTGGTGGGCAAGACCAAGAAGTTGACAACTTCTGCTCGCTTGTGCTCATCATCCCCCATAGTTAGTTCAAACTGAATCTGGCCTAGGGGATGGATGATTTCATTTGAAACACCACAGATTGGTGCGTTCACAATTTCGAGCCGCGCTTGGTCTGCCGGGTCTAACTTTCTGAAACATTGCTCATACATAATGTCATATTCGCTTCCAGTGTCCACCAGGACTTTTGACACTTCGTAATGAGCAATGTGTGTGGTGATGACGAGAGGACTGCTTATTGAAGGGCCTCCCCTGATTCTTGGGAAGATGACTTGCTGCTCGCGCCAATCCCCGTGGATTTGCGCGCTTCTCTTTTTTGACGTCTGCCCTTGTCGTCCCCCCTCAGCCACACAGATTCTTTTGTATTTCTTGCTGGCAGAGGCTCCTTCCGGTTGCTCATCTTCTATTCTTTGGTTTTTCACCAAGTGAGCCAGCCTGCCTGACTTTACATCCTTCTCGATCGCATCCTTTAAATGATGGCATGGGTCGGTGTTGTGGCCCGGGGACCTGTGAAATTCACAATATTTGCCACTGTTTTGCGGTCCCTTGTAGTGTAGTTGCTTGGGGGGCTTGAATTGGACATTCTCAGTACTTAACACCTGTGAGGGTGTTTTAGTGAGGGGAGTCCATATTCTTGGCAGAGGTCTGCTAGGATCTCTGCCGCCCTCCCTCTTGTCACCCTCCCCGCGATTACGAACATCTTTTTGGGGCTGGGGTGAGCTTGGTTGCGCTTGTTTTTCTGCGGAAGAAAAACTTGTTGGCTGCAACCTGGACCATACAGAGTTCTGTTTGGCCCTCTTCTCCTTACTGCGCGGTGATTCAGCCTGATGCGCTCTTTCTCTTGCCCTATCTTGGGCAATCTGTTTCTCATTTCTCGCGAAAACTCGCGATGCCTCCATTAACTTGGCCCACGTGGTGGGCATACCATCTTTGCTTACGAGAGCTCGTCGTAATTGATCACTGCGCGCGCCTTGTATAAAGGCCACGCGCAGGAGTTGCTCGGTTATACCTCCGATTGCCAGGGACTCCTGATTGAAACGAGTGATGTAATCTTCAATCGTTTCATCATTCCTGCGTATGCAGTGCATGATGTCATCAGGATCGCGCGTGTGCCTGCGCTGCTGTACGAAGTGGGCTTGGAACTTTTCTAATAGTTCCTCGAACCCATCAATTTGCCCTGTCGGCAAGCTCTCGAACCATACCCGCGCTGCGCCCGTGAGGCAGCGAGCAAACATATGACACCATGTTGGCATCGTCCAGCTCTCCAGGTTTCCCGTGTTGTAAAAACCTTGCAAGAAATCGTCTGGATCTGTCGTGCCGTCATACTTACCCAGACCACTTGGCATCTTGGTCTTGTGCTGGATGGGAGCCTGCGCGATGCGCGCAGTGAACTTTGAGTGTTTCACCAAGATGGCTGGTCTGTAAGGTGTGGTTACGTCCACTTGCCCTCTGACTGGTGGGCTGTACGGCATGTGCAGATCCAGATCGGCTCTGGCTCCAGGCGCTATGTTCACAGGTGCGCGGAGCTGTGAGCCTCCTGCATGAGTATCCCGCGTCTTCCTCATGCTATGCACTTCTTCATCACTGAACTCAGTGTGTGCAGTGTGAACAGAATGTCCTTCTTCCGGCGCGCGCGGCCTTTTTGTAGTCTGCTTATCAAACGCTTGCCTTTGTGTTTTGTCGGCTAGCTTCTTCTGTTTGACCATTTCAGTGTACTTTTCCATCAGACGCCGCTGCTCATTTATGAGCCATTCATTCGGATCATTTGTTTCTTCTTCTGGACCCATTGGTCCTTTCAGTTTCGCGCCGGCCATATTTTGTAACGTGAGATCGTCTGGAGGAGTTTCAGTCTGGCCGTGAGGGGTTGTGACGAAGGGACGGCTGCTGGTGGTACGCGTAGAATCACGCGGAACCCTCAGAACCTGCTGTCCGTCGTTAACACCCTCACGTTCAATATCCTCCAGAGCTTGATCAACGTTACGAACGCCAGAAACCATGGTGAATGATTTTTTTGTAGATCTGATGAGATCTGATTGCCGATGTAACAGTGGATGGCGCCAATGAAGAAACGTGGATCTACTCACTGGTAGCAGATCTACTTTCCTCGGGTGTGATTATACTATTTCACCGATGGTTCGTCTGGATCAATGTTCTTCCACCTACAAAACGAACAGCGCCGTTACTTACCCCTCAGAAAGGGACAGAGGGGTCCTCTTTGGGGTAACCCTCCGGCGTGAGAATCAGTATATTGTGGAGAAGATAATCATGTCTGTAAGGGAATCTCAAGAGTATTGCTTAATAGCTGAATACCCTCTGATTGTGAGACTGTCTGTTTTTATGTAACTGACTGTGAGTGAAAGTAATTCAATATGATTGAATGTGATATCACTGCCTGTAACTGTCAATGATTGAGTATGAATGTGCCATCAAAGTGGAGTTGATGCTGTATTTATAGTGCTAGGGTTTCCACTGGTTGGGCTCAACCTCGTTGGCCTCCTCCAATCGCACTGCGCCACGTGTCCTCTGGGACACCTGGCGCTTTCTCGTTGGTTGTAATCACGTGGTAGCACATGTGTCATGCTGAGTTGTCGACCTTTCATTTGGCAGCTGTCAACATCAGCATATTCTTACTCCTTAAAAAGATGCCTTCTGGGAGGTTGTCTGACGTGCACAATCAAGGTTGCCCTAATCCTGATTTGGATAAGGGCGAGGTTGATTATGTGCACGTGTGATATGCGCCCATCCTGAGGATGCGCGAGGTCTTCTCTTTATTCTCACGCGCAGATATTTCATGCGCAGGTGTGATATGCACGAGCATGTGATATGCGCCGCGCGCTGGTGCGTCGCGCGCATATGTGACGCGCGAGCATATGTGTGCCTGGGCAGATGTGATATGCAAGAGCATGTGATATGCGCCGCGCGTTGATGCGCCACGCGCATATGTGATGCGCGAGCATATGATGCCTGAGCATGTTTTGTATGCGCCATGCGCATAGGTTTTGGCTTTGTGCCTTCATAATGTCTTTATCTTGTGGGTTGACCCGCCTTGCTCGGTGTTGAGGCGGGTACATACCTCTTCATATAGTATAGTTTGAAAAATAACAATGTCGAATGAATAAACATTTTAAAAAAAATGGTATAAGTAAAAAAATATTGAAATTTTTTAATACTCTCATGCCACATGTAAGGTGAAATTCCATAAGCCATCCCAAATTCCATCATTTCAGTCACATAGGCGCTTTCCCCATTTGAAATATGTTATACTTTTATATTATTTTTAATTAGTCTAAGACCCGTGTAATATACGAGTATATCAAAATATAGCATTTTCAATTGGATTATTAGATAATGACGTAAAATACATTGAACCTATTGAAGAGGTAAGGAATCCAGGCAGGGCCGGCTTCGAGAAGGCGAAAACATTTTGGGTCGAAGGCGAAAAATATTTTGGGCATTAAGTAAAATGAGTATTTTGTTGGGTTTAAACAATTTATTTTTTAAATAGGCATAGTTGGTTATGATTTGGGTTGTGTAAAAACCTTTTGTATAAAAATAGACTTAAACATGTCTCTAATGAGACTAGAACATACAACGTTTTGGTTGGGAGTCATATCTTTTTGCCACTAAGTCAAACTAGTTGTTATGTAATTGAGTTTAAACATTAAATATACATATTGTTTTTCATAAGCATTAAGTGTTCAAATTAGACTTAATTTCCTGTTTCACTTAGCCTCATGGATCATCCGACGTAAATTATCAAACAAGATAATCAGGATGTGCGAGAAACATGGCCGGTTCAACCACTTTGGTGACTAAAATGATGTTTAAAATCGAGAAATTGTTGTAAAAAAATTATTTTTGCTTTTATTCGAAATAAATCAAGACGTTGTCATTGTTTTTTTGCAAATGCGTAAGTAATGCAATTCCTTATACCTATCTAGACCTAAATCAGTTTAAATGTAGCTCAAATCACACACATTAATACAAATCCCAAATTACATGTGTATAATTATTAATCTTAAAAAGTGAGGCCTAAAGTCCTAGCTTTATTTCGCTGTCTTTGAGACGACCTGACAAGAAGTATGACTAAAGTTTATATTCTTGTTTTATTTTAGTGCATTGTTATAATTGTTTAAAAGTAGACAATAATTTTTATTGTCCATTTATTATTAACTTCATATGTGTAACACTTATGAAAGAGATATACCATATTGATGCTACTAGCTTGAAACTTTAATAACGGTATAAACAAGTATATAATAAACATGATATCTTGATATCGTGTCACACTAGTGGGAGAAATGAAACTTTATGATTCAACCTTATATAGCCAAATTGCAAATTGTAACAAATGAGAATAAATAAAGATATATAGGTGGGTATGGCTTGGAGATTCTAATGGCATTTTCGTTGTTAAATCTCTAAAAGAAAATTTTTACTTATACCCACTTACACCAAGACATAGCAAAGTTACTTAGATCCCTACCCTACCCTGATTAGTGGATAATGTTTTTAGAGAAAGTAAAATTTTCTCATAGAGAGCTGAGATGGGTCGTATTCCGAGGTTCACAAAGCAGGTCCGGTTTTGGTCAACAACCGGGTCGGGTCTGGTTCAGGGTAGATTCGAGTTTTTGACCAGTTTTGGCTGATTTGTATCAGTTTTCCGGATAAATATGGAACTTGTTCAATCCATTTTGTATGAGGAACTGGAACAGATTTATACCCGGCGGTTCAAGTTGGATCGGGTCGGGTCCGGTTCCGGGTCTGATATGCCAGGTCGGGTCCAGAACCGGGTTTTTTTTGCACCTCTATCGTATTACAATGATTGATGGTCTTGCTCAAAGAAAAGTATTGAACAACTCAGGGTGGTGTCGATTGTGTAATAAATGTCTAGAATCAGCAGTGCATGTTTAATTATTAGTCAATGGTGTAATATCCGACCCATTTTCGCCTTCTCAATCCAAGATCTCTTAGATGTATTGCATATACGTAAATTGGTTATTAGACATATGCAAATTGGTTGTCTTGACGTCTGAGTATAACTAAAACCCATAATAATATAATAAAGTTGGTGTAATTTGCAAAAAACTATACACAACTATCTGCCAGTGTTCCCACCTTTGGAAACATGAAATCAAAACGTTAGGGCAGATAGAAAAAAAAGGCACAAAACAAGAAAACTGATTTCATTTGTACTCACAAAAGTTTCCATAAGCATGTTAGTTCAACCTCTCGGGGTGTTCCTTTTTCCAACGAGTAGCCCAGCACCATCTACTCATCATCGCTCCACCCAAAGTCATCACGCATAGAGTCTTGAAGGTTATAATTAAACCTCTGTATGAAAAATGCCACTATTAGACCACAAATAGTTTATAGAGCAATAATGAAATGAAGAAATCCTAAACAAACCTTGTTGGTATCGGATAATACAGCATATGCCTCCCCGATTATCTTAGAAAGCATGTTAGCGTCCTTATGGATGTTTGCGAAAATCTCTTTCCAAACATGACCATCTAATCCACTCTCTCTTCGTGATAAAAACTTGCCTGCCTGAGTGTACAGATAATAAGTTGGTGAGAGTGAGTTCAAATGAGAACCATTAGATAACAATGAATCAAAAAACTTGAAAATAAATAAATTAATAGGACCTTGTCTGGATGATGTCTAAGTTGAGCTTTATGGTATGCTTTTTTAATTTCTGAACCAGATTCTGACTCATTTAGTCCCCTATCATCGCATAGCAGATGAGAATACAACCGTAAAATAAGTTTTAGCAAACTAATTAATATACAAAAAACTTACAAGATGAGGTAGAGATCCATAGCCATGCCTTGTTTCTTGTTTTTGTTCACACAAGAAAGATGTCCACGAGCTACTGTTAAATCATCCTTGCATTTCCTCTCACCTTTCTTTTCAAGAAGGGTGATTAATCTCTTAAAATCAATGGCTGCATGCTCATAGTCTCTAATTTTCTCATGTAGTTTTGCTCTCCTAGAAATTGCCTGCATCCAGAAACCCATTAAGAATGCTTATAATCTATAAAAAAAAATAGACAACATGAAGACGGTTTTCTAAATACAAACCTTTATGTAATCTCCATCAAGAGCTATTGCAAGATTGCAATCTGCAATGGCATCAGTGACTTCACCCAAAGCTTCAAGAGCAGCTGCACGATTGCATAAACAGATAGCAGCGAAAGACTTTGATTCTATACTTCACATTATAGCCTCACTGTAATGTTTCACTGCTTCTCTATATTTCCCGCCTTTAAAAGCTGCATTTCCTGCATTCTGAAACATTGTATAAATGTATGTCACATGAAAAATCACAAGTCAACTGAAAGTCAACAAAGTCAGATACTTTCACACCTTACAACGAAGAAGTTCACTGATAGTGGCAGATGAAGGAAATGATGGTCCATTAGTTCTGCAATGTGAGACAAAAAAAATGCAAAAAGAATCAAACTTCATTATTTTCTAATAACATTTATGTGTATTTGGATGATTATTACTTGGTTTCAGGAAGTGCTAATTGCCCATATTTTTCAAGGGTGGCAAGGGCCAAGTCAAACTTGGCCAAATAAAAGTATGACCAAGACATTAAGTTCCATCTCCAAAGCTTCAATGGTCGGATTTGATCCTCATCTGACGTGTAATTACTGTCATCAACGATGGCACAATTCTTTTCAGCAAAAGTAAGTGTTTGCTCACACATTTGGATCACCTCTTCATACTTATGTAGCTGTTGCATTACACGTATAATAAAGCCAATGATGTTACAATATCTTAGAGTGGCGTAACCTGATTAAATTGAGAAAGTAAATACCATTAAGAGAGCCTCCCCTTTCATTTCAAGTAGTTTCTCTGAATAGCGGCTTATTGATAAGGCCACCTTAACAACCTCCAAAGCAGTAGTTGCTGACTCAACAGTTTTATGTTGCAAATGCTCAGTCAACTTGTTGATATAAGTAACTACTTACTGCCAGGCATAAGACAAGAAATCAGAAGCACATAAGTAAATAATTGGTATATTGTTGATAAAATGTAAATGGTACCTCAGCGTTTTGTAGACCATCAGATGCCTCAATAGCAAGCCTTCTATCCAAGCAAACTGCTCCAGATTCCAAACACTTTTTGTAATTGTGCATTGCATCATCAATATGTCCAAGAGCCAAATGGCAGCTAAAAAACACAAACCATAAGTAAAACTATTTAAACCTATGTAAGCACAAAAGATAAATCAATATCTATCTTACTTGCCAGCTGTTAAACAGGGTTTAAGAAAGTCAGGACTTAACTGAGTTGCCATTTTGCAGTCATCTAAAGCTTTCCTAATCTTCCCAAGTGACATCCTTTTAGCAGCACGATTGCTGTAATAGGATAAAAGATATTCTAGTTCCGGTGTTTTAGAACATATATCCACACCTGTAACCAAAACAGAAGCTAAAGCTTTTGCTGTTTTTCTGCATTGTTTTGTCTCTAATGCCATACTCAACATATCAGAAAGTGCAGTCTCATTTGCTTCTTGAAGCTCTTTTATTCTCTCATTCAACTCACCTTCTTTCTCTGCATATTCATGATCCAACGCATGCCACCTCATATGCATCACCTCATCCTTATCTCTCAAACGCGATACCTCTTTCCTACTTTTTTCTAAATCGTCTTGAAGCGTTTTCATGTTTAGAATCACTTCCAAGTTCTTAGTTTGACATAAGTTCAACCTGGTGTTCAAACTGTCAATTTCTTCGCCTCGCAGTTTTAGCTCCTTCTCTTTTTGTTGTAGTTTTGCTAGTAAGAGACTTTCATCATCGTCAACACTCTTTAGAGGCGGCTCGTTAGAAAGAGGTTTAACTGGTTCTGAATTTGGTAATGTTTCATTTGACAATTTCGTTTTATCCTTGTTTGTGCCGGTGGTAAACTCAAATAAATCAGCTAATTTTAGTGGAACATTGGGAGAAGCTTGATTTCCCCTGACACATATATAGCAGCAATTGGTTAATTAGGACCAAATTTTAAACATATATATTAGAATGATTTTAAATATAACCTACATTTCTTTAACTTAAACAAACATATGTAATTACAAAACAAAGCTAACCTCCGATTTAAAGGACATTGACGGATAAAATGAGCAGGATCGCCGCACCGGAAACAACACCGTCCACCAGCACCAGCGGAACGTGCATTAAAACCGCCACGGTTAACAGCAGCAGTGCCATAAGAAGAAGTTGCTTTCTGATTGGGAAGTTGTGAACCTGGATACACTCTAGCCATTGAGATAGAAGAAATTAGGGTTGACGCAAATGAATCGGAGTGAGCAGCTTAAGCTTAATGGCTTATCGTATCGTATCTATCGTATCGTCGTCTATTTGAACTCAAGACTACGGTTTTTGACGTTTGCCTCCTTTTCCCACATTATTATTATTATTATTATTATTATTGGTCAATAACTCAATATTATTATTATTCATTGACTCATTGGAAAATTATGTAACTTTGTTTGTATCCGAAATGTATATATTCATTATTCTATTGTTTTATTGGTTTATGCTATATGTACTTCTTTCACTTTCAAAAACTTATTATTTCTTGTATCTCTTGCTTTTGTATTCAAAATAGGGGTTTGCTACATACACTACGGGGTTTTTACTACACCTAATCTAGAAAAAAAATTTAAAATAGAAAGAAGAAGAATAAAATAGATTATAGGAGAGAGAAAAGTTGTATCAGAAAAATAGAAAATTCGTCATTTGAAATGACGGATGTCAACAAACATGTATGGCCTGATCTTGTCTGGTGAGGTGGACGACAACCAGGTGTTCCGCCATTTCAAATGGCGGATCACGAATATTTTATTCGTGTTCTACCATTTGAAATGACGGATGTCAACTTTGGTGATCCGTCAGTTTAACTGACAGGTCACAAATTCCAAAGTAGGCTACTCCTATGTGTAAAAGTGAATTTTTATGGACATCCGCCATTTAAATTGAAAGATGTCATCCTGACATCCGTCATTTCAAATGACGGATGTGAAAAGTGATTTCTGACTGATTTGACAACAACACCAGACTCTTTTTCTTTATATTATTTACTTTTTTCTTTATTTTATTTACTTAATAACCTTTTTTAAAAAACCTTATCTAACAAATAAAAAATTGTATTTAACAAATAACGTTTTTAAAATACGTTTTGTCTCTTTATTATTTATTAGTTTTCTAAATGTCATTATTTAAAAAAAATACAAAATTTAATATTAAAAAGATTTTTTTTAATAAAAACACCATGTTTTAATAAAGAAAAAAAGACTGGTGTGGTTAAATCATTCAGAAATTACTATTCACATCTGCCATTTGAAATACCGGATGCCCATCAAAATATTAAAACATGTTGTTTTTATTAAAAAATCTTTTTAAAATTAAAATTTGTATTTTTTTAAATAATAACATTTAGAAAACTAATAAATAATAAAGAGACAAAACGTATTTTAAAAACGTTATTTTTTAAATACACTTTTTTTATTTGTTAAATAAGGTTATTTAATAAAAGGTTATTAAGTAAATAATAAAAAGAAAAAAGTAAATAATATAAAGAAAAAGGGACTGGTGTTGTTATCAAATCAGTCATAAATCACTATTAACATCCGCCATTTGAAAAGGCGGATGTCAGGATGACATCTTCCATTTCAAATTACGGATGTCCATAAAAATTCACTTTTACACATAGGGGTAGCCTACTTTGGAATTTTTGACCTGCCTGTCAAACTGACGGATCACCAAAGTTGACATCCGCTATTTCAAATGGCGGAACACAAATAAAATATTCGTGATCCGCCATTTGAAATGGCGGAACACCTGGTTGTCGTCCACCTCACTAGACAAGATCTGACAGGCCCTACGTGTTTGTTGACATCCGTCATTTCAAATGGCGGATCTCCAGTTTTTCTAATACAACTATTCTCTTTTCTACAATCCATTTTATCCTTCATCTTCTTCCTATTTTAAAAAAAAAAATTTCTCCAACCAATCATGGATTGGTCAATCCATAACATATTGGTAGGGTCTTTTAGAAAAATGGGTTTTTTTTTCTTTTTTTGCTGTCTTTTATTTATTATTATTTTATTGTTTTTTTGTCTTTTCTTTTATTTCTTTTATTTCTTTTATTTCATTTTTTTGCTTTTATATTAGTAATCTTTTAAAAAATCATTTTAAACCAAGTTTCATTAAAACCGAGTAAAAGTCGAACTTTTCGTTTTAACGAGCCAGTCACTGTTCAAATTACCAAAAATATTTTCTAACAATTATTAACTTATGTTTCATTTTATATTATTTAAATTTATAAGTTTGTGGTGTGTTAGAACCAAACTTGGTTTAAAACTAAGATCGAGTGGATTTACATTCACTTAAACCCGAGTCTGAGACTTTAATTAATAAAAATTCTCAAGCTTCTTTAAGCTATTGATTTTATTGAAGTAATTCATTTATTTAAATAGAATTGTTTGAGTTTGAATATACAAGGATAAAAAGTGAATTAAACAAAATTAAATACTCATAAATACAAGTTTTTATTAATAAGAAAGTTCCGAATTAAATTCCCGGATCGGGTAAATATAAACGAATACAAATACGAAAAATCAGAGATGTTACCACGACGATGATGCTGGGGATAAGCCCACCACACGCAGACGAGACAACGACGCAGGTGATGCTGCAGGTTAATTTTGTTTTTGTGTTTTGTATCTTTTTTTTCCGAACTCGTTGTTATGTATTTAATATTATTATATAAATTTTGTTTTGTTTATGTTGTTTCGTTTCAATTTTAAAATTGTTGTTTCGTTGTAATTTTAAAACCGATGAATTGAAAATAATAAAAAAATATTGAAACAAAAAATTGTTACACCCCGCTAACACAAAAACAAAACAAACTAAATCAATAAATAAAAACACAAAAAAGACAAAAAAACAATAAAATAATAAAAAAAATATAATAATGACAAAAAAACACATTTTTCCAAACGAGAAGTTTGACTTTTACTCGGAACTTTCTTATTAATAAACACTTGTATTTATGAGTATTTAATGTTGTTTAACTCATTTTATATCCTCGTATATTCAAATTCATCAAACAATTCTATTTAAATGTATGAATTACTTCAATAAAATCAGTAGCTTAAACAAGTTTGAGAATTTTTATTAATTAAAGTCTTAAGCTCGGGTTTAAGCGAATGTAAATCCACTCGATATTGGTATTAAACCAAGTTTGGTTCCAACACACCAAAAATTAGAAATTTAAATAATATAAAATGAAACATAAGCTAAAAATGTTAGGAAATATTTTTGGTGTTTTAAACAGTGACTAGCTCGTTAAAACGAGAAGTTCGATTTTTACTCGGTTTTACCTGAAAATTGGTTTAAAATGAAAAATATTTAAAAAGTATTTTTTTTAAATTACTAATACAAAAGCAAAAACAAACAAAAAAAAGGCAAAAAAAAACAATAAAATAATAAGAAAATATATCAAAAGGACAAAAAACACATTTTTCCAAAAGATCCCACAAATATGTTATGAATTGCCTAATCCATTGTTTATTGGGTGGGCGTTTTAATTTTCTCTGGGTGTCTCTACTCTCTAGTAGGGCCCCCAAATTATCTTACAATGTATCTGTTTTTTTTCATAAATATGCCTGACTCTCTTACTTTTTCCTATAATTTCACTTTTATTACTATTAGTATATATGTAAAATGAAGTAATCAATGAGATTAAGTTATAGGAATGAGTTAACAATAGTTATAGTTTAAGATGATAAAGATCAAAAGAAATTATGAATTAATAGCAATTTTATTCTCACGTATTTATTCAACCTTCATGGATCTATAGAGTTTTCATCCATTAGCTTTCGAATCTGTAATACAAATATGTGTTTTATTTATGCTAATTTTATATATGATGATCTTTTTATGTTATTCATAATGAAACATTTTATCATCTTTTGTTAGAATTCGTTATTTTTGTTAAAAAAATAAAAATTACAACTTATAAAATCACTAGTTGCATATTTTTCGTTAAGAAGAAATTGCGTGAAAATACAATTCTTATACTTATGAATACTCCATTGGAAAATATAATTTGAACTTATAAAACTTTTAATTTAATGAAATATAGTTTTTTTTTATTTAAACATTTAATTTAGATAGCTTAATATACACACATGTAAGTACACATGTGTGAGAGGGTGGGTGAGTGGGTATTATAATTAGTTTTTAATTTTTATATAAAAATTAAAAATTTAAAATTTGCTTCCCTAGCAGTAAAGATGTAATTTCAATGGTTTTTTAAAGTTCATTTAACTGGCTAGTAGACGGCTGGACATAGATATATGACTACTCAGCCATAAGGACCCAACATGTTTGATTTGTAAAATAAAATCACAACTTAATCACACGTGATATGAAATCTCAACAACAAGGGTCCAACATGTTTGATTTTGTGAATAAAGTCACAACTTGTTCACGCACATTTACCGCCGGGACACAAACAACACCTCTATATTAGTTTGGAATTGTACACTATTTTATTTTTAACTGGAAACACCTTCAATTTAGTTTGCAAAATTCCACTTCAATTAATCTAATATTGAATCTCAATGTTTCACATCTACGTGACCATGGCTATCCATCTTTTCACATTGGTCGTCGGCTTATGTCATAGTAGGAGAGCTTGATGGTGGCGTAACAAAGCGCCACCTTGAATAATCACGTGATGGTCAAACCTCACTTACACACTAGACCGAGAGTAGTGGGCACGTTATGTGTGCGTTATGGAGGATAACCCCCCCCCCCTTCCCCCCCCCCCCTGGCGTTTTGGGTTTTTGCCGGCGTTTTGTCTATAATGCTCGAAAATTAAAAAAAAAACATTTTAAATCCTCCCCAACAGTGTAAAAGTGACTGGGCGCTACGTGGCACATAACGCCCAAGGATGGAAAGTTATGACTACACTCTCTTTTTGCAAAAAAAACCATAACTCTGACTGGACGCCACATGACACGTAACGTCTAGGGATGGAAAGTTATGACTACACATGATCTTATCTAATTCAAAATCAGTAACTTATATATCCAGACTCGTTCTATTTTTTGCATAAAAGATATTTATAACCTTCATGATAATACATTAATTTATATAAATCATCGTTATGATTGAAGATTATTGTAGAGAGGTATCATTGGCATCTTTAAATTTAACTTGGCATCATTAATTTTAGTACACCACCTAAATAGTTAAAAGTTAAAATAACCAATGTTTTAAAAATCGGTATTTTAATCGTACCAATTATACTAAAAATTGGTACAACCGATTGAACCGAATTGTACCGGGAGGTTCAACTGTGTTGTCTAGTTTACCCTATAATTTTATATAAATGCAACTTTAACTAAAAAATAAATATAAAAATATATGATTCCATATAAAAACAATAAACTATTTTTAGGAGATGTCACCATGTGTAATCTATTAACTACTATATTAAGATAATAAAGCCATATATAATCAACCGAGAATCTCAATAGATGCAAATTATAATCAATTTTAAACCGTTAAAAAACATCATACATGCAAAATTATTAAACAAGAAGTTATTTTTAATTTGGAATTTGGATACTATATCAATCAATAACACAATATGTTTTACAAAATAAGAACCGACCTTGGTAGACTGGTACCACTGTAGCAGTTCAAATGGAGATGGATGAGTGAAAGGGTGAGCAGCCTAGTAGGTTATTATTTAACTTAATTGTGAATGGGTGATGGACGCTATCACGCTAGGTTAATGTTACTTTAACATAATTGTAAATGTAAAACAACATGGGCTTAAAAAAAACTGGTGGACCTTAAACTGGTTTACCGGTATGAACTAGTTTTCTATGAAAACCGGCCGGTTCGATGTCTCCCAAAACCGTTCAACTAAACCAGGTATAATATACCGGGCTTGTCATTGAAATCCGGTTCAAACCGGTTTTTAAAACATTGAAAATAACCCATTAACCAACTTTATAACAAACTAGTGGTTTACACGGCACAACGAGGCAGGTCGTTAAAACTCGAGCGATGATAAACACTAGTGTTTATTTTCAGTCTCTAAAGTTGAGGCTGTAAGTCAACACAAATACGGCCAGTTTCGGTCGCATACGTTATGATACCAGAACTAAAACCAAATATGAAACAAAAAAAAATATAAAATTTGACGTGTACCAACGGGGTAACATCGGTCGGTAAAAGTTAGTTGTTAGGAAAACCTTAGTGTTGTCAATCCCAGGCATTAAGACGGTGAGCCTACGCAAATTCGGTCTGATAGTGCACGGTTTTGCGTCTTGAGTCTTTTTATTTATCGTTAACGTATTTGTCGTTTGTTTAACGTAATAAATTATTATTATTTCATGTAGTTCGTTAAAGTATGAGACTAGTTCGCTAAGGATGTTTAGCGAACTAGTCCTTAAGTTAAGTTTCCCCTGATTCGTTAGGGGATGTTAACGAATCAGGGGGTGTTTCGCCTATTTAATGTATGTAACGAAGTAGGATCTGGTTCGCTAGGGGATGTTAGCGAACCAGACCTATCTTCTATAAATAGTGAACTCTGTTCACACATAATTTAAGTTTTGAGAGTTTAATTAACGAATCTCTATCCAAATCCTCTCTCGATCTTCAACCTTAATATTATTCAATTACTGATATACATATACTAATAATATACAAATATATACAACACTTAATCATGAGTAATTATGAGTTAGATCTATAGTTAATGTATTAATCGATTAAGCACAGATCTGAGATCTGCTAGTGTTATTGAGATTGATACACATACAGGATCTAACAAGTGGTATCAAAGCTTTCGGGCTCAATTACACTTGATTTGGTGTTAACTTGGATTATTAGTTTCTTAGTTTTTCTGTTTAGTGAATTCGGTTTAATTCAGAGATGTATGGATTGAATTATGGTTAGTTTGGATTGGTTTTGAGGTGTTAAAGGTATTGGTAAAGTATTGTGAATTGGAATTGAGGTTTGATTTGGTTTTGAGGTGATTCGGTATTGATTTGGATTATGGCCGAAACAGAGTTGAGGTTTTGGGTTAATTGAGTTTGGTATCGAGGTTAATTGGTTACGAGGTTAGTTGTTTCGGATTCACGGTTGTGTTACGAGTATTTTGATAGGTAATTTGTGGATTTTGGTTAAGAATCGAGTGTGTATTACGGATTCGGAATTTCTGGTTTTTTGGGTTTCGTGTTCATCATTTCCAATTTTCTGGAAATCCCTGTTGAAGATTTGAAGATTCAAAGTTGAATATGATTCGCTATGTTGATTCGCTATCAAGTTCACTTTGATTCGTTCATTAAATTTATCAATTCGTTACTTATTTCTCGTGATTCGCTAGCCAGTTCGTTATAATAGCTGATTCGTATTATCCAATTCGTTAATTGGGTTAACTGATTCGTGAGACACGTGTCCACCTTGGGATTTGTGTAATAACAACGTTTGACACGTGGCATAAGGTATCAAAGTTTGTTACAAACGGTTGTAACTGCTTGATTCGTTCTAGTTGATTCGCTAATCAACTGTAGCTGATTCGTTATAGTCTGTTCACTATCTAATTCGTTACAAGAAACTTTAGTTCGCTAAGCTTGCAGTTCGTGATTAACTTAGTCAATTCGTTAGTGTTGACTGGTTCGTTGAGTGATGTGTTGACCATCTGGTTCGTGGTCTGATCTAATTCGTTAACCATTTGATTCGCTAAAATCAATTCTTATTCGTTAACATTAATCCTTATTTCGTTAAGGTTTGATTCGTTAATTACTGTTCACAGTTCGCTATAACTGTTTACAGTTCGTTAATCTTATTCGTTAATACCCTTGGAGTTTTAATACTTGTCAACGATGGCTTGTATGTATGCATTGGCTTCTCAAAACATGTTGATGCAACAAATGTTGCAACTTGATACCGAGATAGGTTCACATTCTAAATGTCCAAGATTGATGAAGTTTAGTGACTTTGCCATGTGGGAACCTCGGTTTCGTGCTTATTTGGGGTCTGTTCACCCTGATTGCTCATATTGCCTCGATGAAGTTTATAAGGAACCGTTGATTGGTGATGATACTATTGGTTTTGTTTCTAAAGCTGTTTCTCAATATTCACAAGAAGAGAAGAAAGCTTTAGAAATCGAAACAAAAGCTTATTCCACTCTTACTATGGCTTTACCAGAAAATATTTTTCATCAAGTAGGTAACATAAAGAGATGTGCTTCTCTATTCCAACATCTTCGTATGAGAAGTATGGGGAACACAGCTGAGAGTAAGAAAGTGATGCTCAAGTTTCAGTTTTGAAACTTTAACCTATTGAAGGGATAAACAGTTGAAGAGATGATTACACGGTTTATTCACTTAATTGCTGAAATGGACAAGATGAAATTGGAAATTTCTGAAATGGATAAAATTGACACTATTAAGAGTGTGCTTCCAAGTTCTTACTCGACATTTCTAATGGTTTTGAAAGAGAATGACTATTTCTTGAATGAACATTTGACGGCACTTGAATTTTTACAAAAGATCGAAGCTAGAGAATATGATCTTAAGTGTCAAAAATCCTCCAAGGAAAATCAAGATCCAGCTTTCTATGGTGGAAGTATGCCTCTTAGTTCAACGATCTCTCCAATCAATGCTTTTCTTACACAAGCTACAAGTGAAAAAGAATCAACTATGTTCAATGATCCAAAAGTATGTTTTTATTCTGCTGGTAATTCTGGATTGTCTGGTGGTTTTGGAAGTTCAACTACTACGAATCCATTTGCTTCACCACCTAGTGTTAATATGAAGGAAGCTGAGCAAAACTTTGCTTTTCTAATAGCTTTCATGTCTTCATATGAAAACTTGGTAAGTAGTAAAATTGGCACAAGTGATTTAACTGATGAGGGATAGATCCTGATGATCTGGAAATCATGGATTTAAAGTGGAACATGGATATGATTGTTCGTAAAGTCAAAAGACTCATGCAGAGAACTGGAAAAGATCTTCCGGCTTTAAACAAGAAATTGGGTTTTGACAAGTTGAAAGTAAAATGCTATAATTGTCAAGAATTTGGACATTTTGCAAAGGAATGTGACAAACCAAAGAAAGAATACACTGGTCCTCGTGGTCAACATCAAAATTCTTCTATACCACGAGGTAGTGATGCTGAAAAGAAACCATCTACTTCTACAACACAAACAATGTTAGCTGATGGAAATGACTGGTCACAACGGTTACTGTGTAATGATGCTCAAGCAAATTTGGCTATGTTTGGTTTACACAAAGATTGTCAAGATACAAATGGGAGTGAGATGTCTTCTGATAATAATTCTGGACCTGATTCTGACGACTCTTGCGACAAGCCTCCAACAGTATTTGCTTGCATGACTAAGATCAATGAGGTTAGTCATTCTATCTCTGCTACTTCATCTATTAAAGTATCATGTGTTGATTGTGAATCTAACAAACCTAAGTTAGAAGCTTTGAAAAGTCAAAATGATAATCTTGTAAGAGAAATTGCTTCTTTGAAGGATACTTATCGACAATCTCTTGAGTCTCAGATGAGATCTCGAGAAAAGATTGAAGCATTGTCGACAAGTAACCACGATCTCAAAGCTGAGTTATCTGTAAAAATGACGATTAATAACCAAAAGTTTCAAGAAATTCTGAAACATCGTTCAAAGATAACCGAGCTTGAGAATGAGGTTCTTGAGTTGAAGAACAAACTGGGAAAGTTTAGAAATTCTTCTTTTCTGTTGAATGAAATTATTGAAGTATCTGGTAAACAAAAGGATTCAAAGAAAGGAATTGGTTTTGTTGAAATTCCACCACCTTTTTACAATGATTACAAAATTAATCCTTTTGCTAGAAAAGAAGAGGATTTGATTGAGAAAGAAACTGTTATTTCTGAAAAACCTAAACCAGTTAAAACAGAAACTGTTAAACCCCAAGTTGCTTCTCAAAAACCTCATGTTCAAAGTAAAAAGGTCTTTGTTGAGAATGATGACAAAGTGATTATTGAGGACGTGTTTGAACCTGAGATAATACACAAGAATAAGAACATCCCAAGTTCTAATCATATTCTTTGCGAACCTCAAGAATTTGAGGAAACTGTGTATGGTTCATTCAAGTCTCACATGAAAAAGGAAGAACCGGTGAAAACTAAACCAGGGAAAGAAAAGAAGTCAGATAAACCAAAGATTTCTGATGAGGACTTAATGCGATTTGTTAATCCTACTAGTTCTAAGCCTTCACCTGTTAGAGTTTTAAATTAAAAGGGATGGACACGACGTTCACGGAAAAAGATATTCCAATAAGTATCATTAAAACTGAACTTATTGAGAGTGTTTTTATCAATGAAACGTCACAGATTCAAGATCTTGAACGTAAATATGCTCAAGCAAAAACATCAGTTCCATCTGATCCATTGACGAAAGCAAAACAAGTTTTAAACAAGCTAATAAAATTAAATTTGTGAAGTCAACTGGGACAGATACATTGAAAAGTTTCTCGAATTGTTCTAATTTGGATTTCTACTTGAAAAAGAAGTCTGAATTATCTAATGAGTTTGCTAAGAGCATGACCAAGAATGTGAGTCATCATCAAACTTCTGCGTCATTCATTCCAACTACCTCTCAACATCATCGTGTAGACATGCGAAGATGTTTTCTTCGCGATCAACAAGGTCATGTAGTGAGGAATTGTAGTCAGAAGAGCTATCAGAATCTTCATCCTTTTATTAAGGACAACTCTAAGCCAATTTCATTGGTAAAGGAGATTCTGAAACGACCTGCGTCGTATGCTGATGATACTCATATTATGTTCTCTAATGTGAATCCTCGGAAGGTTATTCATGTTAATGAAACACATGGTCAGGTTAAACCAAAATTTGTCCCGCATGAGCCAATTTGTAGGAACACGAATTCAAACATTGTTCAAGCAGCTTACTTAAGATGAAAGTCTAGGAAGCCTGTAACTTATTCATAGGTGGCTGAACAACAGTTGAATTCTGTTAAAATTAATGATCAAAGAGAAACCAAAAGGTGCCCAAGACTGAGGCCTGGGCTGCCTTTTTGAACTAATCATCTTTATTTTGTGTGTAGGGTACATCCAAGGCGGTGTCTGGTGAAAACTGGATAATGGATAGTGGATGTTCTCGTCATATCATTGGGAATCTCAACCTATTAACCAACGTGAGAAATATTCAAGGGGGTTATGTGGCATTTGCTGGGAATTCTGGGGGCATGATCACACAAGAGGGTGAAGTTTCAAATGGTCACATCACGTTTGAAATAGTAAATTATTGTGATAAAGTGGATCATAACATTAAGTGTATCGCAGATTTGTGATAAAAAGTACACAACGATATTTACAGACAAAGAATGTCTTATCTTGAAACTGGGTTATGTTATTCCCGAGGACATGGTTGTCATGCGATCACCACGATCGAATGATATTTATGTCTTAAACATGAGCTCTAAGATATCCACATCGATCGAAACATGTTTTGTCTCGAAAGCAACCGAGAAAGACTCGATTCTATGGCATCGTAGAATGGGTCACATACATGTTAGAAAGATGAATTATTTGATGGCTAATGATTTAGTAGAGGGTGTCTCATTGAAGAATTTTAAATTATCCGATCACTGTGTTGCATGCAAAAAGGGCAAGCAGAGGAAGAAGACACATCCTTCTAAATTATTAAATTCCATTAATACTCCTTTTGAACGACTTCATATGGATTTATTTGGTCCTGTGAATCGTGCGAGTATTTCTGGGGATTGGTATTGTCTTGTGGTGATTGACGATTATTCAAGATACTCATGGGTGTTATTTATGAGTTCGAAAGATCAAACACCGGTTTTGGTACAAAACCTTATCACCAAGATTGAATCACTTTACAAACAAAAGGTGAGGAGAATCCGAAGTGATAATGGTACTGAATTCAAAAACACTGTCATGGATTTCTTTTGTGCTCACAAAGGAATTCATCGAGAATACAGTGCACCTTATGTACCTCAACCGAATGGTGTTACCGAAAGAAATAATCGAACCTTGATTGAAGCTGCACGTACAATGCTCGCTGATTCCAAGCTTCCCGTCCAATTCTGAAATGAGGCGGTGAATACAGCTTGCTATACTCTTAATTGAGTTCTAACCGTTAAAAGACTCAGAAAGACAAGCTATGAGTTGTTGAATAATCGAAAACCTAATTTAAAGTACCTGGAACCTTTTGGGTGTCCATGTACGATGCTGAAGAAGGATGCGGGTAAATTTGTAGAAAAATCTATCGAAGGTTATTTCTTGGGGTATGCATCTCTAAAGAAAAGGGTATTTAACTTTACATCTGGTTGTGTTGAAGAGTGGTATCATGTGGACTGTCAAAAGTACACTACTCCTCCTCAAGGGAAAGGTCCAGATTGGATGTTTGACTACGATAGTTTATTTAATTCATTTACTCCATCAACTGAACACATAGACGAAGACCTGGTTCGAGCATACTTTGAAGATCATTTGGCAATTCCAAGATTTTCAAGTTCTAATGATGTTGAGGCTCAACCTGATGCTCCAACTGATGGTATTAGAGCTATTGATAATGTTATTGTTTACGCGTTTATAAGTTCTAATGATGCTCCAACTGAGGAACCTCACATTGCTTCTCCAGTTGCTATTGATAATGTTTCAACTTCTTCTGATGATGATCAAGCTGAAGATCAAGTTATTAATCTTGACAGTGATAATGTTTCATCTCCTGAACTTGGTGAACATTACACTAACTTATTTGAAAATGTTGTTGTTCCTGAGAATCCCACTCTTCGGATTCATGGATATCATCCACAGGAAAATATCATTGGAGAACTTGATGTGGGCGTTCGTACACGTCATCAAGTTCCTTCGTCAAGTGATAATAACATATTGTGTGCTTACACTGATTTACATTCATCGGGAATTGTAAATCTTGCTAAATTCACTTGCTTTCTATCTCAAGTTGAGCCAACAACAGCTCGTAAGGCACTTGAAGATCCTTCTTGGGTAGAAGCTATGCAAGAAGAATTACAGCAATTTGCACGATTGGGTGTTTGGGATTTAATAGACAAGCCTGCTAGAGTCAAGAAAGAAATTCCGACTAAGTGGGTATTTAATTGTAAAAAAGACGATCGAGGTGTGATTGTCAGAAACAAAGCACGTCTAGTGGTGCAAGGGTTTCATCAGCAAGAGGGTATTGATTATACAGAGGTATATGCTCCAGTTGCAATATTAGAGTCGATTCGAATCTTCCTGGCATATGAAGCTTACAAGAATATCAAGGTCTATCAAATGGATTTTAAAAGTGCTTTTCTCATGGTGAACTACACGAGAAAGTGTTCGTTTTACAGCCTCCTGGTTTTGAAGATCCTGATTATCCGGACCGAGTTTACCGATTAAACAAGGCCCTGTATGGTCTACATCAAGCCCCGAGAGCTTGGTATGGCACGCTTGCCGACCATTTGACTGATAATGGCTTCAAACGAGGGACTGTCGACTGCACTTTATTTCATAAAACAGTTGCTGACAATCTTCTCCTAGTTCAGATTTATGTCGACGACATTATCTTCGGATCAAAAAACGACACATTGTGTAAGGAGTTCGAGAAGTCCATGCAAACAAAGTTCGAGATGAGTTCGATGGGAGAGATGAATTTCTTTTTAGGGTTGCAGGTTCACCAGTCTGATAACGGAATTTTTATTCATCAGACTAAATATGTGAACGACGTCTTAAGCCGATTCAAAATCTCTGCCGGAAAAATCCCTTCTACTCCTCTTCCAGTGGGTCACAATTTATCACCGGATGAATTGGAGGATACCGTTGATCCTACCCTCTATCGTGCCATGATCGGTTCTTTAATGTATCTAACGGCTTCTCGCCCTGATATTATGTTTGCTGTTTGTCTTTGTGCTAGGTATCAAGCAAGTCCACGAGTGAATCATCTAGCTGCAGTCAAGAGAATTCTTCAGTATTTGAGGGGAAATCCAGACATCGGGTTGTGGTACCCCAAGGATGATACTTTTGATCTTACTGCTTATTCCGACTCGGACTATGGAGGTTGCAAGATCAACTTCAAATCAACGACTGCAGGATTTCAATTTTTAGGAAACCAGCTTGTTTCCTGACAGTGTAAGAAGCAGACAACGGTCTCCACTTCAACCGCCGAAGCTGAGTATGTTGCAGCCTCGAGTTGCTGTTCCCAGGTTTTGTGGATACAACAACATCTTCGCGACTACGGTTTGAAGTTTCTTACTACTCCTATTCTAATTGATAATTATGCTGCAATTTATATCACAAAGAATCCCGTACAACATTCGAAAACAAAACATATCGAAATTCGATATCATTTTATACGGGATTGCTTTGAGAAGAAGTTGATTGACCTTGAGAAAGTACATACTGACTTTCAGAAAGCCGATCTGTTTACCAAAGCTTTTGACAAAACACGTTTTAAATTTTTGCTTGGTTTAAACGGATTGAAGACCCTCGCTGATGTCCTTAAACACAGTTGACTATCTTTATTTTCTGTTATTTTTTCTTTTAAAATTTATTTTGGTTTTAGGGGGTGAAAATCTAGAAAAATTCTTTAATCCAAAAACATTAGAAAATTCAGAAAAGACAAAAATATTGTGATTTATTTTCTTTAATGTTTTTCTTTAAAATATTTTGAAAAACCAAAAACATTTTTAAAATTTGAAAATCCAAAAAGAATGTATTCTTCAGTTTGTACAGAAAAATCCGAAAATCCAAAAAGACTGTGAAGTTTATTTTGTTTATAAGAAAATTGAAAAAGACAAAAATATTGTGATTTTAAAGTTTGTATAGAGAAAACCAAAAAGATTTTTGCAGGCGTTCGCTGAAAATTATGTCACTTATCTACATTCGAAGGGCATGAACGTGTATATGTTTGGTCCTGACATTTACTTGTAAATGTTCAGGTTAGCCATTTACCTGATAATGGAAAATAGTTGGGGCGTTCGTTATGCGTTTTTAGATTATTTTCTCGCTGAAAATTATGTCGGTTATTTAAGTTTGTGAAGCATGCTTGCAAGTCTTGGTCTTATTATTCATTTGTTGAATTGATAGAACAGCCATTTATTTATAGACTTAAGTTAACTGGGGCGATTAAATTTATCTTTATTTTGTTTTATGCTCCTCAAAAATCTTGAGTTTTTGAAGCAAAAAGAGAAAATGATAGTACATTGATTATCTTGACCCCAAGTCCAGCAAGAAGTAAGCTTAAAAGACTGTGTGATTAATTGCATTGGTGCATTGGTAGGTCTTAAAACAACCAAGTAGAGTAAAGTATGTGATATAAACATAAAGAAACGCCAAATTTGAAAGGGGTGTTAGTCTCTAGGAAAAGTCTCGGTGAGGATGGCAGAAATGTAATAACCTGTCATACTCAAGCCTTATACTTGTTTGATCAACCAAAAATAAAATAAAGCAAATAACAAGCTTTGAGATTCTGGACACTGTGAGTCTTTATGCGGCTTAATTATCTGGGTATTCATATGCATGAATATTTCATTCGCTTTTAGAGCAAACCCAAAGTCATTAAACTTGATCACTGTTGTACCTCGTACAAATCTAAATTACTGACTTGATCAAAATCCGCTGTTAGTCATACATGGTTCCTCCCTTGCGTGCGTCTTAATACCATTAAGAAACGGACCCCAGGGGATACAATGTATGTAAGCCGACAGATGGACTCGTGCATACTCACTCACAGTAAAGGAAACTTGATGCATTGCTCAAAATTTTCTCAATTGGTATTAAAATTTTTTGATCAACAACATAATGGTTTAAGTCAAGTTGGGGTGATATGGCAAAAATCAAATTAACCTTGAACCGAGATTAGAGGCTGATAGTTTCTGATATTTTGTGCTATAATTGAACCAATTAATCATATCACAAAAACACTTGAAAGTTTGTTATTAGATTTAAGTGGACAACAATACCAATGACCGACTTAACACCAGTCATAATATCGCTGAAATATAAAACTGTGATGGAAGGGCAATTTGGTCAATATAATTCTCTGCTCAAACTCAACCAAAAACACAAAAATATGTACAGTTTTTGCTAAAATCATTGAAAAACACAAAAAGATTGTTTAATTTTAAAAGGTTCGGATATTTCTTTGTACATACATTCTTTTAATTTTTTTTTACAAAATACCAAATATATTATTTAAATAATTTAATTTATGTGTCGTAAAAGTGAAACATTTTTAAAGTATTCAATTATCGGGATAAAAGGTTTTCGGTAATTTCTTTATTTAATTCATTTATTTATTTAACTTAAAATTAAATAAAATTTTTAATTTAATAAAAACTACTTCGTTAAATATGGATAACGAACTAGGTGACTCTTTAGCGAACTGGTTTCTAGTTCGCTCACCTAATTCGCTTCCGCACTCTGTAACGAATCACCTCTATTTCGTTATACATATTTAACGAATTAAAATATAAGTCATGTCTAATTCGTTATGTTGAGCAGACGAATTAAAATAGCTAAGTGTCTAATTCGTTATTTAAAATTTAAACGAATCATTTAATTCGTCCAAAGAATACCTTGGGCAGCGTGTATGGCCATATAAGGCAGACACACGAATCGTCTATTCACTATTCACCTTCTTTCTTCAACCTTAAGTCACCCTTTTCAAAATTTTTCCTCTGATTTCGATATTCAAATCTTGACATTTCAAGTATATTATTGTGACACTAAGGTATAAATGATCACAACGATGTGATTTTCGTAAAAAATGATGGTGTTTTAATACACTAATTATGGACTTTTTTTTTAAAGGGTTTTTCCGAGTTTTAAACCCTAATTTATTTATGAAATACTGTGATAATATAGCTTATTTTTGTGTCAATGTCACCGGAATGTGATTCCGAGACCTTGGGTAGATGTTAATCATCGATTGATTATCATTTGCTAGGTTGATTTTCCATTAATCAGTTTGGGGTTTTAGCCTCTGTTTAGCTTACTTATTTGTGTTGTTTATATCATGGTGTTAAGCCTCAATCTTAACACCTTGAACTTCGCATTGTGATACCGAGTTACATAGACCTGTTTGTTTGATTACTCGATGATTTGCATGAGCTAATTGCAGTTGGGTTTGTGTTGTTGACTATCGGTGTTCTTATTAATTTTGACTTTGACTATGCGAGTCAAAGATCAAGTCTAATTTATTGACCATTCGTGATCCTTAGCGATTTGGGACTGTTTCGTGTCCAATTCGTTACGGAAATACACGAACTAGATCAACGAATAAATTAATTAACGAATCAGATGAGGATTCGTTAATTTATAACGAACTAGCTCCTAGTTCGTCCTTAGAAATAGTAATACGCTTGATCTAATTCGTTAACTTATTTACCTGATAGCGAATTGCTTGATTCGTTACTAGATGGTAACGAATCAGAGTAATATTTCACACGAATGACATTATTTTTTTAATTTTAATTATTTATTCATTTTTAAGATTACATTTAAAATATATATATATATATATATATTTATATATATATATATATATATATATATATAATATTACTCCAACCCTCTAAACGCGTAAATAAATTAATTCCACATATCATATGAAATTAAATACATCTTTTAGAATTTATATATATATATATATATATATATATATGTATATCACCTTTTCATATTACTTATCTTGGTTTATATATATTCAGTAATATGGCTGAACAAGTGAATCAAGATCCACCGATTGTTGAGCAAGAACAAATAGAACAACCTGCTGTTGATCAAGGGCAACAGGAACAACCACCACAAGAACAACCTCTTCAAGAACAACATGACGATGTTATTTTATTGCCGTATGATAAGAAACATAACATCTGTGCCTACGTTGACCAAGATGTTGCTGATATTGTTACATTTGGATATATGTTAACTTTTCTAAGACGATCAGTGATACTTTACGCCATCACTACTCGACCTACGGTGTATCTGAGTATTATCAGGCAGTTTTGGGATACTGCTGAGTACGTTGAGGAGGAAAAACATATTCGAGCCACGATTAATGAAACTCCTATTACAATTGATGTTGAAGTAATTAGGCGTGTGCTTCGATTTGCTGATACTGATGACAACCCGAGTGAATTTGATAGGCAACTGGTCAGGGGTTTGTTTACATGTGTGCGTTATGGTGGAACAAGAATGGATTATACCCACCATACAAGTATCTCCTCCATGTTATTATTCACTGCATGAGTGGTCGTCGTGGTGGCTTTGATGAATGTCGACTCAGTTTGCAATCAACCTTTGTGGCTTTAATCCTCAACAAGCCATTCAACTACTCCGAGCTTGTATTCGATCATTTGACAGAACAAGTTCAGCAAACGGACCAGAAGAAGAAATTTTTAATGTATCCTCGGTTTTTGCAGTTGATTATTCAAGATTTGATACCTAATTTAGCTATTGATCAGACCTTGGTGAATGATAAGCTTCATATGGAACACATGATGGCCGACACAGTACGTAGAATGGCAATTTATCGAAAGGCAAGGCCAGCGGATAAACGAATGATTGGTCATATTGTTAATCCTAATTATGTATGTCCTTCCGAGGATCGCTGGATTCATGATGATTCAGATTCCGAGCGTGAGGAAGGAGAAGGTGGGAACAATGGTGATGATGGGAATGATGGTAATGAAGGTGGAAATAATGGTGATGGGGGTAATGAAGGTGGAAATGATAATACTGGTGATGCAGCTCTTAGAGAGCAACATGCCGCAGTTGATGCTGCATTAGCTGCCACCATTGTTGCTCAATTAGAAAGAAAGAGAAAAGGGAAAGGTGTGGCAACTGGTGAGCCATCTAAGAAGAGAAGTGTATCTGCTGTGGATGGTGTAATCATTGGTGTGCCATCACCTCTTCAACCAATGACTCAAAGCCCGGTAGTGCCAATTACAACTAGCACTCCGGCGATGACCTTGACGACAACGATGGTACCACATGAGCAGTTGGGTATGATACCTCAGTCAGCATTAACTGAAATACCTTGGCCGACTGATATTGTGGCTACAACTCCTCCAACAATGTCTATGAGGCCTCCTCCTCCTAGTGATCTCTCATTTATGAGAATTACAAGGCCTCAAGGTCCAATCCAATTCATCCATCCTTGTATGCTTTGCCACCAAATCGTCAGACAGAAATGCTTTTAAATCTTTTACATTTATATGAGAATCAGATGTCTGCTGATCGGTTGAATCAAGAACGCTTAATGGAAAATCATAAGAAACTTCTCAGCTATGTTTCTTTCTGTCAAAAGGAAACAAAGGCCCTACGTGAGATTATTGAGTCTCGGGGGGTGAAGATTAAAGAGCAAGAGGATCTGATCCTGCAATTGACTTGCAAAGATGATACTTTGAAGAAGATCAAGAATAATGAGGAAGATCCTGATGATGATGAGTTTGGTGCTGGTGGTGAGCCTAAACAAGCTCAAGACCCTGCTTCAGGTGCGGGTACGAGTTCTGTTGACGATTCTGAAAAACAGATTATTGTTTATCGTGACTATTCGGCAGCTAAACCAATTGAGATGATTGAAGCTGAACGGTATTATTTATGGATGGAACGGGGGTGATTAGAAGTATGGTGAACAAGGATGAGATAGAGGTGGGTGAGTTTGTTGACAGGTCTCTGACACGAGAGCAGATTTCCATATTGCTTGGGTTGAATGACGAACAGCTGACCGTGTTAGAAACTGAGCCTGATGTCGAAGTGGTGAATGAGGAAGGTATAGAGGATGATCTGTCTAGTCAAATGAATACAGATTTTATTTATGAAGATGAGGATGTTGAGATGGAAGACGTCACTGCTGAGGAGTATCCTGACTTGTATCAACACACGAACGTTGATCAAGGTGCTTCGGTTTTTAATGAACAAACTTTTAAAGCAACTGAGGATGATTTGGAGAAGATGACTAAAGGAAAGAAGGTTGTGGATACTCGGTTTGACTCAATTGTGGACCCAAATGATGAGGATATTGCTAAATGGTTCAGATTTAAAGCTGCGGGTAAGATTATCAAGGCGTATCGATTTGTTGATCAAGAACGGAAAGACACAGCAGCTGCATGGGTCAAAGAGAATCAAGTAACTACCTTCAAGACTGTACCCAAGGTCCATGGTGATATTGTCTCATGGCTATAGGATTCCGAGCTTAAGGTATGTATAGTTAAATGGGAGAAGGGAGTTCAGTACTACGAGAGGATAATGGATGTTCTTACACTACAGCGTTGGGATGTTCGTACCCTCGCGAGGTGTCCATTTATCAATCGTGGTGGCATCCGGACAGCTGAGTGGTTTCATCAACACTTGCTGTTCGAAGTTAATCATGGGTTCAAGTTCTTCAAGCCCCAGGTCCCGAGACGTAAACGCATTGACAAGATTGATCCAAAGACTGGGTGGAAGAAGCTTGCTCTTAAAGTAAAGCCGCCGAAGACGATGAAACGAGTGCCGGTGAAGACGATGCCCCAACAAATGCATCTCTCATTCAACCGATGGTACTATGACAATCGTACGGGCAAGGCCGTCATTGTTCTTGGTCGAGGACTGGAGACTGAACTTATCAAGATAATCGACCCAATGTGGTTGGTTAATTTATCTGAAACAGACAATGATGTGCTACACAGGAAGCAGATTCTGATCGAGCGCCATGAAGATTACCACCTGGCTATGCAATTCCGACGCGTTGTGCGTGTTTGTCATGAAAATGGAATTCATAGTTGCAGAGACTGGCGGTCCAAACGCTTCAAGTAACTTAAAGACAAAGAGCTCAAGACGAGGGGGTGTCTGTTAGTGCACGGTTTTGCGTCTTGAGTCTTTGTATTTATCGTTAACGTATTTGTCGTTTGTTTAATGTAATAAATTATTATTATTTCATGTAGTTCGTTAAAGTATGAGACTAGTTCACTAAGGATGTTTAGCGAACTAGTCCTTAAGTTAAGTTTCCCCTGATTCGTTAGGGGATGTTAACGAATCAGGGGGTGTTTCGCCTATTTAATGTATGTAACGAAGTAGGATCTGGTTCGCTAGGGGATGTTAGCGAACCAGACCTATCTTCTATAAATAGTGAACCCTGTTCACACATAATTTAAGTTTTGAGAGTTTAATTAACGAATCTCTGTCCAAATCCTCTCTCGATCTTCAACCTTAATATTATTCAATTACTGATATACATATACTAATAAGATAGAAATATATACAACACTTAATCATGAGTAATTATGAGTTAGATCTATAGTTAATGTATTAATCGATTAAGCACAGATCTGAGATCTGCTAGTGTTATTGAGATTGATACACACACGGGATCCAACACGCTCTTTTACGTCACATTTGTTATGGTATAACTAAAAAATAATTTGCATTTGGTTGGTTTTCGTTACGTTCGTTATGGTACTGGATTTAAAACAAAATGCGTGAGTCTACACGAATTCGATCGGTTTTCACTACGTTTGTTACGATGTCAGAACTAAAAAACAAAAATAAAATTGACATTCGATTAGTTTTCGTTACGGTAACGAAAGCAAAAAAAATAACCTAAACAACGTAGACCAATATGGTGCCGTCAAGTGACCCAATGGTGGCTTAGTGGCTTCATTTCATTATATTTGTTACAGTACCGGAACTTAAACAAAAAATTATAAATAAAATAAAACAAAAAATGTAAATAGCTAATACGGTGCCACTAAATACGGTGCCACCAAGTGGCCCAATCGGGACTAGGCGGCACCAAAGTTCTCAATTGTCATAGATAATAATAATAATAATAATAATAATAATATAGTTAGTGTATAAGTAGCAACAAATCAACAAATAAACAAACATATTACTAGAATTTCACTCAGCAGCGAGCTCTTGGTAAGATCCCAGAACGGCGCAATGGGGCCAAACCTTTCCTCTACCATAGAAGGTAGATACTGTAGGTTGTTACTAGGGAGATCCCCAAGTCCAAAAACATTTTTTTGACGTGCGCAGTAGCAATAAAATTAATGAACAACAAATTTATGAAGGATCAAACAATCATCCTACTTGAGTACCTATTTTACTTTGTATATGCAGGCTGTGTGTAGATCACCGGAGTCTTTGTTAATCCCTTTTTTAGTGAACCAAAAAAATATATTTCGTTAAGGATTTACCAACGGGAATAGGGGTAATGATAATTCCTTCCCGAGTCCTCCCAATAATTATAGTGCGAGTTACCATAGGACTTTGTTGAATAGTGCGAATTTCTCCTATTGCTGGTCTCAAATGGAGAATTGTAAAAGTCAGATGCTCTTCTGCTACTTGCAGGTGTGTTCATGTCATCCCACATTTCCTCTTCAAGATCATACTTTGACCTCTGTAAAGTCAAACACGAGTTTAACATATTGCAGGTTTAAAGAGAATGTAAAGGGAGAGATGGAATCTGATTGAAACCTTGGTGGAGTCTGAAAGCACAGCATATGCTTCTCCAATCATTTTGAAGAGTTTATCCGCATCCATTTGAATGGATTCAGTGATTAGTTTCCACTTTTGCCCATCACTTCCACTTTCAGCTCTTGCAATCACCTGACCAGCCTATAATAATATTCAGTAATTACAAACAAACTCATTAGGCAAAAAAATAATTTATTTTTAAAAAAAATTGCACAAACGGTCCTCGTGGTTTGACCAAATTGCAAGTTTGGACCCCAGATTTTAAAAACTGCAAACATAGTCCATATATTTGTCGAGGGGTTGCACGTTTATTCCTCACTGTTAATCCCAGTTGCCAGTTGGTTTTTAACGGAAAAGTGATGTCATGTAATTACCCTCACATGAATGGTACATGGCATCAATTTTCTGTTAAAAACTAACTGGGATTAACAATGAGGAATAAACGTGCAAACCTCCCACAAATATTTGGACTACGTTTGCAGCTTTTAAAATCTAGGGACCAAACTTGCAATGCGATCAAACCACAGGGACCATTTGTGCAATTCTCTATTCAAAATATATAGAACAATAGAACATAAAGAAAGACCTTGTCGGGATGATGTCGGAGAGCTGCTTTCCTATAAGCCTTCTTAACTTCCACTGCAGCATCTGAAGGTTTTATTCCCCTAAAGAACGAAAACATGACATTTTTTGCTATAAATCTTAAAAACTAAAAGAATAAGATAACTAAAAATAAATGAAAGAAAAAGGAACTTACAGAATGAGGTAAAGGTCTAGCGACCTTTCTTTTTTTGAGTTTTCTTCAATAGAAGAAAGACGGCGACGGGCTCGTCTTAGATCCTTCACACTGCCATTGGACTTTTTAGAATTCTCACCCGAATATGTTTCATAAATGGAAATGAGTCTTTGAAGATCATCGGCTGCATGTTTGTAGTCTCTAATCATTTCCCATAAGGTAGACCTTCTAGAACGTGTCTGAAAATATCACAAAGCAGTAAACTTTAAGGTTTGACTTTGAATGCTATTAGAGACGATAAAGTCAAACTTAAATATACCTTTGGGTAAGTTTCATCAAGGGCTATAGCTGTGCTACAATCTCCAATGGCATCAATGATTTCACCCAAGGATTGGTGTGCAGCAGCGCGGTTGCAGAAACAAACAGCGGCAAATGCGTGTGATTCCATACTTTTTGATATTGCGGCTGAATAATGCTCTATTGCTTCTGTATGCTTACCATTCTGAAACGCTTCATTTCCGGCATTCTAATCAATCCAAGAAATAGAAAGTCAGAAAAAATAAATACATGTAAATCAGAGTACTCTGGAAAAGATACACCAATATGTACAATGCTAGTCATACCTTGCAGTTTAAAAGCTCACGAATAGTAACAGCCAGAGGGTTTAATGACTCCTTAGGGTCCACACTCCTGTTTACACACCATATAACGTTTAAATATATTTGTATAAGAGTTTGTTAGGAAATTGAAATTCATGATTTATTATAACGATAAGATAATAATACAATATGTATTACTTGTCTGACGTAGGTCCCAACTGCTCATGTTTCTCAATGAATTCGAGAGCTATCTCAAGCCTACCAAGATGAAAGTAGGACTTTGACATCAAGTTCCACCTCCAAAGCTTTGACTCGGTTGCAAAATTCTTTTCAGCTGAATCTAGAGTTTGCTCACACATTTGAATCACGTCTTTATGCTTCCCCAACTGTTGCATGCAAGACCAAATCATTAGAAAGTAATTAATTTCAACAGTTAATTAAGTATAACCGATGCATATCATAAATCATTAAGAATATTACATACCACAAGGAGAGCCTCCCCTTTCAAGTTAAGCAATTTCTCTGAATAGCAGCTTATAGACAAAGCATCAGAAATAATTTCCAATGCAGTTGTTGCTGACTCATAGGTTTTATGTTGCAGAAGCTCTGCAGACTGCCTCAGATGGTTAGCAACTTTCTGCCAACAAAAGAGGATTTTATGGTTAGAATGTATAAATCACGGTATGACAGTATCATTGCAGTAAAAATTGAAAAAACAGTTAGACAAAAACTATATAAAGTATGTGATTACCTGTGCCTTTTGCAGACCATCAGCAGCTTCAATTGCAAGTCTTCTATCCAGACAAACAATGTTTTCAGACTCCAAGCACTTGCTATAATTGTATGATGCATCCTCTAGCTCTCCTAGAAGTAAATGACAACTAGAAATAAAAAAAAGAGTTAAAACATTATAACCCTTGAATTTCAAAAAGTTACAGTATATATACAAACAGACAGACAACTTACTTTGCAGATCTTAAGTTGGCTTTGACAAACGTAGTGTCTAATGCTACAGCTGTTCTACAGTCCTTTAACCCTTCCCTCAGCCTTCCAAGTGCCATGCGTGCGGCTGCGCGATTGCTATAGCACAAAAGAAGAGGCTCTATGCAAGAAGCAGGTGTCTCAGTATGTTGTATTGAACTAATACCCATTGAATAACAAACTTCAGCTTCTGATAAATCGCCTTTTTTATAAGCTTGGTTTCCCCTGAAACAAAATCAAACAACAAACAACAAAGGTTTAAAGCCATAACATAATATACATTTGTGAAATATCCAAACAAGGTTGAAATCAAAACCTTTTGCGCCATTTGTCACAAATTTCCTGATCTGAATCGTTAACATGCTTTTCACTAGTAGATTCATGTCCACGGGATACTTTGGGAGTTGCATATTTTACACCCTGACCGGTTTTTACGAAAATCTTCTTCCGATGAGGTTGCTGTTGTCTTGCTGATTTATCAGCGTCAGCAAATGAGGCGGCAGACGACGATGAAAAGTTGTTTGTACTGAGGTTTTCTGTTGTATTAACAGCATCTTTATTTTTAACCTGAGAGGTTGCAGGGTCAGTACCACCATAAGGAGAGAAATCCATTGGTGAACATCCAGCAGATTCTTCATATGAGCGTGGGACTTCTTTAGATGAATTAAGACCACCCTGCTGATAGTTCCTACTTTGCTGTCGTAATTTTGCCTTGGCCTTTTTTAACTTTCTTTGCCCAACAGAATTGGTTTTACTGAAATCCAACTTCTTACCAAAACCAGCATACATATCTGATGTAAAAGGGGTTGCTAAATTTATATCTGGTGTATTGAAGCCTGTAAATGAAGTCCCAAATACACCATTGTTACTAGGAAAGATAAAGTTATTGGTTGTTCCAGCTTCATTGGTTGGAGGTGCTTCTGAATGATGAGCTTTGGGAACAAAACCAAAGTCTATTGTTGAAGATGGAACCGTTTCTTTTATCAATTCAGCTTCAGTCTTCACTTGATGTTGGCAACATTGACCCTCATCAGTTTTTGGATTCAAGGTCGAAGCATCTGATCTTGCACATGAATTGCTACTCAAATTATTACCTTTTGTGGGATCATGGATATTTGATGTCTTTGACTCATCATAGGCATTAGATTGAGGGATGTCACTGGTAGCATTGCTTAATCGACTCCCAAAAACAAAACTAGTGTTACCATCACGAACAGGATCTACATTATTGCCTTGTTTCTTCAAGTTATCAGAAGCCCCTGCCCCTTCACTCTTCAGATTGTTCATTCGCCTACTGACTTTCCGTCTTCCCTTGCCGCCCAACGTACTCTTATTTTTAATCCCAATATGAAAAAGACCGTCTACTTTGCTGTCAAAAAACAAGTTATTAACCGTCTCTTTGGATTCTTCTTTTTGGTGATTCGCATCCGTCAAACCATCTCCATGATCAGCAGAAAACGCAAACTCCAAATTTATAGACTTTTTACTATCTGACGTATTATTCTCCTGTATCTTGATATTATCATTCATCAAGGGTGCAGCGTCAACTGACTCCCCTGTTCCAAGATTCAAGTTTGATATAGAACTAGCCAGAACGGAATCAGCGTCATTTGTAAAATTATTAACCTTCATAACCCCATCAATACCCTCTGTCCCATTAGATTTACTCTCATCAACATGCAATCCACCATTGTTCGTACTCACACCAAACACAAATTCCAACCCATTAGGTTTTCCAAACTTCGCATCACCTATTTCGCTAAAATCAAATCTCAAATTACCCGACCGGGAACCATTTTCACCGTCCCGCACCTCTTCGGAATCCATCTTTTTAGCCGATTTAACATAATTACTAGATCCTATGGTAAACTGCAACATACTAGGATCCAAAGACTCCCTACCACTCTGTTTCTCACCATCTACACCACTCGGATCGCACACCGAATCACCATTACTCAAATTAAACACGAAATCAATAGTTTTACATGTGCTATTAACATGCTTTGAACTCACTGAATGCTTCTTCACCTTCACAGGCTTCTTCCTTGACGGACGAGCGGCGGACTTTGAAAAATCAAAGTCAAAATTGAAACTGGTATTGAATATACCTGAATCAGTGTGGAGGCTAGGGTTAGGGTTTTGGAAATAGGATGGCTGCGTGGACGATGATGAATCTTCCAGTGCGGGTGACATGATATGATATTGAAGATTTGAGTGAGGAAACAGTCGGTGAATCGATGGCCGGAGAGTTGATTGATTTCAGTTATTAAGCTTTCCGACTGAACATTGATATTGATTGATGGTGTTTATCATTTATAATAATAATAATAATAATAATAATAATAATAATACTTGACACCGTTTTGAAGAAAGTGAAAGGAGGGAGGGAATGTAAAATTAAAACCGAATTCAAGGGTTTTCAAGTAATTAACACCGGACCGACCCGAACGACTCATTTCTAGATTGAGACAAACTCGAATGAGCAATTTTCAAGTAATATTTTAACAAGCAACCAGCAGTTGGACAGCCATAGTATTTAGTATCATATAGTTGTTGGAATCGAACCGGAAGTTCTTACAAAATTCTTGTCACATGTGTGGTTCAAACCATGATATACCTCTATTGTCTCACACTTAACTCAGCTAGCATTTGTCAACTGAACCAAGAATCACTGACAGTACTTTACTAGTTACTTGTAAAAACAAGTTTTTTTTAAATTGTTAGTATATTATTTCAAACATAAATTATTATTCTTTCTTAAGTAAGTTGTGTATTTTCATAACAAAGTGTCACTCATATGTTATAAAAAGCCAAGATAGTTACTTCTATATAACTAACCAAGCTATAACAAATCTAACTGGATTAGCACCACCCTTTGTAAATGTTTGTAGCTACCACTTACTAGTCACCATCTACATGACCACTTCGACTGTTGCCCCCACCCGACTTTCGTTATCGCCACTATCTTAACCTCCATGTTCATCATCGCCACCACCAGTAGTGTTGTCATCATTGCCACTACCACATACTAGCCCCCCCCCCCCCCCGCTTGTAACCTCCACCATCATCGTCGACACTCTCACATGGCTTATTGTCGCTGCAGCACATGTCACACCTAGACCCATTTTAATAACTTTTTTTTTAAAACATGTTTACGCTCATGCAAATTTGGTTATAACCAATTTGATCCCAATTCAATTGATACTTCTCTGAGCATGTTTTTGACATAAATCCAAATTCAATAAAAACTTTTGTGGGGCTAGGGCATTAGCCTACATGTAACAACCCAAATTTTAATTATTTATTTTTAAAAATAATTTAAGAGAATGTATATGTATACTTTATCTTTTGCATACAAAACATTTAAAATATATATTTAAAAAAATATTTATTAAAAGTATATTTTTTTAAAATGAATTTCTTTTATTAGAACGTTCTCTAAATGCGCTCATATGCATAAACTTTGAAGAACTTTACACAAAACTATTTTTTTTACATGTTAAAATGAGTTTTTACGAGATTTTCACATGTGAAATTCATGGCTTCTCACATTTTTGTGAACCCCCCCCCCCCCCAATGAACCTCTATATATTAAAAACCGGGTATCAATACCAAGTCCCAATACGCGATCATACCCTACTCGAGTACATGACGTTGGGTTTTCTTTTCAATATGCGTACCCGAACTCCGTCTAGTTTCTCTCATTACCCGATATTCCAATACCCAATCATACCCGAAACCGACGATAAAAAACTTGATATGTATTGTGCATCTCTAGACGATGGTGTTTCAATTAGAGATGGTTCTTGGGATGATTGCTAGCCGGAGGTGGTGTTCATATATGAGTCTATGTGTATATACTAACTTTTTGAAGAGTTGTGACTCAAATGAAAGATAAAGTAGGCTATTTAAAACTCACAATCTAATCCATCAAGAAGGTTGATTGGTTCATAAGTTTCATTAAGTATAACACAAATCTAACCGACTCAGGGGCCCTATGACTATTTCAGAGGCTCCCTTTTAGTGAACTAAACACACATTAGTATGGATTGATCTAGTGGTAGTATCATTAAGGTAAAATGTAACATCCTAAAATATTCTAATAATAAATAAATAAAGTTGCGTTAAATTGTCGTGTGTTAAATAATATTAATTAGCATCTAATAAGGAAAAGATCATGGACTTGGACTAATTAAGATGGATTAAAGGGAATGGGCCTTAGGTCCATGGGCTTTAGGGGATATAAATATCCTCTTAAACCACCCTAAAACCCTAAATCCTCATTTCTTTCCATCCTAATCTTTACACACTCAAAAACACACACATATCACTACACCATATACGGCCGAGAGGGAGACAAGAGAGATTTGAGACCAAACGGACGTTAGCTTGTATTAGATCTTTATTACACGAGCTATATACAAGATCTAGAGTTCATAAACGAGCTAAACGAGATCCAAACGAGCACTAAAGGTATGTTCTTGACCCTTTAAAGTTTACGTTTTTATGAGCGTTTAGCCTTGGAAATTAGAACGAGAATAGATCGGGTATAGACGAAACGTAAAGTTGTAAACTTGTTGCTAAAACGAAGCTAATGAACTCATAAACCTATGCGGCTCGATTAAATAAACCCCTAAGATCTAGTTTGGAACGTTTTAATCTTAAAGGTCCAAACTTTATGCACTTTCGGGTCGTGTTTTATCCAAAAATGGCCACGGGAACGTTTGCAAGAATTATTAACCTCTTATCAATATATTACACATTAAAACGGAATGATTATAGGGGTTTTGGGATGAGCCGTAGCTGCTGCTGGGTAACTTCGCCCGCAGCAAGTTCGCCCAGCATGTTCGCTTGCAAGTAAGTTCGCCAACTGTGAACTTCGCCTGATAGTTAAGTTCGCCAACTGTGAACTTCGCCTGATAGTTAAGTTCGCCAGATGTTAAGTTTGCCACTGGTTAAGTTCGCTACTAGCAAAGTTCGCTGATGTTAACTTCGCCAGTAGCTAAGTTCGTTGATGTTGACTTCGCCAGTAACTAAGTTCGCTTAAGTTAAGTTCGGTAACGAATCAGATAGCGAATCAGACTTAATACGTTATGAAGAATGAGTTAAAAAATTAGAAAGCAAATTAAAATCCTAATAGAAAATGTGTTAAGACAGTAAATGAAAATAAAATTTTTCTAAGCTGACCTGGCAGCTTAACCCCAGCTAGGGGCTATGCCCCTTGGACCCCGCTAGGGGCTGCCGCCCCTAGAACCCCGCTGCAGGGGCGCTGCCCCCGGACCCCCGTTCGTTGTGGGTTATATAAAGATAGAAATACGATACGAGTAGTAATAGTTAATTGATACGTGTAATTGTTATACAGTTAATCGTGCACAACTCAAGAAAGGGATTACCATAAACGGTGAACGTAACCGCATTCAGGTGAGTTTCTAGCCCCATTTTCTTGTTATGTTTTCGGGGCTGTGTGCATACTCGATGTGATAGTTAATACACTTACCTTAACTGGTAAGTGTATGCCTTATATGGTTTATATGTTATGTATGTATATCTTAAATGTGAATGAAAGCTTGTCGGAATGTGAACGATCTTCGGATATTGCACATGCTAACAAGGGAGGTATGTTTATGATAGATGAATGTGTATGATAGATATATGTACAATATATGAGTATGTATGAATGATTAAAGAAAGTATGTATGTTATGAGTATGTAAAGACGGTATGTACGAAGATGAAGAAAGATGGACCAGACCCTAATAATATCTGAGATAAAAGGGACCAGACCCTAATAATATCTGAGATAGAGAAGTAAAAAGGGACCAGACCCTAATAATATCTGAGATAGACAAGAAAGGGATCAGACCCTAATAACATCTGAGATAGACAAAGGAAAGAGGGACCAGACCCTATGATGATGATGTGCGTGCTAGTGGTATAAAATATGAAAGGTTGGATATTTAGCTTTTGCACAAGATCGTGTTTTAAATTTATAAAAGTGATTTCTACAAAGACTAAACACATACAAAATATGCAAGTGTACCTATCGTATATGTAGAATAGTATTGGTAAGAACCAAGTATCGATCCATGGGCACAAGGGTTTCTAATAATAAATCGTTGTTTTATTTCAATCGGATGTTTTAATCGTTTTTGGGGTTGATTTTTTAAACTTTTTATAAAATATAAATACTCATATATATAATATATAGGTGACCGAGACAAGAGATTCTAAACGAGTTGTTCAATCATGCGAAGGTTACCATCTAAGATTAAGAATCCACTCCATTTTAGCATTGATAATTAATATGTAGACATGTGATAAACTTGTCGTAGCAATATATAATAGATAGCTCCTTAAGCCTTAAGTGAGCATCTTCGGCACTAAGGAGATGGTATGCGCATTTTAAAGTCCACTCTTTCCTAATGTCATACCATCTCAATGATGTCGATTTGAGTTGACAAGTAGTTTCGTAAAGTAGAAAGATTAGGATTGACTTCGATTTCTCAAATACCAATTCTAACAACTTCGGGTGGTTGTAGTTCATCACACAACCTCCCCTTGGTTGATTTATGTAGGTTATAATTACACATTCCGTTAACATATGGTTTCTTTAACTAATTTGATATCCTAAGCAAAGCCATTTTTTGATTACCAAGGTTTAGAAAAATACACCATAACTTATATCTCATCATTTCTAAGTACAATATAAGGATCCATGTTTCGATAATGTATCAAAGTATTTCTATCTTTCAAGAACATGGATCGATCATGAACGATTGCCAAAGATATTGACAACCACCAACTTTGATTTAGTGATTTAAGATGGTGAAACATTTCTCATCAATAGATAATTGTAATATAACCATGTACTTTACTAGACTACATCACATGTCTTGGTTAATTATCAAGTAAAACAAAGCTTCTTCATAGATTTTAGATGGTAAAAGGAGTTTAGCTCATAATGAGCATAGTGATAAACATTAAGATGATTGATAATAACAAATACATGATTAAACTTGGAACAATCTAACCAAATGTAGATGAATCCTTCTTCTTAATGATGGTAATGATGGTTGATGATGATGATTAGTGGTGATGACCTCCAAACCTTCAAACTCTTCACTAGATCTTCAAAGTGAGTATTAGTGTGTGTTTTTATTAGTGAAAACCGGAGAGAATTCTTTTCAAGGCACACCAAATGAGTGCAACATGAGCCACTATTTATAGGCATTCTGGATGGTGAGGCACGACCCCGTGCTTGATGAGCACGCCCCAGTGCATTTTTATGACATGTGCCAGATTTGTTTTGTCTTTTCTGTGACGTGGCCACGGCCCCGTGGTTGGTAGGCACGGCCCCGTGATTTTTAGTGACATGTGCTCAATTCTTATTTGTCTTTTCTGTGTTCTCGTCCACGGCCCCGTGCATGATGAGCACGGCCCCATGCTTTTGCTTCCAGATTTTGTTTTTTCTTGTGTCAGAAGCATGGGGCGTGTTTCTTGAGGCATGGGGGCGTGTTTCTTTGTTTTATTTTGTTTTCTTATGTTTTTCTTCGTCTTTTTGCTTGTTTCTTTGTTTGAGGCTTGGTTTCACCTGAAATTATGTATTATTATGATAAGTAGTCTTTTATGCTATGTTATTGGATAGAAATTGCAGTTTTTAGAGATTATTTGATGCCGAAAAGATGTATATTTATATGTACATCAAACATCCCCACACTTGAACATTTCTTGTCCTCAAGCAAACCTCTTATAAATATCCTCTAAAAACAGTAAATTTAGATCATAGCTACCCCTTAATTGAGCTTCAAGAAGACGAAACAAAATAACCAATCTTTATGTTAGTGATAAAAGAGAGTACTTTTGTTTTTATGAGTTTTCGTTTATGCAAAACGTCACGTTCTCACAATGTTCACTCACACTCGGTTTTATATATGATCATACCTGTGATGTAAGTATGTGAACACTCTTAGCCAAAATGCAACCTGTGATAAATAAGCTTGTAACAAGTTCAAATCTCTACCTTTTTTGAAGGGTTGCATGGATCAGAAGGTAAAAAGGGGTTTTGGTTTAGTGTGAGTCGGGATTGGTATTTTGTGGTGGTTCAAGGGTTAATGGTAAATACAACTTCCATTGTTTGTTGGGAGTTTTGAGATGTATTCGATGGTTAGCTCCTTTTTCTCCGAGAGTTTTTTTTTTAAATACCAAATGACTCTTTTAAGGTCAGATCGTCAAGACCAGTTTTATCGAGGATGTGGATCAATTCTTCCTCAATCCTGTTCTGAATATAACTTTCAACTCTAATGGATCGTTCGGCTTTGAGCCTAATAGCCCCCGTCCTCATTAGTTCGGTATATTCATGCTGAGACTGAGTTTGACTTTTTCTACATCTTCCTTCGTGGGACCAGTTTCCGCAACCTAAACATCGTTCATATCTTTTTGCTCTTCTCTTCATTGCGTTTTTGGAAATTCCACAGAATGGTGGCCTTTGTTCATTTTGGCGCCACTTTTTCCTCACCTCATTGCTATAGAGAAAGATTCTCTCCCTAAGTTCTGAAGGCAACCTAGGTTTTGTGAAGTGTATGCAGCAAAGGAAATTGAAATCGAAAGAATGCATTTCCAGTTCTTTAGGGTCTGCTGGTAAAAGACCAATGTTGTATTTTACCGGTGAAAATGGATAAAGTGGTACGGTTTTGGTTAAGGTTTTTGGGTTTTGTAATTTTGGTAATGGGTTTGATGGAATTGTGTAAATATTACCTTCTTCCTTATACAACTCTTCGTTCGGTCTTGAAATGAATAATTACGACAAGTTCTAAATCACATGAAACATATGACTCACTCAAAGCTTCCGAAAAAATATTTATACGGCATGAGGTTTATCTCAGAGTAACGGAGAAATTGGTATAACATCCCAATTTTTTGTTCGGATAGAAATAATAATAATAAAATATGATAGGATAAGTAGGCTTTTAGATGGACTTAATTATGGACCAAAAGGGAAAGATGGGCCTTAGGTCCATGGGCTTAAGGGAGTATAAATACCCCTTAAACCCTAATCCTTTCCATTTTAATCCTAATCTACACACTAGCCTATACCTTAGAAACACACACAACACCATCTTATAACCCGAACCAAGATCCGAAGGCGAAAACCAGAGCTTGTTGGTGCTGGAACGTCGTGACGGACCAAAACAACATCAAGGCTTAACCGTGTTCGTAGTTCGACTCGTTCAAGGTACGTTTATAGTTAGAAATCGTTCGTATAGGTTCGGTTTGATTTGGGAAATCATAGATCTGTGTTAGTTTGTTATAAACGAACCCAAAACAACAAATATTAGTGGAATTGATTAGCATTTGATAGGTTAATTGTTAACCTAAAAGAACCCGTAACCTATATGCCTAAATCGCACCCCTTAAACATCGATGTTAGGCCGATTTGATGGTTGGGGTTTGTAGGCGCTGGTCAGACGATCCCGTTGATACCAAAATCGTGATATTTGGTTAAGAAACGAAGGTTTAATTGCAGATCTAAGTTCTGTTGACTATTTGCTGTTCTTGACGATTTTGACTTTGACCCTTGAGTCAAAGTCTGGATAAGAACTATGGGTGCTTCGTTATGGGTGATTCTTTAGCTAGTTCGTTATGGGAGCTTAGCGAATCAGAGGGTGATTCGTTAGCTAGTTCGTTATGGGAGCTTAGCGAATCAGAGGGTGATTCGTTAGCTAGTTCGTTATGGGAGCTTAGCGAATCAGAGGGTGATTCGTTAGCTAGTTCGTTATGGGAGCCTAGCGAATCAGAGGATGATTCTTTACCCAATTCGTTAAGGGCAAAGTAAGGAACTAGGAGTTTAATATAAAGACAGAATGGTCCCTGGACTTAGAAAGGAATTATATAATTACATAACAGCCCTTGGAGTTTGGCAATTTATGAAAGATACCTTTAAAGGTTAATGAGTAACGATTAACTAACCAGGTAATGATTTAATGAAGTAAAATAGCTTAGACGTGTAAGACTAATTAAGTAGCAATGAGATGACTAGAGCGGTACTTAATACTGTAATTATTAAACAGTTAGACGCGCACAGCTCAAGAAGGAGTAACCGTTAGCAGAAGAAGTAACCGAGTTCAGGTGAGTTTCTAGCCCCACTTCCTTGTTATGTTTTCGGGGCTGTGTGCATACTCGATGTGATCAGTCAATACACTTATCCTAAGTGATAAATGTATGCCCTATGTGATATATGTGTACGATATGAATGGTTGCTTGTCGGTACGTGAACGATATTCGGATATTGCATGTACCGTTAGGTTATAAATAAAGATATGGATATTGTATGTAATGCAGGGATGATTACTTGTCGATACGTGAACGATCTTCGGATATTGCACGTATTGCCAAGAATAGCTATGATTGTCTCCTTATATGGATATTAAATGATAACTTATATACAGAGTTCCCTATACGGATAATATACAGAGTGTTCCTTTGATGGAAAGCATAGTGTTCCTTTAATGGAAAGTATATTGTTCCTTTGGTGGAAAGCATAGTGTTCCTTTAATGGAAAGCATAGTGTTCCTTCTGTGGAAGTATATAGGATGTTCCTTATATGGAGAAAATATATATAGAGTGTCCTTCTATGGAGAATATAAATAGTAGGGTAATAGTAATAGTTCTTTTAATAGATATTATGTGACGTCCTCTTATGGACAATTATACCAGGATAAGATATGCGTGTATGGAAGATATGTGTATGTATCGTATGTCGCCTGATTAACTAGAACTCACTCAGCCTGGCTGACTTTTTGTATGCACGCAGGTATATATGTTTATCGAGAAGGCATGAGGATGACACATGGCATGGATTGAACGGCTGGCATCTGAAGATGGAAGAAAATATGTTTTAAATATAATGATTTGTTTTATGGTATCAAAGAAGAGATTGAATGTTTTGTAACGAATGCTTCAAGTAAACGTTTCCGCGAAAGTTTTAATTAACTCTTATTGCAAGAACTGTGTTTATGAGTAAATCCGATGATAAAGTAGGGCTACCGGGAACGGGGCCTTACAAGTTGGTATCAGAGCAAAGTTCGAGAGATTTAAGCATCCTATATGCTTAGACTCGAACAGAGAATGGGATTAAAGTAAGAAAAGAAAGAAGATGCCAGTTCAAGATAGCCATGTGTCACTCAAGCAAGCTCAGTAAGGGTAAAGAGTATGGTAAATAATGTATGTTAATGTTAGCTTACTTGCTAAATGAAGAATGAGCGTAGGTTAGGGATAGGATTAATTGATTTTGATTGATTAACTGTTTAAGAGTAGAAACCTGCACAATTGAAATCATAAAGGGAAGTATTTTGAACCTGATGAGTAATGCAAATAGTTAATTACACTTGATCAACGTCATTAACTACTTACCTTACGAATCACGTGCTAAATAATTCCCCGAGTGATGACGTTTGTGTTTTCCCTTTTAGAATACGATGGCTGGAACGGGAGGAAATGTGGGAACTGGAGGTCGCACTGGACGTCGTGGCAGGCCTCTTCGTGTCCAGCAACCTTCGGTGGAAACAGCTTCTAACACCGAAGATGAAGGAAGCGCAGCTGGAGGAGACCAGAACAACAACGAAGAGGTTCAACTTAGCCCTGCAGTTCAAGCAGCCATTGTTCAAGCTGCAGTTGTGGCTGTGAAGAACCTGAATCCCGAAAGATCTGCTGGAAGCTGTGAACGAACTACTGAAGGGGCGGGTGGTGATGGTAGGAAGGATGGGGAAGGAGAAAGAGAGGCCTCGAGTGAGGATAAGTCTAGTGGAAGATGAGGAGGTTGAAATGAAGAAAAGGAACCCAGCCCTAAAACCAAGTGAAGCTGATGAAGAGAACCCACGTGAGAAGAAGGCAAGGCAAAAGGAGTTCACTGTTTGTGAAAAATGCGGGAAGAAACACCTAGGAGAGTGCCGAATGGGGTTAGGTGTTTGCTACAGGTGTGGAAGAACAGGACATTCCTCTTGGGAATGTAATGATTACCATAGGTGTCACAACTGTGGAGGACGTGGGCACCTAGCAAGGGATTGCAAGAAGCCGAAGGAAGGACATGAAGCAGAGAAGAGTGCTTGAGGTTTAACAGTTTCCTTGTTATGCTTAGAAAGACCGTTCAAGAAGGCTAGTTACTAGCCATAAGTTTTAGTATGTGTTTTAATTATCAATTAGTTAACGCGTGTTTTTATGTATTATTTAAAGCTTAGACTGGCGTTGTTTGAATTATTATTCTAAGAAACTATTATGAGTTGATTTTGATTATGAATGATTATTGTGTTGCGATAAAAGTTATTATTAGACAATAATGTTAAGTAGAACGAAACATGGTCCCTTGGAAGGACGAAACAAGACTTGTAATACCGAGGGTCTCATGGACAAGCTACCTTAAATAGCTAAAGCACATGAACACAGCTCGGTAACTGCAGGTTATGAGTAAGAAGGGTGACCTATAAAACAAAGACGATCCAAGAAAGTGCGTGAATGCAAGATGTGTTCCTCCTACAAGGAATAAGCTAGGTTTCGGGGACAAAACCTCTTTAAGGAGGGAAGACTTGTAACATCCCAATTTTTCGTTCGGATAGTAATAATAATAATAAAATATGATAGGATAAGTAGGCTTTTAGATGGACTTAATTATGGACCAAAAGGAAAAGATGGGTCTTAGGTCCATGGGCTTAAGGGAGTATAAATACCCCTTAAATCCTAATCCTTTCCATTTTTATCCTAATCTACACACTAGCCTATACCTTAGAAAACACACACAACACCATCTTATAACCCGAACCAAGATCCGAAGGCGAAAACCAGAGCTTGTTGGTGCTGGAACGTCGTGACGGACCAAAACAACATCAAGGCTTAACCGTGTTCGTAGTTCGACTCGTTCAAGGTACGTTTATAGTTAGAAATCGTTCGTATAGGTTCGGTTTGATTTGGGAAATCATAGATCTGTGTTAGTTTGTTATAAACGAACCCAAAACAACAAATATTAGTGGAATTGATTAGCATTTGATAGGTTAATTGTTAACCTAAAAGAACCCGTAACCTATATGCCTAAATCGCACCCCTTAAACATCGATGTTAGGACGATTTGATGGTTGGGGTTTGTAGGCGCTGGTCAGACGATCCCGTTGATACCAAAATCGTGATATTTGGTTAAGAAACGAAGGTTTAATTGCAGATCTAAGTTCTGTTGACTATTTGCTGTTCTTGACGATTTTGACTTTGACCCTTGAGTCAAAGTCTGGATAAGAACTATGGGTGATTCGTTATGGGTGATTCTTTAGCTAGTTCGTTATGGGAGCTTAGCGAATCAGAGGGTGATTCGTTAGCTAGTTCGTTATGGGAGCTTAGCGAATCAGAGGGTGATTCGTTAGCTAGTTCGTTATGGGAGCTTAGCGAATCAGAGGATGATTCTTTACCCAATTCGTTAAGGGCAAAGTAAGGAACTAGGAGTTTAATATAAAGACAGAATGGTCCCTGGACTTAGAAAGGAATTATATAATTACATAACAGCCCTTGGAGTTTGGCAATTTATGAAAGATACCTTTAAAGGTTAATGAGTAACGATTAACTAACCAGGTAATGATTTAATGAAGTAAAATAGCTTAGACGTGTAAGACTAATTAAGTAGCAATGAGATGACTAGAGCGGTACTTAATACTGTAATTATTAAACAGTTAGACGCGCACAGCTCAAGAAGGAGTAACCGTTAGCAGAAGAAGTAACCGAGTTCAGGTGAGTTTCTAGCCCCACTTCCTTGTTATGTTTTCGGGACTGTGTGCATACTCGATGTGATCAGTCAATACACTTATCCTAAGTGATAAATGTATGCCCTATGTGATATATGTGTACGATATGAATGGTTGCTTGTCGGTACGTGAACGATATTCGGATATTGCATGTACCGTTAGGTTATAAATAAAGATATGGATATTGTATGTAATGCAGGGATGATTACTTGTCGATACGTGAACGATCTTCGGATATTGCACGTATTGCCAAGAATAGCTATGATTGTCTCCTTATATGGATATTAAATGATAACTTATATACAGAGTTCCCTATACGGATAATATACAGAGTGTTCCTTTGATGGAAAGCATAGTGTTCCTTTAATGGAAAGTATATTGTTCCTTTGATGGAAAGCATAGTGTTCCTTTAATGGAAAGCATAGTGTTCCTTCTATGGAAGTATATAGGATGTTCCTTCTATGGAGAAAATATATATAGAGTGTCCTTCTATGGAGAATATAAATAGTAGGGTAATGGTAATAGTTCTTTTAATAGATATTATGTGACGTCCTCTTATGGACAATTATACCAGGATAAGATATGCGTGTATGGAAGATATGTGTATGTATTGTATGTCGCCTGATTAACTAGAACTTACTCAGCGTGGCTGACTTTTAGTATGCACGCAGGTATATATGTTTATCGAGAAGGCATGAGGATGACACATGGCATGGATTGAACGGTTGGCATCTGAAGATGGAAGAAAAGATGTTTTAAATATAATGATTTGTTTTATGGTATCAAAGAAGAGATTGAATGTTTTGTAACGAATGCTTCAAGTAAACGTTTCCGCGAAAGTTTTAATTAACTCTTATTGCAAGAACTGTGTTTATGAGTAAATCCGATGCTAAAGTAGGGCTACCGGAAACGGGGCCTTACAGTTGGGTATTAACGCCATATTTTGCATAAATTTATTCTCAATATTACAAAACTTTTTCTTACTTTTTCACTTTTAAATGATTGGTTATTTGCAAAAAATTTTCTTGGATTTCTCTTTAGGTTTATAATAATCTTTGTCTGCTGCAAAAATATTTGTTTTAGAGAATTTTTATAATTAGTTGGACAAACAATTGGTCAAGTAATTCCCTTCCCACACTTGAATCTCACATTGTCTTCAATGTGACAAGATTCATGAAAATATAAAAATTCTAATTTATGGGTAAAAATGGAGAGTTACTTCCCTACGGGTTAACGAAATTTCGACAGAGCGTCCCCTGTTTTTCGTCCGTTTTCCTGTTTTTATACATGTGTAAAATAAAACTGCAAACATCCGCAAACAACCAAGCATAAAATGCTGAAAATTGGGTATGGAATCATCCATCCCTTTGCCCTATCGGGCTAAATTAGTACCTAGCATAATGTCTTCGGCACTCATGGCCATAATAGTATCCAAACCAACATAAACACAAATAAACAAGTACGATGAAAAGTAAATTGTTCAAACACACATAATAAGTTCATGAAATACTACCATCCCATGCCTGTGCCCATGCCCATCTACCTGTGCCGTCAGTCATCAGTTACTTGTGTCCAGGTCAAACGGATCCTTGTTCGTTTGTACTCAGCTTCTATTCTTTTTCTCCGTTCGTCTTCCATCATCATTTCCGACTGGCTTTTCGGGTCCCAAATGTGGCCGCGGCTGTTCACGAACCTCCAAATTTCTGGTCTTACACTAAGGATTTGAGCTATCTGCAACTTGTAATAGAGGTTGAGGTCAAGAGCAATAGGTTTCGGATTTTTGGTCCCTTCCACTACTACATCATAAGCTTCGTAAAGCTTGTAGATCCATGCGCCACCGAAGAGTGGAGTTCTTGGACATTCGGCTGTTGCATTAGTTCTGAAAAGTTGACAGAGGAGATAAGTAATGTTGCAATCAATTTCATTTCTTATGCAGTAAAGTGCCCACAAATCCCGTAAATTCACCACTCCTTTATTTTTGCTACGTGTTGTTAGCGTCTTGCTTAGTAGCTGGTGAATATATTTCATCAATGGATCTCGTAAGGCTGTGCTTTTCGACTCATTGATGTGGTTTGTTTCATCCTCGAAGCCCAACAATTCCCATGCTCGTGTCTGTGTATCTCCAAACCAGTTATTGTCTTCCTTTTCAAATGTTACCCTTGCGGGGGTCCAGATTACTTGTTCTGTTTCTTCTTTTTTGTAAATTCCCATATCAATCCCGAGTTGGGTGAAAGACGTTCTGCGCCACACACCTCCATACCTGAACTCAATTGCATCTTTATCCCACATATTTAAATTCTTCTTTATGTTAAAGGATGCTAAGAATTCCTTTGTTAGTTCCGTTACAGCCTCTCCTGTTTGCTCAAAAACCCTCTTCCACGGCCCCGTCACAAACATGTTGTATCGGTTCCATTGATTAACTTGGCGTAGGGTGTCTTGGCAAGCATAGAAATTTGGTTCAGGGATTCGCTTGTTCAAGTAGCTTAGTCTTGCATTGGCTTGCCTATCTCTTGCATCATGTCCGGTGAAGACTAAAAATGCATGAACTTCTTCCCCATACTCGGCTATCTGCAATTTAAACCTAAATTAGTCAAAACTCATGAAAAATTTTCAATTTGCTGAAACAGAAGGAAAAGCACGGTGGCGTACTTTCAGGAGCACGGTACCGTGCTGCTGCTTCTGGTTCAATTCCTTTGATGTTGACTTTTGGTTGACCACGGCTCGTGTTGTTTTGTGCACGACTCGTGTTTTTAATACCGATTTCTAACTTACTTAGACTCGAACCCTCGTTTCAAACCGGTTATAGCAATTGGGTTTAATGGTTTGTCGGGTATTTATTCTAACACCCAAAACCCGAATTGTTTCTTTCAATTAATCCCTAACCATCAAACATTCAACAATCTATTCATCATAATCAAGCATAATAACCCATACCCTTTTCGGGTTTTGACCCGATTTGGTCGATTTGAACAACTTTAGGGTCAATCTAAACCTAGAATGACGAATCTGAGTAATGCAGTTGTTAAATTAACATACCTTAGGTTTAGGATTGAAGATTAGATGAAGAAATTTGCAAAATGGTTGAAGGTCGGCGGTTCTCGGTTTAGAATGCAGTGAAATTAGGGTTGGATGTGTTAGAAAGTTAGTTTATCAAAGTTAAAACTCGTAACTGCCCTGACACCAAAAACACGGCCCCGTGCTTTTGGAGCACGGTACCGTGCTGCTTAATGCAGATAGTACTGTTTTGTTTATTTTGTCGAGCTGGTTTGCTTTTAACTGGTTTTTATTTTCTGGTTATTTTGATATGGTAATTAACAATCCTAAATTTCATTAAAACATAAAATTAAAGACATAATTTAAAGATAGATAAAATGAAAAGTACAACAACAACTCTCGGATCCTAACACATAGTACTAGCGGAAACAACTTCAACACGAAACAAAGTCAGAACTTCAACGGCCACCACCCCCGAACAAGTCTTGGATGTGTGGTGGTGCTCGTTTGGCTTCCAAAAGTTCGTCAAGCTTTTAGTTGAGCGTGACGAGTTCTCGGTTGAGAAAGTTAAGTTTGGAAGTCACATCTTTGTGGTAACCATTCACAACATGGAAGTTCTCGAACCTAAGCAGGTCGACTTTGTTAATCAACTCGACTACTCGAGCCTCGGTTTGCATGTTGCTCTCAACTTGGTCTCTTACGATGCATTGGAGTCTCATGATTTGTTCCTCAAGGAAGGAAGATTCATGTTGTTTCCCCTTCTTCACTGGCTTCCATTCAACCCGTTTTCCTTCCATTTAGGTAGTTTTTGTTTGGTGTGAATGGAATAGTGAATTTATGCATGCATTATATAGAGACTGGAAAGTTGAACACGGCACCGTGTTTATTGGAGCACGACCCCGTGCTTCTAGAAGAATAAATGTTTCTGAGTCAGAGAATTGTACGGAGTCAGCGCGTATCATGTTGAAGATTCTGGGGTGACCACGGCCTCGTGCTTAGGAAAGCACGGCCCGTGCTTTTTGTCACATTGTATTTCTTTTTTAGTTTTCAACATGATTCACGATCCGGAATTTTTAGAATGACGTTTATTGTAATAATTTGGAAGTTTGGTCATCTAAAGATTACTTTTCATTAAATAAAGATCCTAGAATAGTTACGGGATAAGCCCGAGTTTCCTAAGAAAAGAAAATAATCGGGTTAAGCCCGAAGTCCTAACACATTGTGCTTAATGCACTTTTTAACACATAAAAACATAAAATTAAGTTTCCTAGAGCTCTCCGAAAGGCTCTCCTCCTCCGAACGGTCCTGGTGGTGGAAAATACGTGAAATCGAGAACTTGAAACTGGAGTTGCTCGTTGATGTCTCGAAGTTCCATTTTCATGTTTCCACCGATTCGGTGAGTTGCACGAGACGCATCTCCGCGAGGACATTCATTTCGGTGAGTTCTCTCACGAGTTCTTAAAGTTTCAAGAGAAGCTCGGTTTTGGAAACATGGCGGGCATCGTTTCTCGGATGTCGGAAAACGGGAATTGCTTCATTCATCTCAGTTGGCATGCTGAATTATCAGAGGTTTTTTAGTTTTGGTTTGTGCAAGAAATGCAATGACACAAGGTGCCTTTTATAACCAAACAGGATACCGAGCACGGTACCGTGCTTTTGGAAGCACGCCCCCGTGTTTTTACTCTGACAATTCTGTTACAAACCAGTCTGACTGAGATTTTTGTAGCGTAGATGTCGGCCCGCATTTTTAGGCACGGGACCGTGCTTTAAGGAGCACGCCCCCTTGGTTTTCTCAAATATTATATATATATATATATATATATATATATATATATATATATATTCAAGTAAAACAATATTTACAAGGCCTACTTTTGTGAAGGTCTTGGCAAGGCCTTGTTTCCTTAATGTCTTATTTAAAAATTTTGAAGGGTTAGTACCTCCAAAACTTCTTTAAGTGGACCGTCGATGTACGGTTTTAATCGATGTCCATTGACTTTGAACTTTTGACCGTTTGAACTTGAAATTTTGATGGTTCCATAGTCAAAAACTGTTTCAACTACGTATGGACCTGTCCATCGGGATTTCAGTTTTCCTGGGAAAAGACGTAAACGAGCGTTGTTAACAGTACACGATCGTCGGCTTGAAATTTATTGTTTCCTTTTAAATGAGCGTCGTGTATTCGTTTAGTCTTTTCCTTGTAGGACCAGGAATTTTCGTAGGCCATTGTTCTCAGTTCATCGAGCTCACGAATTTGATCTTCCCAGTTTGCTCCGGCGGACGTTAGATCAAAATTCACGGCTCTGAGAGCCCAATAAGCTTTGTGTTTTAATTCCACTGGTAGATGACATGCCAACCCGTAAACGAGCTTGAAGGGTGTCGTTCCTATGGGAGTTTAGTAGGCCGTCCTGAGGGCCCACAATGTGTCATCTAACTTTTCTGCCCAATTTTTGCGATTCATCCCCACACTTCTTTCTAAAATCCTCTTAATTCCTCGGTTTGAGACCTCCACCTGCCCACTGGTCTGCGGGTGATATGGTGTTGCTAGTCGGTGGTGAACTCCATATCGTGCTAAAACCTTGTTCATTAGGGTGTTACAGAAGTGAGTACCTTTGTCGCTGATGAGGGCTTTTGGAGTACCGAATCTTGAGAATAACTTTTTTAGAAATCGTACAACTACTCGAGCATCGTTGGTGGGAAGAGCTTGTACTTCTACCCATTTAGACACGTAGTCGACTGCTACAAGGATGTATTTATTTCCGAATGAGTTAGGAAATGGCCCCATGAAATCTATCCCCTATACATCAAAGATTTCACAAATTTGAATGCCTTTTTGGGCCATATCATTTTTTGATGAGATGTTCCCGGCTCTTTGACAAGCATCGCATGCTTGGATCAAAGTATGTGTATCTTTGTATATAGTAGGCCAGAAAAATCCTGCATCAAACACTTTCCTGACCGTGGTGTCCGCCCGTTGGTCCTTCATGGCAATGTTTGAGAATGTCTAAGGCCTCTTTTCCTGCTACGCATCTACGAATGACTTGATCCGCACCTATCCTAAACACGTATGGATCTTCCCAGAAGTAAAACTTAAGATCGGAGAAGAATTTCTTCCGCTGTTGATGAGTAAGTCCTTTTCTGAGGATCCTACAAGCTAAGTAATTGGCGAAGTCGGCATACCAAGGACTTTCGTTCTTTTCTTCTATCACTCCTTGAATGTGCATGAGAACCTCATGTGGGAAATTATCGTTGATAATTTCTTTTTGAAGCTCTTCGGGAGTTGGACATTCTAATCGTGAAATATGGTCTGCGGCTACATTTTCTGCTCCCTTTTTGTCTTTAACTTCGATGTCAAATTCTTGGAGTACTAGGATCCATCGGATGAGTCTAGGTTTGGCATCTTGTTTGTTGAATAGGTATCGTATTGCGGCATGATCGGTGTTAACTATGGTTTTGGAAAGAACTAGGTATGATCTAAATTTTTCAAAGGCAAATACTACTGCTAGTAACTCTTTTTCAGTTGTGGTATAATTCTCCTGTGCATCGTTAAGAGTTTTACTGGCATAGTAAATTGGGTGAAAGTGTTTTTCTTTGCGTTGTCCGAGTACGGCTCCAACTGCAAAGTCACTTGCATCGCACATGATTTCGAATGGAAGGGTCCAGTCGGGTGTGGTCATGATTGGTGCGTTGACAAGTTTGTCTTTCAGTGTATTGAATGACTTAACACATTCCTCAGAGAAGACGAATGGTGCGTATTTCATTAGAAGTTTGGTCATAGGTCTTGAGATTTTTGAGAAGTCTTTTTTGAAGCGGCGGTAGAAACCGGCGTGACCTAGAAAACTTCTAATGGCTTTGACTGAAGTTGGTGGTGGGAGTTTGGATATGGTTTCTATTTTGGCCCTATCAACTTCTAGTCCGTTTTGAGAAATCTTGTGACCTAGAACAATGCCTTCCTTTACCATAAAGTGGCATTTTTCCCAGTTGAGCACTAGATTTACTTCTTCACACCTAGCTAGCATTTTGTCTAGGTTTTTCAGACAATGATCGAAGGAATCTCCAAAGACTGAGAAGTCGTCCATGAAAACTTCCATAGAGTTTTCGATCATTTCATGAAAGATTGCCACCATGCAGCGTTGGTAGGTGGCTGGAGCATTACATAATCCAAATGGCATTCTTCGGTAAGCGAAGGTTCCGTATGGACATGTAAAAGTAGTTTTCTCCTGATCTTCAGGAGCAATGGGAATCTGAAAGTATCCGGAAAATCCATCAAGAAAACAGTAGAACATTTTTCCAGATAATCGTTCGAGCATTTGATCTATGAAAGGAAGTGGAAAATGATATTTTCTTGTGGCATCATTAAGCTTCCGGTAATCGATGCAAACTCGCCAGCATGTGATGGTCCTCATTGGTATTTGTTCGTCCTTCTCGTTCATTACGACTGTCATTCCTCCCTTCTTGGGTACTACCTGAACGGGACTAACCCAAGGTGAATCCGAGATTGGGTAGATTAATCCGGCGTCAAGCAGTTTGATTACTTCCTTCTTCACCACATCTTGCATGTTGGGGTTGAGACATCTTTGATGTTGGACCACGGGTTTGTATTCTTCCTCCATGAGGATTTTTTGGGTACAAAATGAAGGACTGATGCCCTTGATATCCATGATCTTCCATGCGATAGCCTTCTTATGGTTTTTGAGAACTTTAAGAAGTTCGTCTTTCTCTTCTTTAGAAAGGTGAGATGAAATAATTATTGGGAGTTGAGAATCTTTCTCTAGAAAGGCGTATTCGAGTTGTTTTGGCAGTTCTTTTAACTCTAAGGCTGGTGGTTCTTCGATTGATGGTTTTGATTTTTCATTGTTTTCAATGATTTCGTATATCGTTTCTGATTCTTCGTGGAAGTTGTTATTGAAATTTTCATTTTCTAAAATGGGTTTGTTTAGTGTTTTGTCTAAGACTTGTGTTTCTAGGGGAGTATTGATGGAGGAATCTCGCATATAGCAACTTACGATGGACTCTATGATATCAACACAGTATAAGGTGTCATCGTGTTGTTGCGGATATTGCATAGATTTTCCTATGTCAAAAGTGATTGCCTCGTCATTGACCCTAAGAGTGAGTTTGTCGGTGCAAACATCTATGATAGCCTTTGCGGTGGCTAAAAAGGGTCTTCCTAAAATCAGAGGTACACTTTTGTCTTCCTCCATGTCTAGAATCACAAAATCTACTGGGAAAACGAACTTGTCAATTTTGACAAGCATGTTTTCAATAATGCCCCGAGGATATTTAATGGATCGGTCAGCTAACTGAATGCTCATGCGGGTGGGCTTTGGTTCTCCTATCCCTAGTTTTGCAAAAACCGCATAAGGCATCAAATTAATACTAGCTCCTAGGTCAGCTAGGGCATTGCTAACAGATAAATTTCCTATGAGACAAGGGATAGTAAAGCTCCCTGGATCGGTCATCTTTGTCGGTAGCTTGCTTTGGAGGATAGCTGAACATTCTTCACTTAGGGTGACATGCGAGAGCTCCTCCAGCTTTCTTTTGTTTGTCAACACTTCTTTGAGAAACTTGGCGTATTTTGGCATTTGAGCAATAGCTTCGACAAAAGGGATGTTGATATGGAGTTGCTTAAAAAGTTCTAGAAACTTCCCATAGTGGGCTTCCAATCACTCCTGCTTCAGTCTTCCAGTTATGGAATAGGTGGAACATAGGTTCGGACTGGTTCCTTAGGCTGTAATGTGCTTGTTGGGGTCAGTCTTTCCTGCGTTTCATCAGGAGAATTTTTCTCCAAATTTGGTGGAACAACAGTGGTTGTACCACTCCTGAGTGTGACGGCGTTAGCGGTCGCATTCGGGTTGGTGATTGTATTGCTTGGAAGAGTGCCAGGTGGTCTTTTGGATAATTGTCGGGCAGTTTGTCCGATTTGGGTTTCTAGGTTCTGAAGCGATGCTTGTTGACTTTTGAGATCGGCTTCATGTTTTAATAATACTCCGCTGATATCAACAACTCTTGAGTCGGCTTTCTTCTCTGCTTCATTTGTTTTGGTCATCAATTGGATTAGCATTTCTTCGATCTTCGAGTAGCTTAGGTTTTGATGGCTACTAGAACTTTGATCTTGAAATTGAGGTTTAGGTTGGAAGGGTTGATTCATAGGTCTCTTTTCGAATCCGGATAAAGGTTGAGTGTTACCTCCGTTTTTCCAGCTGAAATTCGGGTGGTTTCTCCATCCTGGATTGTAGTTATTGCTGAAAGCGTTGTTCTGTCGAGCGATGAAATCGACTTCTTCCATGGCCATAATGACTTGTTTACAATCACTCGTCTTATGACTTCCTCCACAAGTGTCACAGGTGAGTCTGGTTTTTGATAGTTCGGCTTGAAGTTGTTCGAATTTTTTAGAAAGAGCTTCAAGTTATGCTGTGACAAGAGTGTTGGAGTCAACGTGGTGTATTCCTTTATGGGTAGGTGCAGATCTTGGTTTGTTGTAAGCGAAACTCTTCTTTGCGGCCTTTTCCGGGACTTCAAATGTTTCGTTAGGTGATTTGGATCCCAGGTCTCCACCAGCGATCTGGTCGATGGCCTGTTTGTTTTGACTGGATTGTGCGTCAAAGAAAGTTTGGACTTGTAACCATACGCTCAGTCCATGATGTGGGCATCTTCTCAGAAGACTTTTATATCTTTCCCATGCTGCGTGTAGCGATTCATCATCATTGGTCCGGACTCCGGTAATGCTGGCTCGGTATTTGGCAGTTTTGTCAGGCGGAAAATATTTGAGGAGAAACTGTTCAACCATCTGGTCCCAAGTGGTGATGGAACCAGAAGAAAGAGATTTTATCCATTCTAGGGCTTGGCCCCTTAGAGAGAAAGGAAAGAGTTTGAGTTTGATTTGATCGTCTGAACAGTTTTGGATTTTAAAAGTTCCGCAGATTCGTAGAAATCGAGATATGTGAGAAAGAGGATCTTCGTCGAGGAGACCATGAAATTGAACTGAATTTTCTACCATATGAATGGTGCTTGATTTTATTTCGAAATTTTCGGTAATTTCGGGTGGAGCCACTCCATTGCCATAGCCTTCGAGAGTTGGCTTGGCATACTGGCTCATGTTCGGCTCATTGTTCTGGGCCGCCATCATTTATTCGGTTTGATTTTCTAATGATGCGGTGGCGTCTACTGATTCGTCTTTGATTGCTTCTGCGGTTTCTGTAGTCCGTTTACGAGTTCGTCGACGAAAGAGCCGTTCCGGTTCAGAAAGTGGAGAAACAAGCTCGGGCTCAAAAGTAGAGGACATACATGGGACTAAATCAAAATTACACTAAAGTAAAAGTTAGTTAAAGTTAGTCTAAGTTGAACAATAAGTTAAGCTATTTTAAACTAAACTAATGTCTAAGTTAGTTAAACTATTTCAAAAGTAAGGTAAATAAAGGTTAAAAATTAGGCTAGCCGTAAAATTATATAGTTTAATATTTAGTAAAATTTAAAGATAAAATAAAAGTTAAAAATTTGTACAATTATAGAGAATGATTAAATTAAAACTTGGATCGTTCTTAGAAACGTACCGTGTCCCCGGCAACGGCGCCAAAAACTTGATGATGATGTGTGTGCTAGTGGTATAAAATATGAAAGGTTGGATATTTAGCTTTTGCACAAGATCGTGTTTTAAATTTATAAAAGTGATTTCTACAAAGACTAAACACACACAAAATAGGCAAGTGTACCTATCGTATATGTAGAAAAGTATTGGTAAGAACCAAGTATCGATCTGTGGACACAAAGGTTTCTAATAATAAATCGTTGTTTTACTTCAATCGGATGTTTTAATCATTTTTGGGGTTGATTTTTTAAACTTTTTATAAAATATAAATACTTATATATATAAATATAGGTGACCGAGACAAGAGATTCTAAACGAGTTGTTCAATTATGCGAAGGTTACCATCTAAGATCAAGAATCCACTCCATTTTAGCATTGATAATTAATATGTAGACATGTGATAAACTTGCCGTAGCAATATATGATAGATAGCTCCTTAAGCTTTAAGTGAGCATCTTTGGCACTAAGGAGATGGTATGCGCATTTTAAAGTCCACCCTTTCCTAATGTCATGCCATCTCAATGATGTCGATTTGAGTTGACAAGTAGTTTCGTAAAGTAGAAAGATTAGGATTGACTTCGATTTCTCAAATACCAATTCTAACAACTTCGGGTGGTTGTAGTTCATCACACAACCTCCCCTTGGTTGATTTATGTAGGTTATAATTACACATTCCGTTAACATATGGTTTCTTTAACTAATTTGATATCCTAAGCAAAGCCATTTTCGGATTACCAAGGTTTAGAAAAATACACCATAACTTATATCTCATCATTTCTAAGTACAATATAAGGATCCATGTTTCGATAATGTATCAAAGTATTTCTATCTTTTAAGAACATGGATCGATCATGAACGATTGCCAAAGATATTGACAACCACCAACTTTGATTTAGTGATTTAAGATGGTGAAACATTTCTCATCAATAGATAATTGTAATATAACCATGTACTTTACTAGACTACATCACATGTCTTGGTTAATTATCAAGTAAAACAAAGCTTCTTCATAGATTTTAGATGGTAAAAGGAGTTTAGCTCATAATGAGCATAGTGATAAACATTAAGATGATTGATAATAACAAATACATGATTAAACTTGGAACAATCTAACCAAATGTAGATGAATCCTTCTTCTTAATGATGGTAATGATGGTTGATGATGATGATTAGTGGTGATGACCTCCAAACCTTCAAACTCTTCACTAGATCTTCAAATTGAGTGTTAGTGTGTGTTTTTATAAGTGAAAACCGGAGAGAATTCTTTTCAAGGCACACCAAATGAGTGCAACATGAGCCACTATTTATAGGCATTCTGGATGGTGAGGCACGGCCCCGTGCTTGATGAGAACACCCCCGTGCATTTTTATGACATGTGCCAGATTTGTTTTGTTTTTTCTGTGACGTGGCCACGGCCCCGTGGTTGGTAGGCACGACCCCGTGATTTTTAGTGACATGTACTCAATTCTTATTTGTCTTTTCTGTGTTCTCGTCCACGGCCCCGTGCATGATGAGCACGGCCCCGTGCTTTTGCTTCCAGATTTTGTCTTTTCTTGTGTCAGAAGCTTGGGGGCGTGTTTCTTTGTTTTCTTCTGTTTTTCTTCGTCTTTTTGCTTGTTTCTTCGTTTGAGGCTTGGTTTCACCTGAAATTATGTTTTATTATGATAAGTAGTCTTTTATGCTATGTTATTGGATAGAAATTGCAGTTTTTAGAGATTATTTGATGCCGAAAAGATGTATATTTATATATACATCACCCTAATAATATCTAAGATAGAAAAGTGCAGTAATTTATATAGTATAAAAGTATTAAAGTACGAACGTATGTATGACTTATGTAATAAAAGTAAATTAGTAAAGTAATTATTATGTACATTCGGATGCATAATTGAAGGTAAGTGTATGTATTGTATAATGTGTGATTAACTAGAACTCACTCAGCGTAGCTGACTTTTAGTATGCACGCAGGTGAGTAGATTGAGGCAGTTCGCTTGATGAGGACACATGACATCGAATTGAAGACACTGGCGTCTCAAGGGAATGTTATGATGTTTTAAAGACTAAGTTTTGTTTTAAATGACTATGAATGTTTGATAAGACAAGATTTGAAAGTTATGTATGTTTTATGGTTGAAGTTTTATATTCCGCGAAAAGTTTTAATTAACTCTGATATTTAGAACTATGTTTATTAGTAAATCCAACATCAAATGTAGGGTACCGGTAACGGGTACTTACATAAAATATCGCACCCTCATGTCAAGTAAGTTAAAATGACAAAATTACCCCTAAGGGCAAATTAGACGGATGGTGTTAAAATTTGAAACATTGACACATGTATTCCTCGTACATAGCTCACTCAAGTTGTGGTTAGGGTTTTGTTGTTCTCCATTCATATTTCAATTCTCAATTTCTCATCGCATGCTGCTCTTGTGTCAAAATCAAAATCAAATCAATCACATGCCCTGGTACCTATATTCACGTCTTCCTTAATCTTAATTACTCTCCAATGTTATTTAATTTCATTTATAAAAATGTTTCATCCCCTGCAACAACTTATCGCAAGCTCCACCTGCGATACCAATTATTCCAATTTACAACCACAACTTCAAATCAACACTCATTCACCATCAAGTACCTTATAAACTCATGTGGGTTTTCTTCAGAATCTGCAATTTTAGCTTCCAAAGGTCTAGATTTATCGAAATCCCCAAAAACAGCAGACTCTGTTCTTGCCATTCTTTATAATCAAGGTTTCACCAAATCCCAAGTTTCGAAAGTTATTTCGAGTCACCCGAGGATATTATTATGTGATCCTGAAACAACCCTTTTGCCCAATTTCAAAATCTTGAGTAAATTAGGGTTTTCAAATGCTGATCTTGCTGCGATTGTGGCCACTAGACCGAGAAGTGTTATGCGCGGAAAGTTTCAAGATACCGCCTTGCAGTCGGTTAATTATTTAAGAAATGTTTTAGGGTCGGATGATAAGGTTATTAATGCCATTATGCGGTTCCCGCAGGCTTTAACTTACGATTTACGAGTTTACGGTGCGGAAAATATACAATTGTTGTTGGAAATAGGGGTTCCGGAGTTGAGAATAAAAAGTATGTTGACACAACAGCCCAGGACTTTCTTTACATCTGCTGATAGATTTAGGACAGTTGTGACAAATGTGAAGAAGATAGGATTTGACCCGACGAAGTCGAGGTTTCTTTGGGCGATTCATGCTTTTAGGGCTATGAGCAAATCCACATGGGATAAGAAAGTTGAGCTTTATGAGAAGTGGGGTTGGTCTAAAGATGAGATTTTGATGGCGTTTGAGAGGAATCCGGGGTGTATGATGGCTTCAACGGATAAGATTACAAGAATCTTGGAGTTTCTTATGAACACGATGGGTTGGAAAAGAAGTTATCTTATTCAGTCGCCGTATGTTATTTGTTATAGTTTAGAAAAGAGGATTGTCCCTAGGTGTATGGTTTTTAAGCGTTTAAAAGAAAAAGGGTTGATTGATGAAAATGATGATTCTTGCTATACGCAGACTCGGTGGTTGATGTGTTCGGAAACTTCGTTTCTTAAGTGGGTTGTGAAGAGGCATGAAGAGGAAGCCTCTGAACTGTTGGAAGTGTATCAGAAACATTTGAATGAGGCAAATTGATTGTCATTTGACTCTTGATATTGTATTTCAGGTTTTGTAGTTCTAATTTTGATCAGAACTTGTAAAAAGTTTTGTGTAATTCACCTTCTCATTGGTTTTAATTGCACTATGTCTTTGATGTTCTATAACTCTCTTCTCATTTCAAGTGATTCTTAGTTTCATAGACAATACTGAGGTATGTTAAATTTGACAAAAACCTGTGTTACTTGATCAGTTATGATCAATAGCATAGTGTATGAATTAGCTATTGGTTTTAAACTTTACCTTGTTATAACCTTTTTGTGTGTAAATTAATTTGTTTAGTAATTTGTAATTTTGTACACCTTTTGAGTGGTACTGGTAGGTATATATGGGCGCCATGCACATGTGCAGAAGCAATGCCAGATCTAAATTATCAGTTAAACAAAGTCCATGATCAGCCATAACAATCGCAAAGCATATAACATTCACTATTTCAACTTTTAACAATTTCTTTCACAATGCCCTTGCCTTTCTCACCGTAGGCGCACTTATGTCAGCGGTGTAGTGTATACTATACAAGCTTGGAAAAGATGTCAGTTGCATATTTTCTTTCATATACCATAAAAAGATACGGATCAGGAGCATACGAAAAGTACAAACTCTTGGGACCTACTTCTAAAATCAAGGCCTTGACCTAACCGGTAATAAAAACACATGTTTGGTCTTGATTCGATATGCTTGCATAGCTCCAAGTATGTTTAAAAAGGAACAAAACAATTTCTTTTACGTGCTATTAATTATAAGTACTAAATCTGTTGACTTGTCAAAGTCAAAAACCAAATATGATAAAGATGCCAGTGTACTAAACTACTAATATTGTCACTGCACAACCATAAATTTGGAGCCCCTGAATTATTTATTGCAATCCATGAATGTGTAGCCCGTATTGATATTGTGGTTTCGGTCCAACTGGGTAAACCATCCGAGACCGGTAGAATCATACCAACCGAAAACTGAATGTAAAAGATTAGTATGGTTCATGGGTTACATCAGGGCAGTCTCCGAGATTTCGAGTGCTTAAGACGAGTACTAAAACTTACTTCAAACCAAGATATTTTTAGCAATAAACAAAAACCAAATTATTTTTAGCAATAAACAAATACAAAACAAAGTTAAACCATAAACAAAACAAAATTATTCCAAGATTAAACCTATTGTGAACTACTGGGCTTAAAAGTAAGGAGTTAAGTCTACCGGCTAATTACTATCTAACTAAGACCATCCGTAGTGGAGGCTTTATGGGGTCATAAAGCCTAGGAACACCGCCCACCAGGCTTTATGGAGGCGTTTTGATTATTTATTTTTGGGTGGCGTTTTGTAGATAACACTGGTAATAGGCATGAGAATTAAAAAAAACAAATAAACAAAGTTATGGAAAGTTATGAATGCTTTATGACTACACTTGCTTTTTGTAAAAAGCCATAACTATGACTAGGCGCCACGTGGCGGATAATGCCTGGGAGTGAAGCTTTATGACTACTCATAGTCTAGATAGGTTGTGACTAAATTTGAGTAACTTATAACTTCAGCCGTAACCATTAAGTAAGTAATTACTTGTGGGCTAAGTAACTAAACTAACTTTTTAAAGATTAAAAAAGGTACTAAGTTTGAAACAGATATTGGATTACCAATTAATTTTTGTCTTTTTAGATTTCAGGCCCCTCTCGATAACGGGCCCTCAAGTGGCATGCATAGCCTACCTCTGGGCCGTTCATGGTTACTTTTGTTTCTTGAAATGCTGTCTCCATTTTAGTCTAGATCTTATCGCTTCGGTATAGTCTTGAACCCAAGCAACAACATCACTGTTGTTGCCGCCTTAATCACTGCCATCTTCACATGTCATCATTAACAGCCATAAAAAAGATAGATATGTTCTCTCTCTAAAATGATTCAATCCGAACCAAATGATACCTTTTTTAAAATTTAAAATCGTCTGTTTTAACCCGATATCATTTTGTTCACAATTCGTTTATATCCCCGTTACCCTACCCCCAACCCATATGTGTTGTTTTTAACGCATGCTGGGGTTAAAAGCTAAATTTGTTAAAATGTTATCAAATTATCCCGAGTTTTTTTTATCAAAGATTGGGCGGGGTGGAAAAATCATTTACCAAAATGCGTGATTTAAAAAGTATATATTAAAATGGGAAATGTTTCATTTATTCCTTTATTTAACTAATCTAATATAACTTCTTTCTTATTTTTTTATTTCATCAGTCAATTATTATTATCTTCTTTTATGATCTCCCCAGTCAACTGTAGACTTTATTTATTTTATCTAATTAGTTATAATTTCCTTTTTATTTTTAATTACGTCCAGATAAAATAAAAACAAAATAATAAGCAAAATGAAGGTTAAAAATGAAATAAACGTCCTAAAACAAAACTTATAAATTAATGTAAATGTAATAATTTTTTATTTGTCGTTCTTTAACCTAAGAAGTCAGGATAATCGACTTTTTATTTTAGCAAACTAAACTATACCTATACCTATACCTAGTTGTATTATGGATTAAATGCAAATCTAGTTGGGTAAAAAACTTATAAATATTTATGAATCAATATTACGGTTGATATGGTTTTTGAAAAAATATTAAATATAAATGTGGGCTTTTCACCCTTTCATTCCGAAAGATCTGATTCTGCCGGATTCAACTCTCCCAATCCACCATTCTCGGCGTTTATGCCACCGCTTCCGTCCTGGTGGTCTCCTTCGTCTGGCTACTCGCTGGTTGGTACTCAATTCATACTGCTATCTGTATACCCCACTACTTAATTTGTTACGTTTGCATTCTAATTGCTTGAATTCATTATTATATTTTGGTTATTCATATATCATGCTTAATTTTAATAAATGAATGCCAGATCTTTGTAAGTTTCATTTTTCTAGTAAGTTATGACTTTCTTTTTATGTTTTTGCAGTTTGTAAGTGACATTGTTTTATTTATTGTGCTTCAATTTAAGATCCTGAAAACTACTTTTCAAGATGATATTTATAAATCTGTTTGACATCTCAAGTCAAATTATTCAAGATGTGTTATTAGCTAATTTAATATAAACAGACTAATTTCTAATGATAGTTAGATGAAAGTAACAGGCAGCTGTAACATGTGATGTGAGTTCTGAAACAGTCATTCACGCTTGTTCTTGTAATGTCACGACAGGGCGGTTTCCCAAAATATCAAAAGTGGACAAAATTCTCATGTGCTGGTGGGTTTTCACCGGCGGCCTCACGCATATGATCCTCGAGGGTTATTTTGTTTTCACCCCAGAGTTTTTCAAGCAGAAGAATCCTACTTACCTTGCAGAAGTCTGTAAGTTCTTGATATACTTGCTATTTTGCAACTCTAATCATCAATTTTATCTTCGTTAATTAATTTGAATGTGTGTCTTTACAACTCTCAGGGAAAGAATACAGCAAAGGCGACTCCAGATATGTTGGAAGGGATTCAGCAGTAATTGCTGTCGAAGGAATTACTGCTGTTCTGGAGGGTCCTGCTTGCATTCTAGCCGCGTATCTTCACTTTTCATTACCTTTTTAACGTTGTTTTTGTTAATTAATATTGTCATTTATTAAAAATTTGAAATTTTATAGGTATGCTATAGCCACAAGAAAATCATACAGTCACTTGCTTCAGATAGCTATTGCTCTTGGACAACTCTATGGAACAGCTGTTTATTTCATAACATCTTACCTAGAAGGCGACAACTTTGCTGCAAGCACGTATTACTATTATTTTTATTACGTCATCATGAATTCATTTTGGGTTTGGATACCCTCCCTCATTGTGATCCGGTCTTGGAAGAAGATATGTGCAGCAGTGCGCGTACAAGAACAGAAAAAGACCAAATCGCGTTAAAAGTTGTTGGATTTACCATTTTGCCCCAGATGTCACTTATTGTTCTGATTTATGAATGTTAACCATTTTGGGATTATTTATTGTTACGATCAGGAATTCTCAGAACTTAACCTGATTTCATTTGGGATTTGCAAACAAAATGCAAACCTCATTTCATTTAGGTCTGTTTTGAAGCTTGTGTTGTTTTTGTCTTTGTATTTCAAACTTTCAAAGTTAGATGAAGGTTGTTGGGTCACTTTGATACTTATGAGCATATTCCAGGGTGACGTGTTGTCAAAGACATTAACCCTAAACTGGTCACACTTAAAACCGTGCAATCTGGACATGACCCGTTTAACTCATTTATTTAAACAAATCAAAGGTTTGAGGAGTTGCAGTTAATGGGTTAAAAAGGGCTGGTGGAGCGAGGTTGATATGTTTAAATAATGGATTAAACATGTTAGCTCGAATACGCATAACATTCAAATAATGGGTTAAAACAAGTTTATATGTCAATCTGAACATGATTTGTTTGTTAAACGGGTTAGATATTTCTTGAACACGCTAGTGTCCCATGAACACAAATCAACAAAGCGATATTTTAATTTACCGAAAACAGTCTCATAAAAGATGGAGATAACAGACTCGCTTGAAGATTATAATAATATTCAAGTAAGGGATATCAATAAGCCAGAGGAGCACTGTTTCAAGGATGATGGTGTCGTTTCAGGTGAAAATACAATATTTGTTTTCAAAGTACAGACTTGGTTCTCACGATTATTTTAATTTTATTTAATTAACTTCATTATAAAATAAAATTTATTATATAAATTATGTAACACATATTAGACTAAGGGGTGTGGGGCTTTAGTGGGGGCTTTAGTGGGGGCAAGAACCAATAATATTATGACGTGTGGCAGAGAGAGAAATTGGATAAGGGGGGTGTTTGAGCCCCTGGTGTGGAGGGGCTCCAGCGAAATTTTTTTTTATTTTTTTATAAATATATTCAAACAACGTATTATTAAAAAAACTCATAAATTATTAAAAAAAACACACATTAATAAAAAAAACACATTAATATCTAAAAATAAAATAAAAATTAAAGTACTAAAAAGAAACATTCTTCTTATTCTTCGGCTTGGTCTTCTTCGATCAACCTCTTTCGGATACGTTCCTTTTGCTTTTCCATTAGCATTTGATCGACCGGATTTAGGTTACTGAAGTCTCTAGTAAGAAAGTCCAAATCTCTCATTCGAGTTTTTTCCTTTTTGTCATAAGAGACCACCTCCATGGTTTTGTTGAATTTATTGAGGGATTCAACAAGATTGGCGATGTTTACGGCTTCCCCCTCAGCCGGTTTTTTCCCCTTGGCGTCCCTTCCCAATGGCTGCCTCCTCGGTGGTGAAGACGTTTCCTCCTCCGCAATGTTTAGGTCGAATCCAACGCGGCAATCCGACCCGGTTGAAGTGCTATACGCTCCAGACGAACTAGTTTTAGTCCGTTTCGGCCCTACTTCCGCATCAAAGTCCGGCGCCACCAGCTCAACCCACTTGGAACACCTTTTCAACTTGTCCCACAACTTTAAATCGTCCCACGTCTTCACCATCCCATACCTCCGCAAACACTCCTGCTTCCACTCTTCGACTGTGAAATTGTAAACCGCCAAATCATCAGTGCCACTTGGTCTCATACGACCGCTGTTCCTGTTGAAAAGATTAGTAAACAAGCCGACAAATTTTCTGATTTCGGACCACCGACCCGAAATCATATCGGCGTTCCGCTCTGTACTCCCAACGAGCATGTAGAACGTCTCCCTAACCTTTGTCCAAAAAATCTTTCTCTGTTGGTAGTCGGCTGCAAAATGAATAAATAAATTAGATTTCCATTTAACTTTTTTATTTAACTTTTTTATTAAAAATCTTTTTTAAAAACGTTAAAACAATTACCGCAACGCTGATCCTTAGAAGTGACTATCCAAGCCCGACACAAGGCTTCCTTCTCATCCGATGACCACGGAGTGGTTTTCCGTTTCGTCCTCGGAGTCGAAGCCGGTCCCGACCCGTCCGTTGCAACTAGTTTTTTCCGGTGGACACGTCTTTTTGGTCCCGTAGCTTCACTGTGTGATTCTTGTGTCTCCGGAACAACAAAGTTAGAAGACGGTTGTGTGTTGGATGGTTGAAAGCCGGATGATTCTTGCGGCTCCGAATAAAACATCGGTTGGTGCGGTGACGACCATAAATCGTCGTCAAGATAATCTGAATCAAGGTTTGGGAACCAATTTCCAGCCATTTTTTTAAAAAAAAATTGAGAAGATGAATTGATTTTGGGTGAAGGTTTGAAGTTTTGGTATAAAAATGGGTGAAATGGAGTATAATTATATAGAAAATATATATTTTTTTTGTTTTTTTCGGCTCCCCAACGGTCCAAAAAACATCAAAAGGTGTGCTCCTCTCTCTCTTCTCCCGCTAACCGGCTCACGCCTGCCTTGTTTTTCCCGCTAGCGCCCTTGGTGGTGTGGTGTTAGCGCCTAGGGGCGCGAGCGGAGGGGCTCTAGCGCCCCCGTTGAAGCCCCACACCCCTCAGTCTTAAAGTAAACAGTAACAAACCAAAGTGTGTTCGAGTTTATGACATCAAAGTGCATCTAAACTCTAATGGTGCTTCAATCTTTTTAAGATTGATGGTTTGTGTTTTATTTGAGACAAGCTTTAAGATTGAAGTTATCAAATGTTTTATAACGTCTTTTTTTAAAGTTTTTATTCTTCTATACATTATACAAATATAAAAATTATTAAGCTTGATGACATTAAATAAGGTTGTAAACGAGCCAAGCTGCTTGCGAGTTATTCGAGATTAAATTGATAAAAAGCTTGAAATGAGTTGAGCCTAAATAAAACATGCTTAATTATTGAGTGTATTTATTAAGTTTTAACTCTTTTGGACTTTTATATATTAATTTCACACTACACAACCGAGCTTAGGCTCGTTCAGGTTTTCTCAATTATATAAATTAATTATTAAACATAGCCAGAAAAAAGACTCACATGCTGAGCTCAAGCTTTAGAAAATGTTTGAAGGGTCAGGCGAACCATCCCTCTCGTAAATCAAAACGAGTCAAGCTCGGGCTAGGTAGGTTATTTAATAATACTCCCGGTCACCCACAGTTGCCCAACAGGGGTCTGCGGAACTCCCGTCTGGAAAATATGTCAGCTTTCTTCTTATCTTCTTCTTCTTCTTCTTCTTCACCCATTGTTTCCTCAAGAACAACTCCAGCTCTTGTTCTAAAGAACCTACACAATTCACAATCAATTCGTCTTCTCAATTCCACTGGTTCCATCTTTAATCCAACAACACACTTCAAGCACAGACATCCATACGTTACATTATTATCAGTAAACGCCAGCTCATCCGCAACACAATCAACCACCGATGGTAAAACCTCCAGAAGAAGAAACAAAAAACCACAACCATTATTAAGCGAAGGAAGAGACGAAGACGATACGTTAGGGCGTGTTTGTCCTGGATGTGGTGTCTTTATGCAAGATGATAACCCTACACTACCTGGATATTATCAGAAAAAGAAACCAGAAATTGAAGACGAGGAGTTTGATTTAGCCGAAATCGAAGACGAATTACAAGATTTAGAAGAAGACCCAGATGAAGAAGAAGAAATCGAATTGGATGATGAATTTGATGAGATTGATGATGAGTTCGATTGGGATTCAGATTTTGAAGATGATGATGAAGATGATTTAAAAGAATTAGACGGGTTCACCGCCCCGGGTGTCGGGTATGGTAATATTACTGAAAAAGTACTCGAAAAGGCGAAGAAGGTTCGGGTTTCAAAATCCGAAAGGAAAAAACTGGTTAGAGAATCTAAATTATTGGAGAAAGAAGAGGTTACAGTTTGTGCGAGATGTCATTCTTTAAGAAATTATGGTCAGGTTAAGAACCAAACCGCTGAGAATTTGATACCCGATTTTGATTTCGACAAGTTGATAACCACCCGGTTGATGAAACCGACTGGGAATGCGGATTCCACGGTTGTGGTAATGGTTGTGGATTGTGTGGATTTTGATGGCTCGTTTCCGAAACGAGCTGCTAAATCTTTATTTGAGGCGTTGGAAGGTCGTGACGGTTTGCCAAGAACCAAGAAGTTGCCTAAACTGGTTCTTGTGGCTACGAAAGTGGATCTTTTACCTTCGCAGGTATCGCCCACTAGACTTGATCGATGGGTTCGGCACCGGGCTAGGGCTAATGGTGCACCGAAGCTAAACGGGGTGTATTTGGTTAGCTCGCGTAAGGATTTAGGTGTTAGGAATTTGTTGACTTTTGTTAAGGATTCGGCGGGACCGAGAGGGCATGTGTGGGTGATTGGGGCACAGAATGCAGGTAAGTCGACGTTGATTAATGCGTTTGCGAAGAAAGGTGGGGCGAAGTCTACTAAGCTTACTGAGGCTGCGGTTCCCGGGACGACACTTGGTATTTTGAGAATTGGAGGTGTGTTGTCGGCTAAGGCGAAAATGTATGATACGCCGGGGTTATTGCAACCGTATTTGATGTCCATGAGGTTGAATAGAGAGGAGCAAAAGATGGTTGAGATACGAAAGGAGTTGCGCCCTCGAACATATAGAATTAAGGCAAGTACCTGTTTATTTTTGTTGTTGTTGGTTTATATTCTTTAGCTTTATTGATGGTTGATAACTTGATATAGCAATATAGCATGCTAACTAAACATAAATAGTATTCTTTTGAGGTGGCAAACTCAAAACGAGTGGGTCAGTCTTATGCTTGTAAACGAACCAAATGTTCAATGACCTGTTCGTGAACTGTGCAGTAGGAAGTTTGATTATGTTATTTTTATATAATAAATGGACGGACCCAAACAAAATTTTTTAATGATTTTGTTAAGCGAACAAACATAAACCTATATGTCGTTCGTTCGTTCGTTCATTTATCTTCGTGAACGCTCGTTTACGTTCATTCATTTAAATTTCTTTATTTTCGATTGCTTACGTTCGTTGATTTACTTATTTGAATTTTTAGGTCCATTACTTTTTTGTAAGTTTTATTAATTATTTGCGAGCCCAAGTGCCCAACAGATTGATGTTCGTATTTACTTTTAATTGGTTTTCGCCCTGTTATGTTCATTTTTCTAAGTTCACTTATATTCGTTTGTTTATTTTCCCAAACCGTTCGTTCATACTATTAATGAAGAAACATAAATGAACACGAGTACATTCATTTTCTTAATGAATGAACTGACAAAAAACCCCAATCGTTTGTGTTTGATCGTTTGTTTGGTTAAAGTTAAGCGAACGAGCATGCACATACACCGTTCATGTTCGTCCAGTTCGTTTACTCGCCTGGTTAGGCGAATTGGGTAACAGCCGAAATGGGTTTAATCAGGCTGTTTTTTTTGTTCTTGTTTTAGTTTTGCAAATAATAAATATCATAAATTTGATTACGAAAGGCAATATCATAATAATTATAATAATTAGAATTTGTATATGTCACAGCAAGGGCAGGCGATACACGTCGGTGGTCTAGTGAGACTCGATCTAAATCAAGCATCAGTGCAAACAATATATGTGACAGTTTGGGCCTCCCCAAATGTTTCTCTGCATCTCGGTAAGATTGAAAACGCAGATGAAATTTGGAATAAGCATGCTGGTGTTAGATTACAGGTATGTGGATTGTGGTCTGCTTACTTTAAAGCATTTCTTAGAAAAAAACATTTTTTTAATTTATTTCTGAAAATGCTTGTTTGTATTTTTGTTTCAGCCACCAATTGGTGTGGATCGCGTGTCTGAATTAGGGAACTGGGAGTCAAGGGAAGTCAAAGTGTCTGGAATAAGCTGGGACGTGAACAGTGTCGACTTATCTTTTGCAGGTCTTGGTTGGTTTTCTGTGGGTTTAAAAGGTGACGCGACTTTGACATTGTGGACATTTGATGGCATTGAGATAACAACTCGAGAACCCTTGGTACTTGATCGTGCACAGTTTCTTGAAAGACCTGGCTTTTTGCTCCCAAAGGCCATATCAGAAGTCATTGCTAATGAAAGTAAAACTAAGTCCCAAAATGAAGACGCACTAGTCTAGAATTTAGTCGTTTGTTTGTGCTAAACATACTTGTTATTCTGGCTACACCAAAGGCAATGCCTTGCCATTTTCTTAGTGACAATTATGTGAGCTTTTTATTGCATATTATATACACGTTGCAAAACTGATTCTTGGATATCTTAGTGTTACATAGCTTTGTTGTACTTCATATTTTTTAATTAATAAAGTTTATACATCTAAGTCTTAACTTCGGATGAAATTTAAAAGACATACAACCAAGGTTGAGAGTCTAAACACTGTTATAATAAGCATACAAACAACAGCATCACTCCTACACCTGCTGCTCAGAATCCAACTGTTGTTGCTCATGTATCTGCATGTAAGCCTCAGAAAGTGCAACTGTATGCGGAAGTGCTTCTGCAACATCGATATCCTGCATCGCATACCTGACAGACACAAACATGTATCAATATTAACTTGAAATTCAATAAATCAAAATTCAAAATTGAAATGGAAAAAGGCTTACCAGAGCTTTTGAGACTTGTGCTGAACAAATACCTTGTGTGCTCCTTCACCTGGTTTACACTCATGCACAATGTTTGCAATCAAATCATACGTCGCACACGCTCTTTCATCATCCTTCAGCTCCAGATTCTTCAATGGGAAGGTAACTGGCACACAACAACTCAACAAATGAGTACAACATGATGATTAATCATATACAATAATAATATATAAATAAATAAAATAATAGGTATAAACAAAGTCCATCTATGATCTATCTCACCAAGGGTTGGATTTTTCTCCACCGTGAAGCGACGCATGTGCAAAATAAGATACTTCGGAAGTCTTGTAACACGGTATCTCATCTTGGTTACATGATCAGGACGCACGACTTCAGTTATGCTCTCCCCGTCAAACTTCTTCAGTATGTCCAAAAGTGAAACCTACAATAACAATACAAGACACCATTAAAGTCGATTCATAACTCAACATTTACAGGGAAATATTTACTTTTAAGAGTCTTAGATAAGTAATTACAAAAATACATATATACAAAAGACAGTCTGTTTTAGTGCTGACCAAAAGAAAAAAAATAATTCAAAGCACAAACCTGAGGATTTATTGGAGATGGTGGCAAGTCTAGTCCAAGCATCAAAAATGGCATTCTGCTTGTCTCGGCGCCATCTTTCGCAACCTCCAATTCTCCCAAGAAAAACAGGTTGCCATTCAAGTTATAAGCTGGTTCATGATCATATATAATATTTAAAAAGCTAGCTATGCTGCAAATAATTAAAGTGATCGGTATATACCTGAAAACACTGATGGATAATGCTGCTGCTGTTCTTTGTCCTTTTAAGGTCATTATGTAGCGTATTGAGAAGCCATGACATAAATTCAGCAGGATCAGACCGAAACAGTTTTTTACTAGCTTCCTTAACTGCTTCCAAAAATTCACGAGGGGAAACCTTTCGTTGGAAGTTCCTCGCATGCCATATCTTCCTTGTGAGCTCACCAAAGCGGTGAACAAGTAGAGATTTACTGTCCTCGTAGTTTTCAGGAATGAGAAAAAAGTTTCTCAACGGTGTCACTCGCATCAAAGACTGAATTGTCACATTAACAAAGCCAGTGTCCTGAATGTTATTAAGCCCCACCTAACAAATTCACGAAAAATATATCACAATCAGTATTAATCTTTAAAAAAATAATCATAAATAGTTAATCACATGACCATTGGCTAGCAATAATTAACGAAATAATTACCATTCCAGGAAGATAATATGAACCATCAAGAGCCCTTGACCATTGCCTATTTGTATCAAGTTGCTCAAGTTGGTCTTCGTTAAACTTCGGGTTAAGAACATGTTGAACATCTTCGAGTGAGGGATCACAAATCTCATAACCTTCAGGCAGGCAATAAACCTTTTCTGTCTGAAGATTAATGTAGACGTGATGTCCCGCTTCAAGGCTATGATTATATGCATGCGACTTACGCCCTCTTCCTTGAAAATACTTGCCGCATACCATGCATGCATACACGTTAAAATTTGACAGAGACATTGAACACTTTTTTTCAAAGTCAAAATCCAAGACCTGCAAAACACAACTAAATTATCAATTCAAAATCCTCTACATGGCAATATAATAGTAATAATAATAATAATAATAATAAATAATTTTAAAAGTGACAAATGAAATATAACCTGACGATTAATCGTATAAAGGAATGGGCAATCACGACGGATTTCGGTTGTTCTATTACGCGCAAATCCATGATCATTATCCTCGTCCTTGTCGAGTGGAACCAGTGCCGAACATCTATGCTTCTTCAACAGTTGGTCTTCATAGTATGGGGTGTTTTGGCGCTTCGTTTTCATCATCGTACGAAAAGACGTTCGGACGTTACTTTGTAAGTTGTAAGGTTTCGATCGGATCAAGCAAATAAGTTTCTGGGTTTTAAGGTTAATTACTTTCAGCCTTTCACGCGCAGCCCCTTGTTTTTTATAAGGCTGGGGTGTGGGGGCTTTAATGGGGGCTCCAACCAATAATATTATGACGTGTGGCAGAGAGAGAAACTGGATAAGGGGGGTGTTGGAGCCCCTAGCCCTGGTGTGGAGGGGCTCCAGCAGGGGTTCCAGCGAATTTTTTTTTAAATATATTTAAACAACGTATTATTAAAAAAACTCATAAATTATTAAAAAAACACACATTAATAAAAAAAACACATTAATATCTAAAAATAAAATAAAAATTAAAGTACTAAGAAAAACATTCTTCTTATTCTTCGGCTTGGTCTTCTTCGATCAACCTCTTTCGGATACGTTCCTTTCGCTTTTCCATTAGCATTTGATCGACCGGATTTAGGTTACTGAAGTCTCTAGTAAGAAAGTCTAAATCTCTCATTCGAGTTTTTTCCTTTTTGTCATAAGAGACCACCTCCATGGTTTTGTTGAATTTATTGAGGGATTCAACAAGATTGGCGATGTTTACGTCTTCCCCCTCAGCCGGTATTTTCCCCTTGGCGTCCCTTCCCAATGGCTGCCTCCTCGGTGGTGAAGACGTTTCCTCCTCCGCAATGTTTAGGTCGAATCCAACGCGGCAATCCGACCCGGTTGAAGTGCTATACGCTCCAGACGAACTAGTTTTAGTCCGTTTCGGCCCTACTTCCGCATCAAAGTCCGGCGCCACCAGCTCAACCCACTTGGAACACCTTTTCAACCTGTCCCACAACTTTAACTCGTCCCACGTCTTCACCATCCCATACCTCCGCAAACACTCCTGCTTCCACTCTTCGACCTTGAAATTGTAAACCGCCAAATCATCACTGCCACTTGGTCTCATACGACCGTTGTTCCTGTTGAAAAGATTAGTAAACAAGCCGACAAATTGTCTGATTTCGGACCACCGACCAGAAATCATATCGGCGTTCCGCTCTGTACTCCCAACGAGCATGTAAAACGTCTCCCTAACCTTTGTCCAAAAAATCTTTCTCTGTTGGTGGTCGGCTGCAAAATGAATAAATAAATTAGATTTCCATTTAACTTTTTTATTTAACTTTTTTATTAAAAATCATTTTTAAAAACGTTAAAACAATTACCGCAACGCCGATCCTCAGAAATGACTATCCAAGCCCGACACAAGGCTTCCTTCTCATCCGATGACCACGGAGTGGCTTTCCGTTTCGTCCTCGGAGTCGAAGCCGGTCCCGACCCGTCCGTTGCAACTTGTTTTTTTCCGGTGGACGCGTCTTTTTGGTCCCGTAGCTTCACCGTGTGATTCTTGTGTCTCCGGAACAACAAAGTTAGGAGACGGTTGTGTGTTGGATGGTTGAAAGCCGGATGATTCTTGCGGCTCCGAATAAAACATCGGTTGGTGCGGTGACGACCATAAATCGTCGTCAAGATAATCTGAATCAAGGTTTGGGAACCAATTTCCAGCCATTTTTTTAAAAAAAGTTGAGAAGATGAATTGATTTTGGGTGAAGGTTTGAAGTTTTGGTATAAAAATGGGTGAAATGGAGTATAATTATATAGGAATTTTTTTTTTTTAATATTTAAGAGCCCAACAGCTCTTTTCTAAACCCAATGCAAGATTCTCTCTCTCTTCAGCCGCTAACCAGCTCACGCCTCTCTTTGTTTTTCCGTTAGCGCCCCTGGTGGTGTGGTGTTAGCGCCTGGGGGCGCGAGCAGGGGGGCTCTAGCGCCCCCGTTGAAGCCCCACACCCCTCAGCCTCTCAGCCTTAGGAAAAAAAAAAGAGAGGCGTGAGCTGGTTAGCGGCTGAAGAGAGAGAGAATCTTGCATTGGGTTTAGAAAAGAGCCGTTGGGCTCTTAAATATTAAAAAAAAAATTCCTATATAATTATACTCTATTTCACCCATTTTTATACCAAAACTTCAAACCTTCACCCAAAATCAATTCATCTTCTCAACTTTTTTTAAAAAAAATGGTTGGAAATTGGTTCCCAAACCTTGATTCAGATTATCTTGAAGACGATTTATGGTCGTCACCGCACCAACCGATGTTTTATTCGGAGCCGCAAGAATCATCCGGCTTTCAACCATCCAACACACAACCGTCTCCTAACTTTGTTGTTCCGGAGACACAAGAATCACACGGTGAAGCTACAGGACCAAAAAGACGCGTCCACCGAAAAAACAAGTTGCAACGGACGGGTCGGGACCGGCTTCGACTCCGAGGACGAAACGGAAAGCCACTCCGTGGTCATCGGATGAGAAGGAAGCCTTGTGTCGGGCTTGGATAGTCATTTCTGAGGATCGGCGTTGCGGTAATTGTTTTAACGTTTTTAAAAATGATTTTTAATAAAAAAGTTTAATAAAAAAGTTAAATGGAAATCTAATTTATTTATTCATTTGCAGCCGACCACCAACAGAGAAAGATTTTTTGGACAAAGGTTAGGGAGACGTTCTACATGCTCGTTGGGAGTACAGAGCGGAACGCCGATATGATTTCGGGTCGGTGGTCCGAAATCAGAAAATTTGTCGGCTTGTTTACTAATCTTTTCAACAGGAACAGCGGTCGTATGAGACCAAGTGGCAGTGATGATTTGGCGGTTTACAATTTCATGGTCGAAGAGTGGAAGCAGGAGTGTTTGCGGAGGTATGGGATGGTGAAGACGTGGGATGATTTAAAGTTGTGGGAGAGGTTGAAAAGGTGTTCCAAGTGGGTTGAGCTGGTGGCGCCGGACTTTGATGCGGAAGTAAGGTCGAAACGGACTAAAACTAGTTCGTCTGGAGCGTATAGCACTTCAACCGGGTCGGATTGCCGCGTTAGATTCGACCTAAACATTGCGGAGGAGGAAACGTCTTCACCGCCGAGGAGGCGGCCATTGGGAAGGGACGCCAAGGGGAAAAAACCGGCTGAGGGGGAAGCCGTAAACATCGCCAATCTTGTTGAATCCCTCAATAAATTCAACAAAACCATGGAGGTGATCTCTTATGACAAAAAGGAAAAAACTCGAATGAGAGATTTGGACTTTCTTATTAGAGACTTCAGTAACCTAAATCCGGTTGATCAAATGCTAATGGAAAAGCAAAAGGAACGTATCCGAAAGAGGTTGATCGAAGAAGACCAAGCCGAAGAATAAGAAGAATGTTTTTTTTAGTACTTTAATTTTTATTTTATTTTTAGATATTAATGTGTTTTTTTATTAATGTGTGTTTTTTTTAATAATTTATGAGTTTTTTTAATAATACGTTGTTTGAATATATTTATAAAAAAATAAAAAAAAAATTCGCTGAAGCCCCTACTGGAGCCTCTCCACACCAGGGCCAGGGGCTCCAACACCCCCCTTATCCAGTTTCTCTCTCTGTCACACGTCATAATATTATTGGTTGGAGCCCCCATTAAAGCCCCCACACCCCTCAGCCTAATAAAAGGAAAAGACTAGAAATAATAACCGACTTGACCAATTCATTTAAAAACTTATTCTTTTATTATTATTACAGGATCTCCTTATTTTTGTAACTTATTTCTTTTGAACTGGGCCCAACATCTGGCGATAATCAGTCTAAGTAGTTGCAATTATATACAGGAGATTTAAGATTCGTTTTTTTTATATTTAGCATGTGCTATATACGAGGATCCGCCAAATGTTCGAAATTTAGGTATTTAATCGGTGTAAATTAAAATATAAATAGAGATAAAAATGAAAAGTGTGAGAAGGATCTGTGACAACACAAAAAACCCCTCAAAGAAAATAAAACCAAAATGTTTCTCCCATAATTCACGTTCCAGAAAAAAAAACGATGAAAAGACACAATGTCGAGAAAAAAGACACAAAGCCGAAAATGAACAAATAACACAATGATAAATAAAAAAAAGACACAATAGGTCGCAAAATTTAACACAACAGCGAACATAATATAACACAATGTTGAATAATATAACACAATATCAAGAAAAAAAAACGTCATGGAAAAAATACACAATGATGTTTTTTCCTCGTCTTTTTCAAGTTTTTTCTTTTTTTTGAACGAGGATGATGGTTGAAACATTTTTGCGTTTTTACATTTTTCATTTTTTTGATTAAAGTTTGAGTTATTTTTTTAATTAATTTTTCATTATTATTTAAGGGTTTTTTTTGGATAGAAAATTCTTTTCAGCATTCTCATTTTTGTGTCACTTTGTAGAATAACTTGACCTATTTAATCAATGACAGGACATGAATTCAAGTCCTGGATTTTAGAATTGAGAGAGATATTGAGAGAGATCAAGAATTCTCACTATTTCTTAGATTCCTGGACCCAATTCAATCCCCGACGACGGATTAGTCGACATTTTTCACAAATTTTACGAACAGAAGCTCTTATTTTCATATTTATGTACTTTAGGGATTTTCTTTTGAATTTATTGATTAATTTGTTATTATTACACACACTTCAATTGTTACATATTTAAATTTTACATTTTTCCAAGATTGAAATAATGTTTTAAGATGAAATAAAATCGTATATTAGTGATTACCTAAACATATTAAAGTTGTTTTATATAATCAATACAAATCTAAGTTAAATAGCGTTTTACAAATTGCAAGATTATAAATATTGTATATATTCAACAAAATTTGCCGTACACACATAATTAAATATCTATTATAAACATAGGTAACTAATTATTATACGATACAGTTCGTAAATCATTATTTAACTAATTTAATTATAATTGTTTTATTTTAAACTTATTATATATATTCAATAGTTTATATGTTTTTTCTTAAGAAAACATGGTCAAACTTTCTATATCTAATAGTAAAGTTAGATATAATGGGTTAGTAAAAAGTTAGTGTGATTTAAATTACATTAAGTACATTTTTTTTCATATGGGTTACAACTAATGGGTATACCAATTAAACTACTCATGGATAACATGTATTAAGGAGAGTAAAGATTTGAAAACAGGAGGAAAAGTAAGTTATGATTGAATGTGTTTGTCACGTCATCCTCATTATTTTTATTTATTAGTATATGTAGATTTCAACTCTTATATTATAGCAAATACGTGATTTTTTTCCTTCTCATTATTGCGATGTAAATTTAATTAAAACGCTGATGCATTTGAATAAAGTATTTATTAGCATTGTAACTTATAGCGAGTGTTTATACTTTCACTTTGTAACACCCTTAAAATCGAACCCAATTCTTTTTGCATTGTAATTGAACCAACTAAATAATAACACACAATTGATATATATGAAGATCACTTGCTTACGTGTTAGTGTTAACACGCCGGGCACGAGCCTAGCTCGAGCTTGTATGAGTTAAATAAGCCAAGCTCGAGCTCAGACTCGGTTCATTTGCATCTGTTATATATCCAACACAAATGCACATATGTATGTGTCTATATAAAATAAAGGGTAACTTGTGTTATAAATTGCTTGTAGTGTGTTTGAACCCCATGGTTATGAGCTGTGACTAAACCTAACTTAGACTTGGCGTGACCCATAGTAATCATAGGCCAGGCCCGTCTCCGAGAATGCTAAAAAAAATTTAGGCCCCGTGCGAGACAAATTTTGGGCCTCCTTCTTATAATATAAATCATCAATTAAATATCAAAACACCATAAAACGAATACAACTGTTTTAAAATAAAGCTGACATATTCCTTAAAATAAACAAAAACTAGTGTATCAAAACGATGAAACTTAAGCGAATTTTGAGGTTCTCCTAACGTTTAATCAAGTCTTTGTAGTCCATACTTTCTAATATTTCGTTTTAAATAGATATCATTGCCAATCCGTTGAGTCTTTCTTGCGTCATTTTCGATCGTAGATAAGACTTCAACAACTTCAATTTTGAAAAGCTTCTTTCTGCCGATGCCACTGTTACCGGAATTGTCAAAAGCACTTTATATGCATTTATAGCATTAGGGAAATGACCAAGCCGCTTGATATTATTTAAAGCATCAAAGGGCTAACAATGTGACTCGATAAGAATGTCTCAATTAGCTTCAACTCCAAATAAAGTTCATTAGCATCAACGTCCGATTCTTGTTTATATTTCAATGCATCTTGGAGACGATAACAACAAGACTTAAGACTTTTTCATCAAGCGTCTTCAACTTTTTAGGAAACAAAAAACCAAATATTTTTTCGTATTTTCGGTATTGATCGAATCTTGTTTCAAGAGAAACTATAGCTTGATCAACAATGCATAAAAAGTAATTTACTTTGAAATCCTTCTCGGGTGAAAATGTAACTTCTTCTACACTTGAAGTCTCATCAAATTGTTTTTTTCCTATGTATCACACGCTTTTGAGGGAATCTCGCATAAATACCCATTTCATTGGCAATTTCTCTAGCTTCATCAAACGCCTTAGACAACCCCACTTCTCTATACTTCTTGAAGTATTTAATCAATGTGTCCACTTCATCAATAGCAACATCAAGAACCACATCATTTGATTGCAACTTTTTGCTCACCACATTCACGTTTGATAAAATTTCATACCAAATGACAATTTGTACCAAAAATTCAAATTCACCAACTTCATACTTTTCTAGTGGCTTAGCTTCACTTTGAATTTTTAGGATCTTTATCAGAGTCTCTAACTTGTTGCAAAGCTTTTCTTACATCTACAAGTTGAGTTCTAATAGGCTTAATACTATCTACATGACTTTACCAACGAGTGGTAGACAATGACTTAAGAGTCAACCCTTTAACGTTCTCTTTTAAAACTTGCCACCTATTAATGGAACTGGCAAAGATAGTATAAATCCGTTGTATTGTTACAAAAAATTCTCTAAACTTAGTAATAGTGTTAGCCATGTCACATAGTTCAAGATTAAGACTATGACACCCACAAGCACTATACAAATCTCTAAAAACTTTTTTCAAGAATCTCCTTTGAACTCCACTATGTTTTCCCTTCATGTTTGCTCCATTATCATAGCCTTGACCACGCATGTAAGGCCCCGAACCCGGTAGCCCTACTTTAGCGTCGGATTTACTCATAAACACAATTCTTACAAATCAGAGTTAATTAAAACTTTCGCGAAAACGTTATCTTAAAGCATTCGTTACAAAACATTAAATATTTTCTTTGATACCATAACACAAAACATTATATTTAAAAAATCATTTCTTCCATCTTCAGATGTCTGCCGTTCAATCCATGCCATGTGCCATTCTCATGCTAACTCTTTGGTCAAATCACCTGTGTGCATACTAAAAGTCAGCTACGCTGAGTGAGTTCTAGTTAATCAAGCAACTTATCATACAACCACTACATGCATTATATACGTATCCGAAGACACATAGCCCGCTCTCTGACCTGCTCACCTTACCACTTAACCTCTTATTTACCCCTAGTGTTTAGCCACTTTAATAACGAATAACGTTATGCCACTTTAATAACGAATCATGTTATGCCACTTTAATAACGAATAACGTTATGCCACTTTGCCACTTTAATAACAAATAACGTTATGCCACTTTGCCACTCTAACACTCTTACTAGACCCCTATCCACTTCCATCACACTCTACTTCTACTTGTCTACAACACACTTTATATCAGTTTAACATTTACATAATAACCAAGTTACATCACAACATTTACACGCAATCATAACTACTTGGGGATCATTCCCAAATGACGGTACGCGCAATATCCGAAGATCGTTCGCACACCGACTAACGTTACCTTCCCTGTCTACACGTGCAATATCCGAAGATCGTTCACGCACCAACACACATCCATTCATAACATATATAAATATATCACATCAAACATTATAGCATACACTTACCACTTAAGGTAAGTGTATTCACACTTCACATCGAGTATGCACACAGCCCCGAAAACATAAAAAGGAAGTGGGGCTAGAAACTCACCTGAACTCGGTTACGTTCTCCGTTAATGGTTATTCCTTTCTTGAGCTGTGCACGGCTAACTATATAATAATTACATGTATCAATTAACTACTACTACTCATATCGTATTTCCATTAACTGTCTTAACACATTTTTCATTAAGATTTTAAATTATTATTTTATTCACCATCACATTTTCTATAACGAATTAAGCCTACTTCAATATCAGATAACAGTCTAATTAGTTATCTAGCACATGATCTGATTCGTTATCTTTCCTTAGCTGATTCGTTATACTAGTTCGTCATCTTTCATAACGAATTGGACCTTTATAACGAACTGGTCCTTTAACAAATTGAACCCTTAACGAACTGAACCCTTAACGAACTGGGGGTTCATTCGTCAGTTCTCCCTTAACGAACTGCTTAACGAATTGGGCTAGTTCGTCATCCTTACCTTAACGAATTGACATAACGAACTAAGGGCTAGTTCATCAAACTTCCTCTAACGAATCAAGACCTATTCGTTAAGATCCCGCTAACGAATTAGGTTTAGGTCAGAGAATGTCAGAACATTCTCTGACATAAACCTTAACCTCGTACAAGATGACTCCGGCGCCGCCTTCGCCGGAAAACCGGGATCTCGCCGGAAAAGCGAGATCTCGCTCGCTTCACCAGCGTTTTCACTGTATTCGTCCCGTTCGATCTAAATCTGAGCTAGGGTGATCCCTAAGCTCATCTTAAATTCGGTTTATACCCGATTCCACCCGGATCTCGTGACTTAAACGGTTTAACGGTGTCGGCTCGTCGTTTCGTGACTAAATCTAACGGGTTTGGATCTCTACAATATCATACTATCATTACCTCGGGTCGGGATCGATTCTTCTTCTTGGTTTCGACTTAGAGAGAGAAAGTAGGATGGGAGAGAGAGCTAAGTGTGTGTTTTGGTGGTGTATGGAATATGTGTGAAATGAATGAAAAATGGGAATTTAAGGTTTATATAATTATGGATCATGGGCTTAAGCCCATGGTCTCTTTCTTCTTTCCCAAGTCCATAACCCATATCCATTACCCAACACTAGCCCGACCCATACTAACTCCTGCTTATTTAATTATTTCCTGCTAACCTGAGTAAACTTCCTCACTGACAATAAATAATATAACTAATATCATTTTCGAAATTTCGGATGTTACAACGCATATCATCAATATTGAGACCAAGAGACTCTAATTCCTTAGACGTAACTTCAAAAAGTCCTTTACTGGTAGTATCATCAACAACCAAAAAACCTAAAAAAGATTCCTCAACAGTCACAGAATTAGAGTTAAAATTGACACACCTCACAATTATGAACATTTGTTCTTGGTGACTTGTATCGGGGGTGCAATCGAGTATTATAGAGTAATACTTTGCTAGCTTTATCTTTTTGATGACTTCTATTTTAATTTGATGAGCTAGTAATTGTATTAGCTCGTTTTGAATATTATGCCCAAGATAATGTACATGGAGTTCATTACTCATGATACGCCGCACATGCTCTTTCATAATTGGGTCAAACTCTTCCAACATCTCAACTAACCCAAAAAGTTTCCATTGCTTTTTTGATACAACTTCTCGTTTGATCCGCGAAATGCTAAACATTTTTAGCAAGAAATTTGGCAAGAGCAATAATTCTAAAAATGACTTATTTCCAATAATCTCTTTCTTTTTTAAATTGCTCATATGCCACTTTATCAATTGTTTCGTTGCATTCCAACCTTTGACGCATTTCAAACCATTGATTCATATTCTTGAGATGCTCAAAGCTAACCTCATGCTCTTTTAGAGCCTGAGAAGCATGTCTCCAATCCTCATAACCTTCAATTTCCAACCCACATTTCATATGCCTTTGTTTAAAAACCTTACAACAAAAACAAAAGAGTTTGTCAACCTCTTTCCAATACACTAGCCATTCTTTATCACGCGTCTCCCGATTTGATAGAATTCTAGTATACATAACTTTAGAAAATCGTTTTTCATGTTTATCCGCGGGACCCTTATCGATAGTCAAATCTCTTTTTGGACCTTTCTTAACCAATTCATTAATCAAGTTAGGAGTAAGCCCGTCCCAAGTTCTAGGATCAAAAATATCAATAGCATTAGCATCATCTTCACCCACAGTAGCTTCATCTAGACTAGCATTAACATTATCTTCACCCACATTAACTTCATCCAAATTAGCTTCACCCACATAACATTCATCTACATTAGCATTAACATCATCTTCACCCGCATTAAGTTCATTAACATTAACACTTTCTTCACCCACATTAGAACTAGAACTTTAAGGTAGTTATGAGAAAAACTTGTGTATACGGGGCCCTTTGTCATTCTTTGCTTTTTCTTCCTCTAGCTTCTTCTTTTTACGTTTTTTGGCACCGGAGAGGTATTTATATTTGGGCACGGGAGGCATGATTTCTAGACAAAAACAAAAATATTAACCATCATTATTACTAGCAAAAAAAAAAAAAACAATTAATCTACTCAAGAAATAAAAAAAAAAGAAAAAGAAATCTCAAACAGATCAACGAAGTGTTAACAGTCAGCAATCATCATCAAAAAGACAAAAACACACTTTTGTGTTAAAATATAATAAAAAAACGATTTTGCAAGCACACAAGTCACAATTGTTGACGATAGTTTTATTAGCTAAAGAAAGTGATAAAAATCATAGTTACATAATACATACCGTCGAGGCTTCGATTCCTGATTTCTGGTGCCCGGTGGCTTAATCTCCAGTCGCAATTGTTGATGATAGATTTATTATTAAGTTCGTTCACGTACAGTGGTTTTTATTGGAATATTGGGCTCTGCACATAAAAGAGGGTTTTTATTGGGCTATATCAAACAGGATTATATTGGGCTATGTATATCAAGCAGGGTATGATAAAATATAAAACCTCTGGGCTCTCTGAAAATTTGGGCCTCGCGCCACTGCACGGGCCGCACGGCCCAAAAACCGGGCCTGCATATGGCCACCAGCCTAAACTCACGACCCAATCCACAACCCAAGGATAAATCGGCTCAATTCAATGCTAGTAACTTTAAACCCAACTACATTAGTTCATCAATGGTTAACCGGTCTATTTATCTCCATTAGTGAACTTGACCCAACTTGTCTAACCACCTAGTTATCAGCCCGATTGGTTTGCATAAAGTATTGGTTTTAATTAGGGTCGTCCAAACCGCTCATCGCTCGAACTCGCTCACCACTCGCTCGAAAACTGCTTGGAAAATGCTCAATCGTAAACGAGTCGCTCTGCTCGGTTCGGTTTGTAAACGAGCCAAGCAACGAGCAAAGGTCTGCTTGGTTCGTTTCGGTTCGGCTCGAATATTTTTAATTTATTTTATATATAACTATATATGAAAAAAAATATATAAATATATAGACAACAAACATAAAATATAAGTTTACAATTTTTTAAACCATTTTAAAAATTTTATATTCTATGAATTTTATAGTTTTATTAGTTCGATTCAAGTTTTCAGAATGCTAAAAGTTTGTTTACATGTTCATTATATCTCACTTCAAACTTTTTTCTCCTAAAATTTACAAACTATTATATGTTTGTCCAAAAATATTAATTTGTTTACAAATATATTATTTACAACCTTCATATTTGTTTCTTATTGAAATTATAAAGTGAAAAAGAAATAAAAAATGCTCGAAATCGCTCGATGTGCGATCGAAAAAGGCTCGATTCGATTTTGGCTCGTTTCGTTTTTCGCTCGGTTCGAATTTCAGCCGTTGGTTCGGTTCGGTTGTAAACGAGCCAAGCAACGAGCAAACCTTCGCTCGGCTCGTGAACAACCCTAGTTTTAATATTAAGAGAATAAGAGCCTAAGAGGTGCCCGATTTAATAATACACATGGATAACCATAGGCCCATTACACCTTGTGAGCATAGATTTGGTATGGGTTCGGTTCAGATATGGTTTTTCTGTCTTAACATCTGGTCTTGGTCTTGATAATTTTGGGCTAAAAAAGGAACGCCCAAAAGAATGATTTGGATTAATAAATGATAAAATGACTTAAAATTGGTTTCTCTTTATTTTCTAGTTCGGATTGGTTCGGTCTCTTCGGATTTCGGCCGATGGAAAAACCAAAATCACACCCCAAATCTGTTTTTAAAAACACTTATAACCAAACCATCTATGTTTTGATGGTCTTTTATAGGTTTCTATTATTTCGGTTCATGCACACCCCTATTTCATAATTTCATGTAGTTATACGCATTTTGTTCTTTTGATTTGTAATGATGTTACAATTCTTCCGCTTATGCTGCCAGGGGTGTGCATCGGGTCAGAACTAAAATGAAACATAAAACATAAAAGACAATGGAACTGAAATGAACCATTCTAGACTTCTAGTACTGGTTCTGGGTTTGTTCTTTGGTTTATTCTATCAAATGAGTTTTGCCCACTCCTGCATATATATGCATTTCACTAGCATCTTTGTGCCAAAATACGCATATATGTACATGAACGGTAGGTTCTAAATCAGCAGAGAAGCGAGGATATGATTACGACTGGAGGCATAACGCATAGAAAGTTTTAAGACCTTGCTCTATACACAAACTTACATCATATGACCAAAGTTACTACAAACTTTTTTTCGTTTTTGTAACTACATACATAACCCAAAGCTAAAAGCAAGGCCATACAAACTAAATGCATCCAGCTCAGCGCGGTTGCTGAATGCGCTGTGAGCGCACCCTTGGGCTAAACGGCCTCACTGCCCTTTCTGGATACCTAGCCATGTGCATCTCCCTTTGTGACCCCGGTGTCGATGTTGACAAGCTCAAACTCCTCAGCATTTCAGCCTCTGTTTCCAACCCTATAAAAACAACCATAATAACATTATTATACTCTTCTTTTTAAGTGTTTCTGTTGCAATTTGCAAATTACCATTAGAAGGTATTAGCCCGACTGGTGTGCCGAACGACTTCACTGTTCCCGGCCCAATCGATGCTCCCATCCCAATCGAGTTCATGAATTGCACATAGTCTGCATCCAGAGCTGACATATCATCATAATCAGGAGCGGTGTCGATAGAATCAGGTAGCATATCAACAACGTGTCATCTGCTGTGTTTCCAATAAAGCCATCCGCCCCCTGCTGTTGCTGCAGCTGCTGGCTGAGCCAGTAGTCATGAAACCAAGTTGAAGTTGTTACCAGCTGCCACCATTCTGGGGAGTAATCCTCGACTTGGCGGACAGCAGCAGGGATGAACAATGGGGCATTCGGGTTCAAAGGAGACCTTCCTTGTGAAACCAGTGACATTCTTACCTCCCCACAAGGATTTCAGTTACCTGCCAGTGAAAAATAGTTGTTAGTTACATAGCAAACATAACAGTTATATAAGCTAGCAACCACCTAGTATATCATCTATCATCGGTATAATAAGAACAGCGTGATCGCATTCACTTATTCAAATATTCTTATAATTAGGCCTGTAAACGAACTGAGCAAACACGAACAAGGGTAGGTTTGTGTTCGTTCATTAAACTTTAAACGAACACGAACACTTAATCACACAAATATTTGATGTTCATGTTCGTTTGTTCGTTAATGCTCGTTTATTTAAAATCTAACGAACAGTTCATGAACATAAACATGATTGAACAAAGATAAACACAAATAATTGAACATACTTTAATGAACACAAACAAACATAAATGAACACAAATAAACATAATAGAATATATATATGAACAAACATATACGAACGTTCATGAACATAAACGAACGAACGAAACATGTGTCCATGTTTCGTTTGTTTAGTTAAACAAACACAAACATTTTGTTCATGTTTGCTCGTTTATTAAATAAACGAGCATAAATGAACTTCCCAATGAACGGTTCATTTACAGGCCTGTCTCATATAATTTGATAATTATAATCGTCAAACACTAAAGAAAACATCTGTATAATTAATAATTAATAATGTTCAACTATATAGGAGACCAAAGTTGGGTAAACTTCTATGTCAATCAATCAATGAATTAATAATCATTTCATTTCCGATCCTAAATTGATTTATCGATCATTAAACGATCAATCAGAAAAGCTTAAAAATCAAACAATTTGGAAATGAATAATATAATAAGAAGTTGATGATGGAAGATTATGAACTGATTGGGTAAAATCTGAAACCACAACTCATCAATCAAACGGAATTATATTTATATACAGTAAAAAAAGATGATCGAAGTCTGATTATTGAGTCAGTCAAGGAAGTCAAGTCAATCACAAAACACGTATAATATCAGAAATTGGAATGGATTCAAAATCAAGTGAAACAAAATAGCAGGCAGCAATTATTATTATTATTATTATTATTATTATACCTTTGAGAAATGAGCCGAAGATATCTGTTGAATAGAATAGAATAGAATAGAATGGTGGTGGTATTTAAGTTAGGACCGAGTGAGATGAGGTGGTGGTCAAAGGGTGGTGATGTAATGGTGTGCGCTGCCAACGGTGATTGGTTATTATTAGCTAGCAAAATGAGATGGACAGATGGCTATCATCTGACGGTACTGTAGGATGCTGCTGTTAACTCATACAATTATCGTATGGGCACTATATTATCGTATGGGTACTATACTATTGTATAAAATTGCATCTAGCCTCCTTGGGAAGCCGACAAAAGCTGAAAAATTCTGAATCTCATACAATAGTATAAGGTCTATATGATTGTATGGAGTCAAATGGTCTTTGAATAACTCAAAGGGTGTGTAAATAACCAATGTCACTCAAATAACTATAAGGTGCTGTTTGTTTTTCCTCAAAAACACTTCTCCACCTTTTTTGTCTGCACTGAGAAGAGGGCGCGCAGACGTTGGGCTCTACAGTGTGTTTGTTTTTCCGAAGACGTTTCATTAAAAAACGTCTGCGCGCCCTCTTCTCCCAGAAGTGTTGGTATTTTTACTTCTCACCTCTTCTAACCAATTTCTTTCCATCGTTCTTATTCCATCAGACACTCCCAAACCCTAATCCCCTCATCCTCTCCACTGCCACCCAACTCACCCACCATCAACCCGTCGCTCCACTGCCGCCCAACTCCCCCACCGCTGCAACCCCATCTCTCCACTGCTCCACCGCCGCCGCCCCACCGCCGCAACCTGCCGCCGCTGCTCTACTGTTCCAGCGCCGCCCCACCGCTGCAACCCTGCCGGCCTCTCTCCCCCATATCAGGTTTAATTTCATACCTTTTGTTACTTCTCACCTCTTCTAATCTAATTACCTTTTGTTACTTCTCACCTTAGATTGTTAAAGTTCAGATTGTTATATTTTTTTAGTTTGTTGTTAGTTGTGTTGGATTTTGTTAGATTGTTAAAGTTTTAAATTTTTAGATTTTGTTAGTTTTTTTTGTTAATTGTTAAAGATTTTTGTTAATTTTGTTAGATTTTGATTAGTTTGTAGAAAGTTTAGGTTTGTTGAATATTGTTAATACTTTGTTGTTGAATAAAGTTTGTAGTGTTTTGTTAATTGTTAAAGGTTTTTGTTAGTTTTGTTAGATTGTTATTAGTTTGTATAAAGTTTAGGTTTGTTGAATAAAGTTTGTAGTGTTTTTTTAATTGTAAAAGGTTTTTGTTAGTTTTGTTAGATTGTTATTAGTTTGTATAAAGTTTAGGTTTGTTAGTTTTTGTATAAAGTTTAGGTTTTGTTAGTTTTTGAATAAAGTTTTTGTTAGTTTTGTTAGATTGTTATGAGTTGTTTACACAATACGATCAACCGAATGTGTCGATTGGAAATAGTCGTGGGCAAATTGATGATGATGAAGACGAGGTTGAAGCACTTGGCACTGCATCAGATCGGGAATACATGACTCAGTTAAGAGATGAAATTGCTGAGCAGTTAATGCAAAGTACGGAATAAATGATTTAAAAAATGTTTGTGGTATTATGAATATTAATTCAGTGTTGTTGACTATTATTTAAATTTGGATGTTGAAAACCTTTTTTATTTATATTTCAGTTTATTTAAATTTCAGCGTATTTTAGCAGTCTGCAGATGTTAAAAAACAAACAGTCTTCTTGTTGCAGACTGCAGAGTTTTGGTCCACCTCATCTGCTACAGATGTTGGCAGATGTGGTTTCGCAGTCTTCTGCCATTTTACCTCTGAAAAACAAACAGCACCTAAGAAATGACACTACAACAAACACAATAGGTATAGAATCCGTACCCCACGTGTTCTTATACTAACCAAAACAAATCACTAGATATTGTACAAGTGATCACGAAATATTACAATACTATTTTGTGCTGAATTTAATTTGATCCATGATTCATTGTGTTATTTGAGTCATTTGTTAACCATAGTTAAAGCAACTAATATCAGAACTTATATAGGTATAGGTTATTAACAATATCTGTAAATGATGATAATATGTAAATGATAATATTCGTTACTAGTTTAGTGACTTTAGTCAATTCTAATAACAGAACTTAATATTTTGATAAACAAAATGATAGTTTCTTATTATACAAACGTATAACTACAATTTGTACAACTTTACATCTTAAAATAACAGAATTATTATTCTATCAATATAATTAAATCAGAAAATATAAACTTTTATATATCTGGTAATCAAATTCACGATACAAAATTTAAAAATGGGCTGGGGGTTTCACTTCACGGGAAATGGAACAAATGTATTGGCCCAATTATTGAGTCCAGCCGTCCAGCTTTCGCCTAGACTGGAGAGTGTCTAGTGAGTGGTGACTGGTCTAATCAGTTGGCCCACCGCCCAAGTACCGTTTGATTGGTTATTCGAATTTATTTGAATTACGATATCAAAGTGTGGTCTTATATCTCACTAACCGTGAGGTTCACGGAAACTTTCGTTATGAGTTGCTCAAGCATTTACGGATTAGACGTCCAAATGATCTTGTATAGACTAGTATTATTATTTATTTTAGTGTAATATTGGTTATTAGTTTCCAAATTTTGAAGAAAAAACTAATTAAATAAATAAACAAATAAGATAATTCGCTGAAGCCACCGCTCGCCTGGACCACAATAGGCTCAGGTGGCTTCAGCACTGACTTCAGCGAGTATTTAGTCAGCACTGTATGACACAATATTATTGGATAAATTCATAAACCAGCTTCAATGACAACACACAGTCTTAGACTATGCTATGCGTTATGGGTCATTGTTCTCATTTTTCATCATTTATCATATCAGTGTCACCTCAGTTTATCTATCATTATTGGACATTACCACTCAAACCATGCTATACCTCGTTTTTCATCATTCTTCACAATTCCATTTATTTATATTAAAAGTATTAAAAAAAAGAAAAAGAAAAAAAATGTGATTGCTTAAGGGGGCATATGACTAGAGATGGGCAAAAAAACCGGTTGGTGAACCGGTTCAACGGTTTAAACCGAAAACCGGTTTTTACAAAAACCGGTTATTTAAAAACCGGTTAGAACCGGTTAGTAACCGCCGGTTCGTATATCGGTTACAAGTTCTAGAGAAAAAACCGGTTACTGAACCGGTTATGGAAAAAACCGGTTAATTTTAAAACCGGTTATTATGAAAAAAACCGGTTATTAACCGGTTATTTTAAAAAAAAACCGGTTAATTAAAAAAAACCGGTTATTAACCGGTTCTAACCGGTTTCTAAACCGGTCCTAACCGGTTAGACCGGTCCGAGTTTTGCACCAAAAAAACCGGTTAATAAACCGGTCCGGTTATTTAAAAACCGGTTTTTTTCCAGGCCAAGAAAAACCGGTCCGGTTATTAACCGAACCGGTTTTTTTAAAAAAACCGATTTGTGCACCTCTACATATGACCCGTGTGACCATGGTCATCTGCACCATGTCACTAGTGAGATGATGACTGTAACACCCCGACCAAAGGCGGATTATACATCGGGGCGCCACATATTGTTTCATTACTCGTGACACTATTTGGGTGTCAATATTTAATAAATACATTCATTCGCGCACGCGCAAAGTAGACATAAGATAACATAAATCAATATATTATAAGGCAAAATATTCGAACAACAATAACTTGTCCTGATACATTTTAATCTAGGTCCAAAAGTAAAAACGTCCTACGTGTCCACAAGCTCCAAATGTAGTTACAGCAAACCTGAACATGTGTTAAAATAAAACGTCAAACACTTGCGTGTTGGTGAGGAATCAAGTTTAATACAATACATAGATAACAATAACTCTGCGCGCAACACGTGTATGTCTGGTGTTTAACAAGGGTGTAATCAGATTGTGATCAAGCCTAAATAGATCATAGCTCATAGTTCATAGTTCAATCCGTGCTCCCAAATGAGCACAAAAACAAGAAAAACATCTGTGCAGGTGTAAACAAAGAAAACCGTAAACGATAGGTCTCCCGTGTTCATCTAATGGATCCATGAAAACTTCGGAATAGGCCGAACAAAGCGGTTAATGATACACACATACAAATAAACAGCCACGTAAACGTCCTCAACACATGGGATACTGCGCGACTAAAGTTCATAAACAAGTTTAAGACTCTAAGTTTGTATGAACACATGAACATCCCAAAACATTAAAAATAAAAGGGATTAGGTACGAGATTACTCACATGATAAACGATGCGGTGTAAGATAAAGCAAGAACCAACTTTAAACAAGCACAAGTTAACCTAGAATTAAAGATTATTGTTTTAACGATTTGATTTAAGTCTTGATTATAAGTTAGCATAATTAATAAGTAAATTATTATATATAATATATATATTACCGGAAAAGCAAGGCAGAACAGGATGGAAGACGAAGGCAAAGAGAGAGGAGACGGCAGAGGAAGAACAACGGCAAGGAGTAAGAGAGAACAGGAGAGTTTAAGTGCTTTGTGTGTGTAGTGTTAGGAAATTAACATTTATTATTTATAGGAAAACCCTAGGGAACACAATCCCTAGAAAAAGGGGAAAAGATCTCCAAAAAGTAAAAGATTCCAAAAGCAAAAGATATCAAAAGATATGGCAGCTGCAGGGGGCAAAGGAAAAGCTGACAGGGAACAGTAAACAGGCATGGGAGGGTCAGATAAAGGGACTGGTCAAGCATGGAAAAGCAGATCTCAAAAGATAATGTCAGTCACTTTTTCTGTCAACCAATGGGGTTGGTGCGCATGCTACGCCGAAAGTAACTTTTCAGACATAAGGCAGGTTAGGTCAACAGCACAGAAGATAAGACATCACAAAAGTAAACGGCTAGATTAAACAGAAGAAAACTCAAAGGGTTTAGCGCGAGAAGGCATCGAGCGCACGCGCGAGGGCGAAGGCAGACAGAGAACAGTCCACAGCGCGCCGCGGGAAGAACTAAAATCCTTAGCGCGTCGCGGGAAGAACTACCATTCTTAGCGCGTCGCGGGAAGAACTTCCGTTCTTAGCGCGCTGCCAGAAGAACTACAATTCTTAGCGCGTCGCGGGAAGAACTACCATTCTTAGCGCGCTGCGAGAAGAACTACAATTCTTAGCGCGCTGCGAGAACAGTTCGCCTCGCGTATCGCAGGAACAACTGGTCTTCGCGCAGGCTTCCTTGTAAGGAGTCTGGCGCGTGGAGCTGCGCAGACAACCTTAGGCGGGAAGAATCAAAGGACAGAAAAATAAGAGAAGGGGTTCAAGGCTTAAGGGCGGGACGGCGACAAGAGAGAAAAGAAGGCGGAGAGAAGAAGAGGGACGGGACGGCGGGAAGGAAAAGAGAGGAAGAGGCGGGAAGGAAAATATATTATTATTATTAAAAGTAAAATATAAGAATAAATAAATAAATATTATATCATAAAAGAAAGAGATCGGATCGGAAAAACGGGTACCTGGGTCGGGTCGGATCGGGTCAGATGTCACAATGACAAGGGGCGCAATGTTTCAATGGGTTCACGTGAGCCATGTACGCATCACGTGTGATGCTTCCTTACCCATACTCGATAGCTTTAGCCGCCGAAAAAACCCTCAACCCACAAATTAAACTTTAAAGCAAAGGTTTGAGAAAATTCAATATAGGTGAGATACCTAAATTGTTAGTGTTTCAATTGTTTAAACATTTTTTTTATTAAATTTGATTGTTCTAATTCTCTAACTTCGTATTAAATGTTAAAAGTTCACTTTTATTTATAAGAAGTTCTACTCGCGCGTTGTGTTTGAGTGGGTTAAATGCATTACATGTTCGAAAGCTACCATTCGCTGCAGGGGTACGAGGCGGGAAGTCGGTATTTATCTGTTTCATTCTTTAAGTATTGTGGCAAAAAAATACCAAAGTTAAAGGGCCAAAATGTGAAACGAAAGTTTAGGGGCCAAAGTTTACTATGTGAAACTTCTGTGACAAAAATCTAACGAAGCAAACTTTGTAAATAAAGTTAAAGAGACAAAAAAAAGTACATATAAAAAAGTTTGGCAAAAGTCTAAGGAACGAGAGTTTATTTATAACTTGCCCTTTAGGCTATGTGTAGTGTAGGGGCTACAATTGAGGGTGAATTGTGACACGTGGCGCCCAGTCAGCAAAGGGTGTGAATTTGTTTTGGGTGTAATGGTGTAGGGGCTACAAGTTGGGCCCACATATCTTTTTTTATTATTTTCTTTTTATAATTAAACTAATTAAATAAAAACCAATTTATTTTAATAATTAAATAAAAATGTATTAAAATTAAAAAATAAATACAAAAAAATACATAAAACTAAAAAAAACACACAAATAATAAAAATAAAAACACACAAACTAATCTATTCGTCTTCATCTTCGTCTTCGTCCCCGTCCTCGTCGTCGTCCTCCTCCTCCTCTTCGTCCTCAACGGGACGATTATCCCACACGTGTTGAACCAAATCTGCCTTCAGTTGGTTATGTATATCACTTGATGTGAGCTACTGAATGTTATACGTTCGTTGGTCTTGGGTTGGTTCAGAGAACTGTTCTGGAACGCTTCCTGGTATATAGTGTTGACATATTGCTTTTCCCTCGTCCTCTAAAATCATATTATGCAATATGATACACGTATACATGGCATCGCTCATTTTTGCCAACGTCCATACACGACAAGGGTTTTTCACATAATGCCAGTTTTTAGAACCCTGAAACACCTCTCGATATCCTTTCTCGCGGATTCTTGCTTCTTCTTAAAATAATCTTTTTTTTCTTCAATAGGGTCTTGATATGTCTTGACGATGATTGAGTACTCTTGCCTTTCCAAACATGATAATTGGAACCATTCAAACTCACCAATCTACCCGTATTAGCTTCCATCGTTCAAACAAGTCTTAACCCAAGAACAAGAGCCGAAGCTCTGATACCACTCTGTTGGGAAAAATGACCACCTAGCCACGAAAGGTAAGCAAAAATGCGGAATTAATCTTCGTTTGGCTAAATTTTTTCCCGACCCGAATGAACCAATGACAATGCAAACAAATAGGGTAATTAAAAAGTAAATAAGACACAATAATTTTAGCGCGGAAAACCTCTCAAGGCGAGAGTAAAAACCACGGGACTACTAGAGCCGCTTCAAATCCACTATCACCAATAATGAGCAATACAAAGTTCTTCTCTAGGTAAAACTAGAGGCATACACAAATCATCATATACTTGGTACAAACTAGCATCAAGTATATGGAACCAAATACAAAAGATTAAACGAGTAAGAGGTATCACCAACGAGAGAAAGAATCGATCTCGGGCACGTCTCATATCTTCAAACACCAAAAAAAGGAAGTACCAAAACTTCTCTTCGTCTCTTCTCTGCTTATTGACTGAAGAAGAGGAACTCAAAAATAATATTCACCAAACCTTTCTTGCTGTGTATTTCGGCAGAATAGATATGCACCTCAACCAATAAAAAAATATTGTTTCCTTTTATTTGTTTGTGTCTTGGAGCATACGAAACTTATCCAGATTGGTTATGGCCTATGGGGCCCAAAGCCCACCAAAAGACAAGCACACTTCAACGTATGAAGTAGCAAAAGAATTACATGTTATTATTTTTCTTTCTTTTTTTTTTCTTTTCTTATTATTAAATAATAATAATAATAATAATACCCATGATAAATATTTGTTGGGCTTTATCATGGGCAAAAAATATCCCAATAAATCTCCCCCTTTTTGTCTATGAAAAAGAACACACCACCCCGGCAAGTGAACAACATATCTTCAGTTTCTCCCTTGCCAAAGATTTGGTCAACATATCGGAACAATTATCATCGGTATGAACTTTAACAAGTTCAAACAACTTGTCTTCAATAGCATCTCTAATCCAATGATACCTCACATCAATATGTTTTGTTCTCTTATGATACATACAGTTCTTAGCAAGGTGAATAGCACTCTGATTATCACAAAGAACCACGTAGCGCTATTGCATAAAGCCAAGCTCTTGCATAAATCTTTTCAACCACAATAATTCTTTGCATGCTTCTGTTGCTGCCATATACTCTGCCTCGGTAGTAGACAAAGAAACACATTTTTGCAATCTTGATTGCCATGACACGGCTCCCCCTGCAAATAACATCAAATATCCGGAAGTGGATTTCATGTTGTCCTTATTTCCTCCCATATCAGAATCCGTGTAGCCAACAAGCATCGGCTCCCCATTTTCAAATGTTATACCCAATTTGGAAGTACCTCCTAAATATCTAAGTATCCACTTAACTGCTTCCCAATGCTTTCTACCCGGATTTTCCAAGAATCGACTAACAACACCTACTGCATGGGCAATATCAGGCCATGTACATACCATTGCATACATCAAGCTTCCAACTGCTGATGCATATGGAACACCATCCATCTGTTTTATCTCTTTCTTAGAAGTAGGGCAATATTTTTCAGTTAACTTAAAGTTAGGAGTAAGAGGTGTACTAACCACATTAACTTTAGACATCTTGAATCTGCTAAGCACCTTTTCAATGTATTGCTCTTGTGAAATGTGCAACTTCTTTGAAGCTCTATCTCTAGTAATCCGAATGCCAAGAATATTCTTAGCTGGCCCCAAGTCTTTCATAGAAAACGACTTGCTTAATTCTTTCTTCAGCTGGACAATTCTTTCCGCATTCTTGCCAACAATCAACATATCCCCTCAACATAAAGCAATAAAATGATGAAATCATCATCACCAAACCTCTTAAAGAAAACACAGTGATCAGACGCAGTCTTTCGATAGCCTTGCTTCCCCATAACTGACTCAAATTTCTTGTACCACTGTCTCGGTGCTTGCTTCAACCCATAAAGACTTTTATGCAGTTTACAAACATAATCTTCTTTACCTTTAACCAGAAAACCTTCAAGTTACTCCATATATATTTCTTTAGATGAAAGGTTACTCCATACCTTTAACAGTGAAGTCATACCAGCTGATTCTGAACTCCAGACTTTTTGAAGAAATTATCAAGGTGAAAGTCAGAGGTGTTATTAGATGAAGGGTTAGTTAAGAAAGAAAGGATTTATGGCCAGAAAGATGAACTAATGGAAAACACTCATGGTGTTAAGACTAGGTTTGACCGTATGTGGATCCCACGCCATGGAGATCTCAGAGGTCGAATCTTAGATGAAGCTCATAAGTCAAGGTATTCGATTCATCCAGGAGCTACGAAGATGTACCAGGATTTGAAAAGAGATTACTGGTGGCCAGACATGAAGAATGATGTAGTAGATTATGTCAGTAAGTGCCTAACTTGCTTGCAAGTCAAGGCAGAGCATCAGAAACCTTATGGAAAGATGCAGCCTCTAGAGATACCGGAATGGAAATGGAAACACATCACCATGGATTTCATAACTAAGCTACCTCGTACAGCTAAGCATCATGATACCATCTGGGTGATAGTGAACCGTTTGACCAAGAGTGCTCACTTCTGCCTACACGAGAGGCCATCTCGTCAGAAACGTTAGCAAATTTGTTCATAAAAGAGGTTGTGGCCAAGCATGGAGTGCCGTTATCGATCGTGTCTGATAGAGATACTCGATTCACTTCGAGATTTTGGAAGAAGTTCCATGAAGCTATGGGAACGAGATTGAACATCAGTACGGCGTATCATTCTCAAACCGATGGACAGTCTGAGAGGACGATCCAAACCCTTGAGGATATGCTACGTGCTTGTGTTTTAGACTTTGGAGGAAGTTGGGATGATCATCTACATCTAGCAGAGTTCTCCTATAACAACAACTACCATTCAAGAATTGGTATGCCACCGTTTGAGATGCTTTACGGTAGACGATGTAGAACCCCGGTGTGTTGGGGGGAGATTGGTCAGAAAGAGATGGGAAGCCTAGAAGTTGTGCAAGAAACTTCTTCAAAGTTCGATCAGATCAAGGCAAGAATGAAAGTTGCTCAAGACAGACAGAAGTCGTATGCTGATAAGCGGCGACGACCGATTGAGTTTAATGTTGGTGACAATGTGATGCTCAAGGTCTCGCCTTGGAAAGGAATTATTCGCTTCAGGAAGAGAGGAAAGCTGAGTCTGAGGTACATTGGACCGTTTAAGATTATAGATCGTGTGGGTGAAGTGGCTTATAAGCTGGATTTTCCAGAAGAGTTAGAAGGAATTCATTCAACCTTCCATGTTTCTCACCTAAGGAAATGCCTAGCTGATGACACATCTCACGTGCCATTGATGGACATCGAGGTTGATGAACAGTTGAACTACATTGAGCAACCGATAGAGATAGTTGACCGCAAGGAAAAGCAACTTCGTCGCAAGGTTATACCTTTCGTGAAAGTGATATGGAAACATCGCAAGGGTTCAGATGCTACTTGGGAAGTTGAGGAGGATATGCGCAAGTTTTACCCGAATATGTTTATGTAATAGTTAGGTTTTGGGGACGAAACCTCTATAAAGAGGGAAGACTTGTAACATCCTACTTTCGGTTATAGTAATAAAATAAACTTCGTCTATTTTATAGTGGGTCGTTATCGGTTTAGATGAATAGAATATGAGTTGGGCTAGTGTTGGGTTAAATGCATATGGGTTATGGACTTGGGTTATAAAAGAAAGAAGGAGAGACCATGGGCTTAAGCCCATGATCCCTAAATATATAAACCATAATCACCATTAATTCCTCATTTTACATATATTCCATACACTACCAAAACACACACTTAAGCCTTCTCTCTAGTTCTCTCCCTATCTAAACAGAAACCAAGAAAGAATCCGAGCACCGACCCGAGGTAATGAAGTTTTATATTGTATGAGCTTAAAACGTTAGATATAGTCATGAAACGACGAGCCGACACCGTTAAACCGTTTAAGTCACAAGATCCGGGTGGAATCGGGTATAAACCGAACCTATGATGAGCTTAGAGGTCACCCTAGCTCAGATATGGATCGAACGGGACGAAAAATGGTGAAAAACGAGTTAAAACTAGTTTTTCCGGCGTGTTCGCGGTTTTCCGGCGGCGGCGCCGGAAAGGCGGCTGAGTATTTTTAGGATGTCAGAGAATGTTTCTGACAAACCCTAACCCTGATTCGTTAACGAACCAGGTGTGATTCGCTAAAGAAAGCATAGCGAACTACCCTTAGTTCGCGTCCAGATTCGTTAAAGGAAAAGAACAACGAACTAGCCCATTTCGCTAAGGTCTGGTTCGTATAAGGATCAGTTCGCTATATGGACCAGTTTGTGAAAGGGTCCAATTCTTCATAAGGACCAGTTCGTTATAATGCTTGATTCGTTACAAAGCCAGATTCGTTATAATGGTTAATTCGCTATGAACTCCCATTCGTTAAGGACTGAATAGCGAATTAGAACTTTGAAAGAATGACAGAACAGTCCATTGACTAAGAAAAGAATGAATTAATTACAAGTAAGCCCTTAAACTTTGAGTTAGCGAATTATATAATAATTTAAAAATCCTAATGGAAAATGTGTTAAGACAGTTAATGGAAATAAAATTTTTCCAAGCTGACTTGGCAGCTCGACCCCAGCCAGGGGCTCTGCCCCTTGGACCCTGCCAGGGGAGCTGCCCCCGGACCCCCGTTCGTCGAGGGTTATAATTAGACTAGAAACTCAAGATAAGTTGTGATAGTAATTGATGCATGTAATTATTATAGAGTTAGCTGTGCCCAACTGAAGAAGGGAATAACAATTAACGGTGAACGTAACCGACTTCAGGTGAGTTTCTAGCCCTATTCCTTGTTATGTTTTCGGGGCTGTGTGAATACTCGATGTTATTAGTTAATACACTTATCCTAAGTGATAAGTGTATGCCATGTATGTATTATGTGAAATGTATGAATGATTTCTTGTCGGTAGATGAACGATCTTCGGAATTGCATGTACTGTCAGGAAATGGTTGATGTTATATGTATGACGTAAGATGAAGAATGATTGATGTATATACGTACGAAACTTACGATTATGTATATAGAAAAGTATGTTATAAAGGTATGGAAGAAAGGGTACCGGACCCTAATAATATCCGAGGATGAAGGGTGACCGGACCCTAATAATATCCGAGGATGAAGGGTGACCGGACCCTAATAATATCCGAGGATGGAGGGTACCGGACCCTAATAATATCCGAGGTATGTAGGGTGAATGCTCTTTATAACGTAAGGTTAGTTATGTATGTGTATAAAATAATGATGGACAGGTTAAGTATGTAATGTGTACCTACGGGCACGTATATGTGTATGTAAAGTAAGTTACGTGATTAACTATAACTCACTCAGCGTAGCTGACTTTTAGTATGCACGCAGGCAAATAGGTTGAGGCAGCTCGCGTGATTGAAGACACATGGCATGGAATCGAAGATACTGGCATCTCGAAGAAATGTTGTCATGTTTTAAAGATTATGTTTTGTTTTAAATGACTATGAATGTTTTATAAGACAAGATTTGAAGGTTATGTAATACGTTATGGTTGAAATTTTATATTCCGCGTAAAGTTTTAATTAACTCTGATATTTAGAACTGTGTTTATGACTAAATCCAACACCAAAGTAGGGCTACCGGTAACGGGGCCTTACAAACTTGTAGACCCACTTGTTCTTCAAAGCTCTTTTTCCTTTAGGCAACTTCACCAACTCAAAGGTATTGTTCTCATACAAGGAATTCATCTCATCTTGCATGGCTTCAAGCCACTCTCTTTTATGCTTATGTTCTATGGCCTCTTTATAATACTCGGGCTCTCCCCCATCAATGAGTAAGACATACTCACCAGCCGAATAACGAGTAGAAGGTTGACGATCTCTCGTAGACCGCCTGAGTGGGACAAATGCAGGCATATCTACTGGTAACTCGGGATGAATATCCTCATCCAACTCTACATGCTCTTGATTATCAACATTATCGGTACCATGTTGTTCGTCATTTTGAATACCATCTTCGTGATGTGGATCAGAACGCTGAGTAGGAATATGATCCAAATCAAAGAGATCATCAATATACTGAGGAACTACCTGTATCTTCTCAATATCTTTCAAACTCTCGTCTTCCACAAACACAACATCAAGACTTCTAACAAGCTTCTTTGAAACCGGATCATATAGCATGTATCCAAACTCATCTTGCCCATAACCAAGAAATATACATTGTCTAGACTTCACATCAAGCTTTGATCTTTCATCTTTGGGGATATGCACAAATGCTTTGCATCCAAAGACCCTCAAATGACAATACGAAACATCTTTGCCACTCCAAACCCTGTCTGGAACATCATTATGCAAAGGAATACAAGGAGTAAGGTTTATAACATGTACGGCTGTAAGTAAAGCTTCTCCCCAAAAGGAATTAGGCAACCCTGCATGTAAGAGCAAACACTTAAACCTTTCAACCAAGGTTCGGTTCATCCGTTCTGCTAAACCATTCAACTGTGGTGTCTTAGGAGGTGGCCTTTGGTGTCGAATACCCTTCTCTCTACAATAAGCATTAAAAGGACCAATGTATTCACCTCCATTATCTATACGAACACACTTGAGCTTCTTCCCAGCCTGTCTCTCAACTAGGGCATGAAACTGCTTAAACACATCAAATACTTGATCTTTAGACTTTAAAGTATAAACCCATATCTTCCTCGAATGATCGTCTATAAATGTGACAAAATATAAGCAGCCCCCAAGTGTTCTAGTCTTCATAGGACCACATACGTCTGAATGCACCAAGTCAAGTATACTTTCTTTTCTATGAGGCGGATGACTATGAAAAGAAACTCTCTTTTGCTTACCATTCATACAATGAGAACACTTCTTCAAATGAACATCTTTCACACCGGACAAGACATCTTTCTTCAATAAAATAGACATCCCCTTTTCACTCATGTGAGCAAGTCTCTTATGCCATATATCAGTCGCATCAGAATTCGTCAATGAATTAACCGAGTCTTTGGAAATCTTTGGATGTGCCATGTACAACTTTGAAGTTCTTTCACCTCTTGCCACAATCAACGAACCATGAGTGAGTTTCCAATTTCCACCACCAAAGGTACTGTGAAAACCATCAGCATCTAATGTGCCTGCGGAGATCAAATTAAGTCTAATATCCGTAACATGTTTCACATTGTGTAAAACCAAATCCATCCCAGTATCAAACTTCAAACAAACATCCCCAACACCTACGATCTTTGATAGCCCATTATTACCCATCTTGACATTCCCAAAAATCACTAGGAGTATAAGACGAATAAAAATCCCTTTGTGATGTCACATGACAAGTAGCACCACTATCAACAACCCAACTCGAATCATCACGTGCAATGTTCACCCTATCATAATCACAACAAATATAAAACTCTTCGGTGGCAGTGTTAGTTTCAGAAGTACCTTCATCACCGTCATCTTTCTTGTAGTTGTTCTTTTTATTGTTGTAATTAGCCTTCTTGTTCTCCTTTTTCAGTTGCCTGCAATACTTTATTGTGTGCCCTTTTCAACCAAATGATGACACTCATATTCTTCAAACCTCCCTTTGGACTTACTGCGGTGCTTTGCTCTATTACTCGGACCTCTACTATGGCTTCTCCCCCTACTTTCGGTAACCAAGGCATCTGAATGCGAAGAGGAACCTTGTGACTTTCTTCTCATCTTTTCATTTATAATATTACCTTTAGCCAATTCCATAGTAATAATACCGTTAGCTGCGGAGTTGGACAACGATGTCCTAAAAGTCTCCCAGAATTCGGTAACGTACCAAGAAGCCATAAACCTTGTATCTCGTCTTCAAACTTAATACCCATACCTGCAAGCTGATTAATAACACCCTGAAAAACATTCAGATGATCAGTAACAGGAGTTCCATCACGGTATTTCAAGTTTATCAACTGTTTAATCAAGAACAACTTATTGTTCCCCGGTCTTCGGAGCATACAACTCTTCAAGCTTGGTCTATAAAATACGAGCATGACTCTCCCCCTAATATGGTTTAAAACATTATCATCAACCCATTTCTGAATATACCCGCAAACCTTCCGATGCAAAATATTCCATTCTTCATCAGTTTTATTTTCAAGTTTATCGGTACTAAAAACAGGCAAATAATAGTCCTTCACATAAAGAAGGTCTTCCATCTTGCATTTCCAAACATGATAATTGGAACCATTCAAACTCACCATCCTACTCGTATTAGCTTCCATCGTTCAAACAAGTCTTAACCCAGGAACAAGAGCCGAAGCTCTGATACCACTCTGTTGGGAAAAACGACCACCTTGCCACGAACGGTAAACAAAAATGCGGAATTAATCTTCGTTTGGCTAAACTTTTTCCCGACCCGAATGAACCAATGACGATGCAAACAAATAGGGTAATTAAAAAGTAAATAAGACACAATAATTTTAGCATGGAAAACCTCTCAAGGCGAGAGTAAAAACCACGGGACTACTACCGATAATGAGCAATACAAAGTTCTTCTCTAGGTAAAACTAGAGGCATACACAAATCATCATATACTTGGTACAAACTAGCATCAAGTATATGGAACCAAATACAAAAGATTAAACGAGTAAGAGGTATCACCAACGAGAGAAATAATCGATCTCGGGCACGTCTCTTATCTTCAAACACCAAAAAAAGGAAGTACCAAAACTTCTCTTCGTCTCTTCTCTGCTTATTGACTGAAGAAGAGGAACTCAAAAATAATATTCACCAAACCTTTCTTCTTGTGTATTTCGGCAGAATAGATATGCACCTCAACCAATAAAAAAATATTGTTTCCTTTTATTTATTTGTGTCTTGGTGCATACGAAACTTAACCAGATTAGTTATGGCCTATGGGGCCCAAAGCCCACCAAAAGACAAGCACACTTCAACGTATGAAGTAGCAAAAGAATTACATGTTATTATTTTTCTTTCTTTTTTTTTTCTTTTCTTATTATTAAATAATAATAATAATAATACCCATGATAAATATTTGTTGGGCTTTCTCATGGGCAAAAAAATATCCCAACAGGGGTGTTTGCGCCTTTTGTCGCCCCAATTCGCCCATAACCCACGCCCACTACGCATAACCTTAGTTGTTAGTGTTTTAACTATACACAAGTTTTGCAGGCCAATGAAGTCTTTGTTAAGTTGAAGGATGATTTGAGGTTATAGTCCCATAAAAAGTAGAGGATCCAAACAAAAACATAAATGCAAAAAAGAAATCGTCAAATCTTGAAATACATATTAACAAATGGCTACCCAATCAAACATTTATTACCTGGTCAATCAAATCAAATCAAATCAAACCAAGAGATTGAACAAAAAGAAGGAAACTAAGAATAAAATGTTTGAAAACCTCTTTTGAGTTAGCATGACGCAATTATCTTATCTCTCTATCAACATTTTACTATTATTTTACTATTGGGGTTTATATGACCAAAAGTACAGAGATAGTAAAATCAAAGAGATTACACAAAAGTTAAAATGGATGGATTCAAGCCAACTAGAATTTGTACTAAATATATATTAGCTTATCAGATTACAAATAGCCCAAAATACCACAATAGGTTAGAAAAGTTAGCCAAATGACTTAAATTAAATAGTTGAACATGCTTTTGTGAGTATACTTGTTGTTCGTTTACCTGTCTTTCTGTTGTAACTGGATCCTTTTTTTAGTTAAATGAAAACTGCTTTGATAAATAATAAATCGTTCTAAATGCAAAATTAATCATCATCCAACGTCACTTCTGTAAATATATGATTCTCTGGGTAAAGTTAAAATACAAAGGACATCAAAAATAAGAAAGGTGAGAATGAATCCAGTTCATTGATCTTAAATTTGAATGGCTGAGATTAATTTAATAAATAAAAATTGATGGAAAGGGCATGAAGGTAATAACCCACATTTGTTGACTTTCTCTCTCCACATGCAAGGCACACGTCAATTCTCCCATAATTTTAAAATGTTCATAACTTTTTCATACGACATTATTTTTTTTTTAAAAAAAATTCACCATAATAATAAGCGTTTTTTTTATCTTTAATATGAGTATTATATTGTTATATAAAAATAAAAAAAATTAATGGGTTTTTTTATTGGGTTTTTTTGTTGTTCATTGTGTAATATGTTATTTCCATTATGTTTTACGTTTCAAATCATTGTGTGTAACATCCCAAAATTTCAAGTAATAATATTTTATATTATTTCTTATGATAAAACGAGTTTACTTGATTTGGCAAAGAAATAATAAAATAATAAAGGGAGGATAAGTAGGCTAATTAGATGGATTAATCATTAACAAAAAAGAAAAGATGTGCCTTAGGTCCATGGACGTAAGGGAGTATAAATACCCCTTAAACCCTTATCCTTTTCATTTCCATCCATTCTACACCTTTGCATACACCTTAAAACACACACTTAGGCCAAACACACCTCCTTTATCCGTCGGCCATCATCCAACCCATTAACCGATCATAGTAATGTTAGATCTTCGATCATACAAGCAAGATAACGAGTCCAAGATCACGTATCAAGCTAGCCGTGACCTAATAACCGTATAAAGGTATGTTCTTGATCTTAAAGATTTCACTTTTAAGATTGGTTAATCATGAAACTCAAACATAGAATAGATCGAGCCTAGATAAATCATAAAGTAGCAAACTTGGTGCTTAAATGGACATAATGGACTAATGGATAGATACGGTTCATCAAGAAAACCCTAAATCTAGCTTAAAGAACGTTTTTGTGATTAAAGGTTCAAGCTTTATGACAATAACGAGCTAGACCTTGAGCCGTGGGGTTAATGGGTGTTAGACGGTTAGGAATGGTGGAGTAAGTTAGTTAAAAGAGAAATTTTGGACCGTTAACCGTTAATAGAGCCTAAAACGGATATAAAAAATGGGAAGATCTGGGCTGAAAGCATCAGACAAGGGTTCTCGGTCAACACGAGAACCTGGTCAATAGGAGATCTCGGTGTAAGGCCCCGTTACCGGTAGCCTTACTTTGGTGTTGGATTTATTCATGAACACAGTTCTAAATATCAGAGTTAATTAAAACTTTACGCGGAATATAAAACTTTCATAAAACATTACATATCAAAACATAAACATGTCTTTAAGCATTCTTCTTGTTTTTCAAAATCAAAACATAACTTATAAAACATAACATGTCTTCAGATGCCAGACTCTTATTCTTCTGCCATGCCTCCCCGCTCAAGCTAGCTGTCTCATCCTACTTACCTGCGTGCATACTAAAAGTCAGCTACGCTGAGTGAGTTCTAATTAATAACATCACATACTTTACATACATACATTCTTTCATTCATACTTTCATAACTCAAATTCTACTTTACTCTATTCTATTCTGCCTTGGATATTATTAGGATCCGGTCCCTTTTTCTGCCTTGGATATTATTAGGGTCCAGTCCCTTTTCTGCCTTGGATATTATTAGGGTCCAGTCCCTTTTCTGCCTCGAGATTATTAAAGGGCTCGGTCCCTTTTCTGCCTTGGATATTATTAGGGTCCAGTCCCTTTTCTACCTTTCTATCTCTTACATTTGTTCATAACATACATGCATATCGTTCATAGTCCATACATAACATTATAACTTGACAGTGCATGCAATATCCGAAGATCGTTCACGTACCGACAAGCAATCATCCTTACCTTTCATAACGTACATACATATCATTCATATTTCGTACATAGCATTATAACTTGACAGTACATGCAATATCCAAATATCGTTCACGTACCGACAAGCAATCATTCTTACCTTTCACATAATCACATAAGACATACACTTATCACTTAGGATAAATGTATTAACAATCACATCGAGTATGCACACAGCCCCGAAAACATAACACAGAAATGGGGCTAGAAACTCACCTGAATGCGGTTGCATTCACCGTTTACGGTTATTCCCTTCTTGAGTTGTGCACGACTAACTGTATAATAATTATACGTATCAATAAACTATCACTACACATATCGTCTTTCTAGTTTAATTATTACCCTCAACGAACGGGGGTCGGGGGCAGCGCCCCTTGCAGCAGGGTTCTAGGGGCGGTAGCACCTAGCAGGGTCCAAGGGGCAGAGCCCCTGGCTGGGGTTAAGCTGCCAGGTCAGCTTGGAAAAATTTTATTTCCATTAACTGTCTTAACACATTTTCCATTAGGATTTTAAACTATTATTTAATTCGCTAACCAGTTCGTTATGACGATTTGAGCCTAGTCCGTTAGCTGATTCGTCCTGCTGGTTCGTTATCTTTACATATATTGATTCGTTCTCTGGTTCGTTACCTGATCATAACGAATTGGGTAGCTAATTCGTTATCTCAATTTAGCGAACACTTGAGCTAATTCGTTATCATGATATAACGAATGGACAAGCTAATTCGTTAACAGATAGTTGAGCTAATTCGTTAACTCAGCTTAGCGAATTGCATCAGTCTTATCCAGACTTTGACTCAAGGGTCAAAGTCAAAATTGCCAAGAACATCACACAGTCAACATCAACGGATTCAACCATTTATCCCTAAATCTCAACCAAATGACACGAGTTTGGTATCAATAGATTCGTAATACCAGGGCCTATGAACCCCAATCAACCAAACATCCAAAAATCACGTTTTACACAGTACGATTTGTTTGTTTATAACCTGGGTCTTTACACTACCGATTAACCCATCAATTGATACTAGATTTCACTGAAAATTAGCTCGTATGATTCGTTTCTATCATATGTATACAGATCTAAGATCATCTAAATGAATCCAGACCTAAATGAACGATTTCTAGTTATAAACGTACCTTAGACGATTCGAACTACGAACACGAGCTGGTCTTTGATGTTGTTTTGGTTCTTCACGACGATCTAGCACCAACAAGCTTGGGTTTTCGCCTTCGGATCTTGGTTCGGGTTAAACAATAGTGTTTGTGTGTGTTTTCCAAGGTGTAGGCTATGGTGTAGAGATGGATAAAATGAAAAGAATTAGGGTTTAAGGGGTATTTATATTCCCTTAAGCCCATGCACCTAAGGCCCATTCCATCTTTTATTCTACCTTTAAGGTCAAAACCCATCATCATATAGTTTAATTATCTAAACCGACACACGACACTTTTTCGAATAAACGAAATTCCATTTATTTATTATAATCAAAAGTAGGATGTTACACTCGGTCAACGAGGGTTCTCGGCCAAGAGGGTTCTCGGCCAAGAATAAAGGTTCTCGGTCAACATACGGGTTCTTGGTCAAAGCTGATGGTTTCGGTCAACGTTCTCGGTCAACCAAAGTGTTCTCGGCTGATCAGACCTCTGTTAGGTTTTGGGCTTGAGTCCAGTTGGGCCCAGATACCATAAAGGCCAGTTGGGCTCAAACGGTGGACCGTTGGGCCTGAGTTAACTAAGCCCACATGAATGTTAAGCCCATATCCTTAGTCAACAAGCTAGCCCATTATCTTAGGTTAAATAACAAGACCAACTTAGAAGATACATTGGTTAACTAAATACCGGCTTAATTAATTATGCGGTTAATTAACAGTATATATATATATAACAGTTAGTTGTGCGCAATTAAAGAAGGGGGTAATGATTAACGACGAACGCAACAGGATCCAGGTGAGTTTCTAGCCCCATTCCTTGTTATGTTTTCGGGGTTGTGTGCATACTCGATGTGTTTGTTAATACACTTATACTTAGTGATAAGTGTATGCCTTATGTGATAATGTGAAATGTATGAATGATTTTTTATCGGTACGTGAATGGTCTTCGGATATTGCACGTACTGTCAGGTTGTAATTCTATGTATAATGTAAGTATGATATGTATGCTTACATGTATGAATGTTGTAAAGTTAATAAAAGAAGATTAATGTATGATTGTATGGAAATGAAGAGGGAACCGAAGCCTAATAATATTCGAGGAAAGGTATGGTTGTATGGTAAAGAAGAGGGAACCGAACCCTAATAATATTCGAGGAAAGGTATGGTTGTATGGTAACGAAGAGGGAATCGAACCCTACTAATATTCGAGAACTAGGGAACGGAACCCTACTAATATTTAAGGAAAGAGGGAACCGGGCTCTAATAATACTCGAGGAAGGAGGGAACCGAGCCCTAATAATACCTGAGGAAAGAGGGAACCGGGCCCTAATAATACTCGAGGAAGTAGGGCGTAATGCTCTTTATAACGTAAAGATATGAATGCAAGTAAGTATGAAAGTATGAATGAAAGTATGTAAGTATGAATATATTGTATGATGTACGTTTAACTAGAACTCACTCAGTGTAGTTGACTTTTAGTATGCACGCAAGTGAGTAGGATGAGGCAACTCGTTTGAGGGGAACACGTGGCATTGAATAAGAGGCTGGCATCGGAAGACCCAAGATGTTTATTAGTTTATGTTTTAAAGACAATATGTTTATTATGACAAGTCATGGATTAATATGTATGTTTTATTGAAAGTTTAATATTCCGCAAATATTTTTATTAACTCTGATTATTAGAACTATGTTAATGAATAAATTTAACGTCCAAATGTGAGGCACCGGTAACGGGGCCTTACATTGTGTCTTACGTTTTAGGTCATTGTGTTATACGAATTCACCATTGTGTCTTACGTTTTAGGTCGTCGTTTTATATGTATTCATCATTGTGTTTTACGTTTCAAGTTATTGTGTAACATGTATTAATAATTGTGTTTTATGCATTAGATAATTTGTTGTTATTTTATCATTATTTTTACATATTATTATTACACAACGGTGGTATTAATATTTAAAAAAACATAATGATGAGTTGAAAGACAATGACGAGAAAAAGCACAATGATAAGCGAAAAGACACAATGATGTGCAAAAAGACACAATGACGAAAAAATACACAATGATAAGCGAAAAGACACAATGGTGTGCGGAAAGACACAATGGTGTGCGAAAATGCACAATAACGAAAAAAGACACAATGGTGTGCGAAAAGACACAATGACGAAAAAAGACACAATGGTGTGCGAAAAGACACAATGACGGACAAAATACACAATGATAAGCAAAAAGACACAATGGTGTGCGAAAAAACACAATGACGAAAAAAGACACAATGGTGTGCGAAAAGACACAATGGTGTGTGAAAAGACACAATGACGAAAAAAGACACAATGATAAGCGAAAGACACAATGGTGTGCGAAAAGACACAATAACGAAAAAAGACACAATTGTGTGCGACAAGACACAATGGTGTGCGAAAAGACACAATGACGTAATTTTTGTTATAAATTTTATATAACAAAAAAATCATACTCATATTAAAGATAAAAAACGCTTGTTATTATGATGATTTTTTTTAAATATCATACGAAAAAGTTATAGACGTTCTAAAATGATTGAGGTATTAACATGTGCCTTGCATGTGAAGAGAGAAAATACATACAATTACCTCTATACCCTTTTTTTTGGTCCTCACTTGACACATGTCAATTATTTATGGCTTCTCACACTTCTAATTTTTGTTACCCTTTGAATAATAACTTGACCCTTAATTATAATAATATTTATACCCTTAATTATAATCTTATATGTTTATGTCATATAGGATTAAAATTGTGTTTCTAATAATTTCAAAAGGTTCATATAAATCTTACCACTTAATATTTTGCCTTTTTAGTCATGATTTTAACACCAAAAAGAAAATGCTTCATGAATACCTTGTCACACCCTTTATGATCTAATTAATAATAAAATAATAATAATAAATCCAACCACTTTAGAAACGGAATCTTTAAAAAATAATGCCATGCGAAATAAAGGCATAGTTTACCAAGTCCACATGCAACACATTCTATAACATACAATCCAATCACACCGTCTATTTCGGCACACCATTTACGAATTCCAATTCCTCATCTTCATCATCCTACTGCTACAAATTAAATCACCATTTATTCAGCTAAACCAATCCTCATCACTCCATCTTTTCGGGTTTCTTTGATCGGGTTCCAGTCGTCCCTCATGATTTAAAGGCGGGTTCGTCTCAAATTCATTCGAGAAATGGCGATCGGGTCAACTTTGACAAAGGGTGTTAGAAGAACATGGGAAAATAATAAACTAAAACTGCAGAAGCCTTCATCTGATTCATCAAAAACCAATTCCAGTTTCAGAAAAACAAGTATTCAGGTTTTTTTTTCATTAATCTTTAAATACCTTTTTTCTTTATCATAAATGCATAATGAATTTAAAATATCAAATGGAAAGAACTGGTTTATGGTTTTCTGATGGTGTCTGATTATCTGACAGGGAGATGGTGATTCAGAGGTTACTTCATTCAGTTCATCGACGCATGGTTCGACGTCTAGTGGAACTTCTTCGACTAGTCGATATAGCAGTGGGATTGAAGGAGGAAAACATTTAAGGAAAACACTTGATAAGTTGAATTCACCAAAAGTTGGTGCTTCCGGGAGCATACGACCGTCTAGGAGAAGACTACAGTCGCAGTCGACGAGTGATGATCCGGCTGCCACACGCCACGCATCTCCAGTTGAATCATCAGATGCATCACCTGATCTCCAGGCAAGTCTAAAAGTTTGTACAAATTTAAGATAATAATTGGAAACAGGTTTTTTAGATGATGTGGTACAGTAATTTCGTCTCTAAAAAGAGTAATTAAATTGCTTGACTTGGAATCAAAATAAAATATAAAGATTACTCTTAATGAAAATTAATTAATATAATACTAAATGATCACAACTGAAATTGACTGCATAATTATGAATTGATCAAAGATTCACGCGTCTTTACAATAAAAAAAGAAATAAATCAAAATTTTTAAAAGTGGAAAATCATTGATTTCGTAATCTGGGCTTTAGATGATGGAATTCGGGTCCAATAGTTGTGACAAACTATCTATAGAGCCCGTAACTCCAGACGTGGTCCAAGTTAAGCCATTTTTTTTTAACTTGGATCGGTTTCTAACATGTTTGCCTTTGTCAAGTTGGTCCAATTATAATTTATAAGTCAACTATCTCTTAGATCATCTCTGTATCACTGCTTCAAGCTTCACTTTCTCTACCTCCATTATGCGAATAATTCGAGTCGCCTATCGTTTTATATGTTTGTCATTGATATCTTTCCCTCTGTGCAGAAATCCGTGCCCAAGTTCACAAGATCCAGTAGTTTAAGATCCTTAAAAGTTGTAAGGAAAAAGAACATATCTTCTTCCGAATCAAAGGCGCCTTCTAATGTCAAAGATTCACACTCAAAGAAAGCTACATTTTCTTCAACTCTAAAGGACTCAAAGTTCCCCAAGCAGATTGAGCCTCAGGCGGGTGTAAAAGAATCTGAAGAAGCACTTTCACCAGCTAAACTCTGTTCATATGAACATTGTTCTCTTCATGGCCATCATCATCATCATCATGAGCCCCCAATTAAACGGTTTTCGTTTCTCAAGCGTCGTTCTTCTAAGGACCAAAAAAACATAAATCCTCAAATTCAGCCCACGGATAAACGGCCCGTTAAGAAAAAAGAAGATAAGATAAACAAAAATGTTTCTAAGGAACGCGGGAAGCAAAAAGATGTTGATTATTCCATAGAGTTCTATGCAAAAACGAGGCCCGAACCTAGTTTTGAACCAAACAGTGGAGATGATTTGCTTTTGGCTGATAACATGTTTGGTGTCAATGGTAACAACAATGAGACTCAAATGAGCATGTGGCGATTAATTCATCGCCACATGGTGTCTGGTAATATAGAACAACAACTACAAGAAGAAAAACAATCTTCTTTAAAGATTCTCGCAATCAAAAACATTGTACGAGAAGCTATTGAAAAGATTATTCTTCCAGAAGACGACGATTCAGATAAGAATCAAGTGGATGATCAAACAGAGCCGGATCAAGCAGATAACGATCAGTTTAGTGCCACAAATGATAAACCAAAGGGGTGGAGTCATGTAAAGAAAGTTGTGCTTATGAGGAGGTTTATTACAGAACTAGAAAAGGTGACGAACAAATTTGGTCCCGACAAGCGTGGACATGTTTTGTTAGGACCCGAGCCAGAACCAGAACCCGAGATTGTGTCTTTAAGGAGTCGAACAACCGGTGAGAAGAAAGACTCGAATGAATGGATGCTTGATTATGCTTTACAACAGGTTGTTGCGGAACTAGCTCCAACTCAGCAAACGAAAGTTGCTTTGCTTGTTAAATCTTTTGAAATGATCTCTCCAAAATCCGAGAAAGGGGTAGCCGTATGAATCCTTAAGTCCGATTATCTTTTCTGTGAGCAAGTGTATCTTGGATTTGTATGAGGTTTCTTAAGTTTTTGCAGACTAAATTATACAACTGAGCTGAACATACACATAATACATCCTTAATACTTTTGTAGCCTCATGATCAATACATTACGCGTTTGCTATGCGTAGCAATTGTTTTGCAACAAATCATTCCTTTTGGAAGTACCTAAACCGAAAACTTTAGATTTTCTAAAACATATGATAACCGCATGCACATATGGTGGACCGGTGAAAATGCAAAAAGAATAGAGTGAATAAACGATCTAATAATAACTCAAAAAATCCTTTTAATAATGTCGTTTTATTTAATAGAACCACAAACTCACACGTCCATTATAATATTGTACTCACAATTATACACATTTGTTCAATGTGAGACTCTAACCCTCACCGAGTGGGAACATCACTCTATACGCTCTTAGAAACCACTAGTCTGGAAGCCCGATTATTTAACTTGACCGAAAATACTGCTTGGGTTAGGATTATTTAAGCCCACAATTAGTACATTGGTTACTTTAAATGTATTTAATGTTCGATTTCTATAAATAAAAGCTATTTATAATGTTAGAACAACTTTTTAATGTGATAATAAATTTTCTTCAATTGGATGTTAGAACAACTTTATAATGTGTGAAGCCCACAATTAACATATCTAATCTTTTTTATCACTTCCTACATGAATGGGAACACTCGTTTAGAATATTTATTTTATAAAAAAACCATCAAACGACCAAAGTAAAGTAATGACAATATTGACTTTTGACTTACAACATACATTCTGGAAAGTGGAAACCGTCCAACGAAAAGTGCTTGCAAAGTTCTGGAAGTAGTTTTTGATATTTAAAGGATCTTGACTAGTTGACCTTATAATAATATTTATTTATTAAATTTATTTAGAAGCTAAAATACAATTAAATACTGAATATTAATACTTATACAACAGTACAACTTTAACTCCACAATACACAACTCTAGTAATGCAACAGGATGATATAATAAGTAAAGTGGTCCGTATACAAAATTACAAAGCTACCTCTCACTATATTGCCTTGAATCGAACCATAACCTAACACCACAAATCCTCAATATCAATAAAAGTTATAACTGGCCAGTTTTGGTTAATATCTAAGCACCCATAGGACCTAACATAAGGTCTGGGGTATACCTTGACACCCAGAGCGTTAAAGCTGAGTTGACAAGGTTAACGTGTTGCATACCATTTTTTACATGGGTTAAGGGGCGTTAAATGCAAGGTGAGTTAAAATGTTAACGTACTTTAAAATCCACTACACACATAAAGGCAATAATTTAAGAATCAATATTACATTAAATGAAGAGAGGTAAAGAGGGGTTAAATAATTTCCTTGGAGTGAGGTGGAGTGAAATAAGGTAAAGTAGGTGATGTGGTGCCTACGTATAATTAAGGATCGTGAATGTATACCACATAGCCTAAGTGCTAAGTCCTAACAAAGTAAACAATCTCATACCAAAATGTTTCTTAAAATATTTTGTTACTAGATTAACTTTACTATATTTGGCTACATATTGGTTAGCCCATGAATAACCATACCCGACCATGGTAAGTCGCCAATCGGAAGGGCTCACCCTCATTTCAACTAATCACCCTTTCTTAATCCCTTGGTTAACTAAACCACTCTTTAACACTTGTTTTTTAAAGTTGATTAGTTAAAGCCCCTTCGCCTATGTGACGGTTACATGGTAATACTTTTTGTTAACTAACATCAACCAACGGTCCGTTGTATGTTCAGTTTAGCTATATATATATATATATTAGTTTGATTCTTTGGTTTCATTCATTTATGGCTTGAATAGTTATTTAATTTTTTAACGAGGGAACTTTTATTCTAAAATCATTGTAGAAAAGGTGGATTTTTATTTTTCTAAATTTGGGTTAGAAACTATTTTGGAAGCCAGCCGCTTATCATTTTTAAAATAAAGTTACAATTTTATCATCATCAATCTATAAGAGAAGATAAAAATGTTAATAACCAAACAAAAGAAAGTATGAAACACGTCCGTTTGAATATTCTAGAACCCAAAGGCCGGTCTAAACAAAAGGCACTAGAAGAAGAATATTAAAGCCGTTACTTGTGCGTGGTACACAAGGAACAAACCCTACAACTACACCTATGGCTCTATATAATATACACTTACCATTATTCCTTCACAATAATAATAAACACTGATTCTTAAAAACAATTTCGATCAACAATTAATGGCTGGCCTGCAACATTACTACTTCTTCCCTACAGATTTCCTTGACACCATAAGAGACCATCCAACTGTTCCTCTTGCCGACGCTAAGGAACACAATAGTAAGCCGCATAAGTCGACGATCACTGTTGAGAAGTTGAAGGGTAATTACAAGAATGTCAAGATTTCTAGTGACTCACTGCCAAGAAGGGTGGTTCCTCTCAATAAGCAGAAGAAGAAAGCCCAAGTGTAAATTGTCCGGTTAAATTTGATTTGGCTTTTGTACATTATTTCGTGTTTTTAGAGTCCAATTTTTGCATTACCTCTCTATTTTGATATGTTACAAAGAATGACATTGTTTATGAAAAGTAATTCATTTAAACTTGATGGACTTTTGGGTCGATTTGAATGTCATGATAGTTTGGCTAAGAATAAAAAGTAAGACGTGTAAGAATAAATATAATATATACATATTTATTTAGGGGTGGGTTAACGTACAATAATGGCTTATCGTACATTACGTACGCGACCTTCCAGACGTTAGATTAAAAAACACGCTGTGGCAATTTCGTAAATAACCCAACAGTAGTTCGCGATCAAAATTCGCCAATTACAAATCGAGTCTGATCCAAATTCGGAATTCGTCGCTCAATCTAATCCAATTTCTAAACTCTAATCACAACTTAAAGTATGAAATCTCTAAAGTCATTACCAAATCAAAATCGAACGGCGTTAAACATTAAGAAATCTTCAAAATTGATAAAAAAAATGATGATTTAATCAATCGAATTGATGTGTAGAAGTATTTAGATTCATCAATCGATTATGGAATTGCAGAAATAATGCACTTAATCGAGCTCTGATTAGGGTTCAAAATATTATGTTTAAACGTTCTGAAACAAAACTGAAGACCTTTAAACGTTCTGACCAAAAATGAACATCTTTAAACGTTCTAATACGTTCAAAGAAGTTCTGGGTGTTTAAAAAAATAATGAACATCTTTAAACGTTCTATTTAAAGAAGTTCTAGGTGTTCAAAAAAATTGAACATCTTTAAACATTCTAATACGTTCAAAGAAGTTATGGGTGTTTAAAAAAGTTTAGGAGTTCTAAACTTCTAAAGTTTAGAAGTTCAGAACTTCTAAACTAACAAAAAAAATTAAACACATGTAACATGAAATTGAACACTGAAATCACTTCATATAATCTCGTAATCATCATACAATTATCAATCGACCGTCAATTTGATCATCGATTCGATCATATGAACAAAATATGGAACGTCTGCAACTGGGTTTCTCCAAATGACGTATTTCAATTCAAATCAATTGAAGTGTGTGTCTGCAAATGACGCCGGTGACGATGGTTGAATCGATGCAACGGTTAGTTAGGATGAAAACGATTTGAAATAATTTATAAATTTGCCACCGTGTGTTTTTTGAAATCTAGGGTTGAGGGTGTCGCGTACGTAATGTACGATAAGAGATTATTGTATTTTATCCTTTATCTATTTATATGGCCATCATTATCATTTATATAATAATATATCAAAATATTAATTATACCTTATTATATATTAGTTTGGTAATTGTTGATGTGCCATATTACCTTTAATTAACTAATAATGGGTTTCCCCTTGGTTGTATATAAAGAGAGATAAATATTAACATCATAACCTAAACTCACATATATACAATTTTGTATGCGTCCTCTCTCCCAAACCGGGTTCCTCTCAAGAACCCTAACATCATCCTTAACTATACATCCTAAAGGGAAACTCGATCAAGCTGACAACTATGTCATCTACATTCTTATCCGATGTGGCTACTACTCTCCATGATATAATAGGTACGCATATTATTAGCGGGTTTATCATATCATTATGTTTTCCATTATCACAATGAGGAATTGATCAACATGTGGTATCAAGAGCAATGTTGTTTAATCGGTTCTTCATGGTTTTCTATTAAATCTGGATTTAAACCGGAAGACTTGAATCTAAGTCTTGATAAACCCTACCTTTGATTTTTAGTATGCTTGTACTTATTGAAATTGGTTTATAACTTTTAGAACCCGATTTCACATTAAAAACCTTTTTAAAATTTATGGTTTTTCGGTGATGTTCTTCGCGTTCATCATGGGTTTTTTTTTCGAAAATAACACATATTTGGTTAAAATTCGGATTATGATTGTGTTTTTCCTAAAGTAATTGGATCAACAAATCTCCACATTTTTTTTGAATTTTGAATAATTATTAAGAATATAAATTTCAAAATTAAACAAATCTCGAAGATAAAATTAATCCCTAACAATTTGAACCAAAATATTATTACCTTAAATAATTTTTGGATTTAATGTTTACCGAAATCTCGGTTAAACCAAGATCTCTAAAAATCGAAATCTCACAATACTGAGATTTCATCAAAACCGAAATCTCATTAAAATCGATATTCCATTAAAATTAAAAACCAAAAACTTATTAAAACCGAAAACCCAATAAAAACCGAGAACTCATAATTCGACCGGGAACTCATTACTAGAATCGAGAACTCATTACAAAACCAAAAACCAAAATTTTTGTAAACTAAACAGGTTATTGTTAACTAATTAAGTGTTTTGTAAATACTTAAACCTTAAAAATCTTTTACAAAATATAAAAGCTTTACTTGAATTAATTTTGATATATCACTTCTGCCCAAAGATGATGTGTTACATTTACCCCTCATTCAAGTCTAATTACAAAGCTTTGTTGTTTTTTCCTAAGTGATTTAAATGTCTCATTTCTGCCCAAAGGTGATATGTTACATTTATCCAGCATAGTTAACTCGTGCATAATTAAAATAATTGTCTCGCTTCTGCCCAAAGGTGATGTGTTATAATTTTTTTGCACACATATACTTAAATAAATTTTAATTCTGCCCAAATGTGATTTATTTTTTAATTAAGTAGAACTTTAAACTATAGTCTATTAGTTTGATGTTAATAATAGACATATTACATCTTCAATAAAATATAATGGTGCTCACATTAATAATTCTTCATTAATCTAATGATCATAAATTTTAATATGCATTATTTTAATATCCCATAACATTACTCACTATAATTTTCTTCTATAAATAACTATCTCATTCAATTCATCCACTCTAATCTCAAACACAAATACGTTTTGCTTCATAAATAGTTTCATTAACTTTTAGCTCTTCTCTTTTTTATTATCCTCAAGACATGACCATCTCGTTGCTCTTTGTAAAAAAAAAAAAAACTTAGAGCATGAAAAATTAGATGAGTCAAACATAATGTCTCTTATGATAATCAATAAACTCATGCTATCAAATAGAGTTATTCTGGATTTAGTTTTTCCAAAATTATTCTAATATCTATAAAATAATTAAAATAACTCCTAAGATGCATGCATTCTTTCTGAATTCTAACTATAAGGTTAAATGGTATCTCTGAATACATCATAATGTACAATATCATGACCCATGAAATTAAGGGTTCAAACATGAAAATAAGTACAATTTTATAGTACATTACATACTAAAATTTTTCAGTAGTATAATTTGGTGCATTAAGAATCAACTATGTAACTCAGAAGTACCAAAAGAAAATGAGTGTGTTGATCATCAACATATGTACAAGAAAAGAAATGTATGGTACTGAGATAAGATGTTATTCAACTTACACCACTAAAACCTAAAAGAGGATAATTCTAAGGTTCATACACAAAATACAAGTATTACTTCCAGCTTAAAGTTCTCTAAGGAGAAGTATCATTGCAAAAATGTGCCATTAGATTAGGCAAAAGCAACAAGACTATCTATAATTCAAAAGAACAACTCGCTAAAACTGATAGTTGTGTAAATGATATTTAAGTCTGCTAATCCTATTATTCCCATTAACACATGATTGTTGAGTCTAGTTCTATATGTTACACGAAATCAACAAATAACTAACAAGAGTGTGAGTGACAAATTTACATGTTAAGGTTATTAGAACCATGAAAAGTTGTCTTCTAATTACGTTATATGATACCTTAAATATTCTGGAGATTAATCAGAATTTAATATCAATACTTAAGCTACATTATGACAGTTGTGAGGTTTGCATAGCCAACATAAAGTTACTCTTACCTTAAAACTCTCATATTATTTGTTATCAATATCTGGATTGCAGCATTTATAAAATATAACTAGATGACACTATATACTTTCGCAAGTTTTGTTATCATGCAAATAAGAATTTAACAGAATACAAACGAGACTTATAAAATTCATCCATTAAAATCAAATTTCATGAGAAATCATGACATGGTTGATGAGGGTGATTTTTTCATCTAATCTCATTCTTAGTGATTTTAATCATGTGTTAGATGCCCTAAACATTATTTGGCTTAAGGAATAAGTGTGGGTCCACCATAAGTTATATTTTACTGACATTCGTTGAACTTATTCAAAATGGAATATTGAGACATGATTCTTTTATCATTTAAAAGGCTATTTACTTGTATCTAATCTGACTTCCATGGTCCATGGTTTTAAAGAGATCAATTCATATATACCGAATACGATTTCTTCTAAATATGTACCTAAGTTTATTATGACATATGGACGTTAATGAAATTAAATCAAGTCTAACATATAAATGAGAAATTCCCACATCATGTACATCATTGAAACTCCTTATGTAGTTTTTCTAGAGATATTAAAGATTAGTGGGAGCCTTAAGTGTCTCAATCATAACTTACAAGATTTGCAAGAGGTGGGGGAGTGAAAACTTGATATTATCTCAATTACCTCTTGTACAAGACACTGCTCCATCACAACACTTCATCAAAACTTATCTCTTTAGAATTTACTACTACTCTTACAAAAGTTTCATTGTTGCTTAAACGTGGGCAAATTCAGATTTCTTACTAAACTAATCCTCACCAAGAGAAACTGCAACAACTTATATTATTAACTTGTTTCTCTGTTAGAATCTATTGGTCTTTATCCTAAGCATGCTAATTTCCTAAAGTTCCTAAAGGTTTCTAAGATCAGCTGGAGCAGTAAACGTCCTTATAATGACTTATTATTAAGTACAAGAGGCGGGGGGAAGAGAGTCATTAAATTTTACTCCAAATTTAACTGTGATTACACCTTTTGTACACCATATTGCACCAACTGTTACATATTTAGAATCTTGAAAATTGATAGCAACCTAACCAAGAGCTAATCTATAAAACCAAGACTTTTAAAATTACCCAATAATCAACTTAGGAGGCCATCTAGGTTTTAAAACCTACTGACGTTGATGATTATGTAACCTCCCTAACTAAAGATGGAATGAATGTTGGAATGTTTAATGATCCTACCCCTTCTAATTAAATCATTAACATCAATCAATCTTCTATGGAAATAAAGCTAGTATTAGCAAATAACTTCATAAGTCAAAATAACTTTTGAGATATTGTTGAAACACCTAAGGTAATAACTATACTAAATCTTAATACAAACGTTAAAGACACTAAGAAGCACGATTGATTGTTAAAGGTTATATGCAAAAGGGAATAAATCATCAAAGAATCTTATAACCTATATTACAAAAGTTTTCTTTGAGGATCATCGTTGTTCAAGTAGCTTATAATAGTTAAAGAGCTATGTTAGAAGAACATTAAGACAACTAACTTACATATTTACATGCTCATAAAATAACCTGAAAGTTCTAAACTGAAGGTTAAAGAACATTTATTCTGTAAGTCAATAAAATCCATGTATGTGTTAATGCAGACATCATAACGTGATGATATATTATTACAATTATTTTTCATCAAGAACCAAGTGGATTAATGTACCTACCTTAAAATGAGTGGGAGCAACAAAAAAACATATTTTTCCTTATATAAATGACATTCTTTTGACAGTATATGTTACATAAGTCAAAGCATTGTTAACACATACTTTGATATGATAGATCTCAGAGATATCTCTTATGTAATAGATATCATAACATTCTGAGATAGACCCGAATGGACGTTAGTTAGTTCCATAAGTTTTACCTTAAATGGGTCATTTCACATGTAACAAGCAATATTGCTCTCCTTTAGAGGATAAAGGATCATTGAGATTATTTCCTTATGCTTCATTAAGTAGAAGCCTCATGTAGGTTCAAGTCTATACTCATTCGGATATTACTTAAATTACAACACACTAGATATGTCTAGGTTAATGTGAAACATTAAAAGAGTATTAAAATATCTTTAAAGGAAACGAGAGACTATAATTTAAAATGAAAAAGTGAGAACTCAAACGATTGATTACCCTAAACTTTGTTATATTCAAAGATAACATAATGTATATTTCGGGATATATTCTTATGTCAGCAGATAAATGTATCTCATGGAGGAGTAATAATGAACTGATAACAAGAATCTAAGTTATAATGACATAATATGTTGATTAATCCCAACACAATTAGCAATAAATGTTATTGAAAATTTATCAGTGGACTCATAAGTTTCTTAACTCCATATAAATTGTATATTGAAGACTTACTGTGATAAAATCCGCTACCATGTTTTCTCAAACAGTAATAGTTCGAGAGGTGCTGCATTAAATTTCGATATGAAACTTATTATTCGTTTATGAACGAATTGAGGAATCTAAATTTTTATATCGAATACATTCATGATATGCTTAAGGATCCGATAACTAAAAGTCTCGCCCATAAATATTATGAAAGCACTTATAATAATGACGGGTTATTGATGACAATGCGCAACTACATATCATACTATGAATGATTAACTATTAAATTTCCTCATCAGTTTTGATTTTGTACTTCTATTAATATCATTTGTATGCATAATGACATATAGACGAATTAAGATACAAATCAAACTTTTTGAAGGGTTTACTTGAAAATTTTGTGTAAGGCCCCGTTACCGGTGCCTCACATTTGGGCGTTGGATTTACTCATCAACATAGTTCTATTTATCATAGTTAAATAAAATATACGCGGAATATAAAAACTTTCATAAAATATTACATTAATCCATAACTTGTCTTAAAATGAACATACTTGTCTTTCAAAATATCATCATAATAAACATAAACGTCTTGAGTCTTCTGATGTCAGCCTCTTATTCAATGCCACGTGTTCCTCTCAAGCTAGCTGCTTCATCCTACTTACCTGCATGCATACTAAAAGTCAGCTACGCTGAGTGAGTTCTAGTTAATCACACATCATATAATACATACATACTTATATACTTTCGTTCATACTTTCATACCTACTTACATTCATATCTTACGTTATAAAGAGCATTACGCCCTACATTCCTCGAGTATTATTAGGGCTTGGTACCCTCCTTCCTCGAGTATTATTAGGGCTCGGTACCCTTTTTCCTCGGGTATTATTAGGGCTTGGTACCCTCTTTCCTCGAGTATTTTTAGGGCTAGGTACCCTCTTTCCTCGAATATTAGTAGGGTTCGGTTCCCCAGTTCTCGAATATTAGTAGGGTTCGATTCCCTCTTCGTTACCATACAACCATACATTTCCTAGAATATTATTAGGGTTCGGTTCCCTCTTCGTTACCATACAACCATACGTTAACCTTCTTTTATTAACTTAATAACTTCCATGCATATAGCATACATATCATACTTACATCATACATAGCATTACAACCTGACCGTACGTGCAATATCCGAAGATCGTTCACGCACCGGCAAGCAATCATTCATACATTTCACATCATCACATAAGGCATACACTTATCACTTAGGATAAGTGTATTAACAAACATGTCGAGTATGCACACAGCCCCGGAAACGTAACATAGAAATGGGGCTAGAAACTCACCTGGATCATGTTTCTTTCTCCGTTTATCGTAATTCCCTTCTTTAATTGAGCACGGCTAACTGTTAAATATATATTTTTGTCAATTAACCTTTTACTTGATTAAGTTGGTATTTTAGTTAACCAACATATTTCTAAGTTGGGCTTGTTTGTTTAGACGGCTTATGGGCTTAAAGTTTGTGGATTTAGTTAGGCCAGGCCCAACTGTCCATTAAAGCACCTAGACCCAACTAGGTTCAGGCCCAAACAGAAACTGGGTCAGCCGAGAACATCTTGGCAAAGAACCTACGTTGACCGAGATCCCAAGTTTGACCGAGATCCCCTGTTTGACCGAGATCTCGTGTTGACCGAAAACATGAGCTGACTGAGAACTCGGGTTTGACCGAGAGCTCAGGCCACCGAGAACGTTGACCGAAAACCATCAGCTTTGACCGAGAATTCTCAGTTTGACCGAGAATTCCCAGCTCTGACCGAGAACTCTCAGGTCAGATGCTATCAGCTCGTTTTTCCCATCTTTAAATTCATTTTAGGCTCAAATAACGGTTAACGGTCCAAACTTGATCTTTTAGCTACCTTACTCCAACATTCCTAACCGTTTAACACCCATTAACCCCCACGGCTCAAGGTCCAGCTCGTTATTGTCAGAAAGATTGAACCTTTAATCCTAAAACGTTCTTTAAGCTAGATCTAGGATTTCCTTCATGAATCGTATCTAACCATGAGCCCTTTACGTCCATTTTAATCATCAAGTTTGAAACTTTATGATTTGTCTAGACCCGATATAGTTTATGTTCAAGTTTCATGGCTAACCATTCATAAAAATGTAAGCTTTAAGATCAAGAACATACCTTTATGAAACTAGGTCAGCCGAGAACATCTTGGCAAAGAACCTACGTTGACCGAGATCCCAAGTTTGACCGAGATCCCCTGTTTGACCCAGATCTCGTGTTGACCGAGATCTCGTGTTAACCGAAAACATGAGCTGACTAAGAACTCGGGTTTGACCGAGAGCTCAGGCCACCGAGAACGTTGACCGAAAACCATCAGCTTTGACCGAGAATTCTCAGTTTGACCGAGAACTCCCAGCTCTGACCGAGAACTCTCAGGTCAGATTTATCAACTCGTTTTTCCCATCTTTAAATTCATTTTAGGCTCAAATAATGGTTAACGGTCGAAACTTGATCTTTTAGCTACCTTACTCCACCATTCCTACCCGCTTAACACCCATTAACCCCCACTGCCCAAGGTCTAGCTCGTTATTGTCATAAAGATTGAACCTTTAATCCTAAAACGTTCTTTAAGCTAGATCATGGGTTTCCTTCATGAACCGTATCTAACCATGAGCCCTTTACGTCCATTTTAATCATCAGGTTTGAAACTTTATGATTTGTCTAGACCCTATCTAGTTTATGTTCAAGTTTCATGGCTAACCGTTCATAAGAATATAAGCTTTTAAGATCCAGAACATACCTTTATGTGTTCTTAGATTACGATGTAGCTTGATGCTCAACGATGATCTTGTATCTAGCTTGAGAAATCACTATATATCGATATTTTGCTTGGTTTTGGCCTTGGATCTCGTTCTCTCTCTTGCGACCGAAATGGAAGGGTTTGTGTGTGTGTTATGGAGGTGTAGGGGATATTATGGATAAGATGGATGGAAATGGAAAGATTTAGGGTTTAAGATGGTATTTATACTCCCTTAAGCCCATGGACCTAAGGCCCATCTTTCCTTTTTAGTCCATGATTAACTTCCATTTAATTAGCCTACTTATCTTTCCCTTTTACCATTTTACTATTTTTTTTATAAACTCAAGTAAACGTTTCCGTCGTAACGAGTCAATATACAATATTATTATTCGAAATTTTAGGATGTTACAAGTCTTCCCTCCTTAAAGAGGTTTCGTCCCCGAAACCTAACTATTACTTAGACAAACTAGGGTAAAACTTGCGCATCTCATCCTTAGCTTCCCAAGTGGCATCTGACCCTTTGCGATGCTTCCATATCACTTTCACTAATGGTATAACTTTGTGACGAAGTTGCTTTTCCTTGCGATCAACAATCTCTATGGGTTGCTCAATGTAGTTCAGCTGCTCATCAACCTCGATGTCCATCAATGGCACGTGAGACGTGTCTTCAGCTAGACATTTCCTCAAGTGAGAAACACGAAAGGTTGAATGAATTCCTTCTAACTCTTTAGGTAAATCCAGCTTATAAGCCATCTCACCCATGCGATCTATAATCTTAAACGGTCAATATACCTCGGACTCAAATTTCCCCTTTTCCTGAAACGAATGATTCCTTTCCAAGGCGAGACCTTGAGCATCACATTGTCACCAATGTTAAACTCAATCGGTCTTCGCCGCTAATCAGCATACGAATTTTGTCTGTCTTGGGCAGCTTTCATCTTGGCCTTAATCTGATCTAACTTTGATGATGTCTCTTGAACCACCTCTAAACTCCCCATTTCCTTTTGACCAATCTCTCTCCAACATACGGGAGTTCTACATCGTCTACCATAGAGCATTTCAAACGGTGGCATACCGATACTTGAATGGTAACTGTTGTTATAGGAGAACTCTGCCAGATGTAGATGATCATCTCAACTTCCACTAAAGTCTAAAACATAAGCACGTAGCATATACTCAAGGGTTTGGATCGTCCTTTCAGATTGTCCATCTGTTTGAGGTTGATACGCCGTACTGATGTTTAATCTCGTCCCCATAGTTTCATGGAACTTCTTCCAAAATCACGAAGTAAACCGAGTATCCCTATCATACACGATCGATAACGGTACTCCGTGCTTGGACACAACCTCTTTGAACAAATTTGCTAACGTTTCTGACGAGATAGCCTCTCGTATAGGCAGAAAGTGAGCACTTTTGGTCAAACGGTCCACAATAACCCAGATGGTATCATGATGCTTAGTTGTACGAGGTAGCTTAGTTATGAAATCCATGGTGATGTGTTCCCATTTCCATTCAGGTATCTCAAGTTGTTACATTTTTCCATAAGGTTTCTGATGTTCGGCTTTGACTTGTAGACAAGTTAAGCACTTACTAACATAATCCGCCACATCATTCTTCATTCCTGGCCACCAGTAATCTCTTTTCAAGTATTGGTACATCTTTGTAGCTCCAGGATGAATTGAGTATCTTGACTTATGGGCGTCATCTAAGATTCGACCTCTAAGATCTCCATGACGTGAAATCCACATACGGTCAAATCTAGTCTTAACACCATGAGTGTTTTCCATTAACTCATCTTGAATTCATAATCAGCTGGTATGACTTTAATGTTGCAATGACCTCTTCATTCTTACGACTTAGCGCGTCGGCGACCACATTAGCTTTACCAGGATAATACTAAATGTCGCAATCATAACCTTTAATAAACTCCAACCATCTCCTCTGTCTCATGTTCAATTCATTCTGCTCGAAGAAATACTTTAAACTCTTATGATATGTGTAAATGGTACACTTTGTACCATACAGATAATGCCTCCATATTTTAAGAGCATGCACTATAGCTGCTAGCTCTAAATCATGAGTCGGATAAGTACTCTCATGGACTTTCAACTGTCTAGACGCGTAAGCTATCACCTTTCCTCGTTGCATCAACACGCAACCTAACCCACGATACGAAGCATTGGTACATACAACCAAATCCTCGTCACCATCGGGTAGAGCAAGGATTGGAGCTTGCGTGAGTCTCTTCTTTAATACTTCAAAGGCTTCTTCTTGGAATTTTCCACAACTAAATACTACCGTATTTCGGGTCATACTAGTCAACGGCACGGCTATCTTGGAGAAACCTTCTATGAATCTTCTATAGTAGCCAGCTAACCCTAAGAAGCTTCGTATGTCAGTCGGATTCTGTGGAGTCTTCCAGTTCGTTATAGCTTCAATCTTAGCTGGATCCACGGTAATCCCTTCAGGATTTATCACGTGACCTAGAAATTTCACTTCTCGCAACCAGAACGCGCATTTCGAAAACTTAGCATACAATTTCTCTTTCTTCAGAGTCTCCAACACTTCTCTCAAATGTTCAGCATGATCAGTCTCGTTCTTTGAATAAATCAATATGTCATCAATAAAGACGATTACTGATTTATCCAACATAGGCCGACAAACCCTATTCATCATGTCCATAAACGCTGCGGGAGCATTCTTTAGACCGAATGACATTACGAGGAACTTGTGGTGTCCATACAACGTCCGAAATGCTGTTTTAGGGATGTCTGTCTCTTTCACCTTTAGCTGATGATTGCCTGATCTGAGATCTATTCATGAGAACCAACTTGAACCTTGCAGTTGGTCGAACATATCATCAATCCTTGGCAGAGGATACCTATTCTTCACCGTATGCTTATTCAACTCGCGATAGTCTATGCAAATTCTCATACTTCCATCATTTTTCTTCACGAACAACACTGGTGCGCCCCACGGGGAAACACTTGGTTTAATGAAACCCTTATCGAGGAGTTCTTGCAGTTGGGACATCAATTCTTTCATCTCGGACGACGCTAGACGGTAAGGCACTTTTGCGACGGGTTGGGCTCCTGGTACTAAATCTATCTGGAACTCTATCTCTCGCTCCGGTGGCAACCCCGTAAGATCCTCTGGGTAGTCGCGCACGACAGGAGCATCTTTCAATTCTTTCGTCTCGGCCGTAGCGTTGACAACATACGCCAGGTAGGAACTGCACCCTCGCCTTACCAAACCCTCGGCTTTTATCATCGAAATGACATTAAGCCCAGAACTTTCCTTATCTCCATAAACCGTCACCGCACTACCATCCAAGGACTTTAACCTTATCATCCTACTCTTACACACTATCTGAGCTTCGTACTTAGAAAACCAATCCATTCCCAAGACCACGTCGAACCCTCCTAAGGTCATAACGTACAAGGTAAGAGGGAACTCGTGTCCCTCTAATTCTATCTTACAGTCCTTAACCATTTTCATTATTTTAACCTAACTGTCACTAGCGGTTTCTACTATAAAAGTTCCAGACACTTGGCAACATTTCATTTTAGCTAATTCACTAAATGGCGTGGCTTCGAAACTTTTGTTCGCACCCGAATCAAACAATACAGAAGCGGAAATACCATTTACTAGAAACGTACCTTTGACAACATCTGGAATCTGCTTGGCCTGTTCTTGAGTTAACATGTAGGCCCTGGTCTTTGGCCTTGTTGCGTCAACATCCTTCTTTCCACTTCCTCCGGCTCCACCATCGGTACATTCCTTAGCAAAATGACCTGTCTTACCGCACTTGTAACATGCGGGCTTAGCGCTACACTCATGAGCATAATGACCGGTCTTCCCAAATTTATAGCAAACATTGGACCCAACTCTGCACTCCCCCGCATGCATCTTTCCACACTTATAACAAACGTCAGAACCCTTACCCCACCTGCACTCACCAACGTGTGCTTTGCCACAAGTCTTGCACGACCTGTTCTCCCATACCTTCTGTTTCTTATATTTTGAGTTCCACAACTGAGTACCGGGTCGTTTAACAGGAGCAACCCACTTCTGATCATTCTTTTCTTCTTCCACCACAACTTCATCCGCAGCCAGGTCTGCATAAACCATCTCTGCGAGTTCAACAGCAGAGTCAAAAGTAGCAGGTTTACTCGTCCTGACTAGCATGCGGACTTTCTGTGGCAATCCCCTAACATAGCACTTGATTATCTTAGCCTCAGTGTTGACCATATCGGGTACCAACCTAGACATTCGGTTGAACTCGGTGGTATACTCACGATGTGTCATCGTTCCAGCTTTCAAGTTCATGAACTTTATCTCCGCCCTCTCAACCTCGACGTCAGCACATAACTTCTTCATCACCACCTCTTTCAGATCCTCCCACTTCATAGCCTTAATCTCCTCTTGACTCTTCCTCTGCTCAATCGATTCCCACCAGTACATTGCTTCTTCACCGAATGACTGAGTAGCGTAATGATCGATGTCGAAAGGTCAAAAAAACATTTATAAATTACCTTTACTAGCAAGGGCAAGTAAGGTCGTCTCCACAGGGAATCAGTGGAAAGTGCTAATCAAGTTTATAATTTATAAAATATTAAACTAAGTGGACAGGCGATGTCAAGCGGTTTGAAAGATTTGTTAAGCAAAACCAATGTTACTTTGATTTGTAAACAGTTATGAGGAAATAACCAATCTCCAGGTTTCAGGTTGTGAAGAAAGTTGGACAAGTAGTTAAACCTATTTGGAAATATCTTTGTTTGAATTAATAAGCAAAAGACTAAATATTTGGCTCTGCTGATTGTCAACACTTAATCCGAACAATTGGCACAGCTGAATAATAATCTAATTGATTACCAGTTTTAGGGTTTGATAAATGTAAGTGATTTAATGGTTGATGATAAACGGGCCAATGACTCAAAGAACTTAATCCTAAAAGTTGATGACCACAAATCAATAAACTGATAAAAACACAAAACATTCAATCACGAAAAACTGTTAAATGCATAAAAAGATGTAAAGATTCAACTAACCGAATGATTAACCAAATCCAAATCCAATATTAAGGTTCAAAATACCAAAGAGTCTAACCACAAACACAGCCCTACGCCCGGAGATGGTCACAAAGGCTTTAGCCTAGCATATGCATCTTGAAGATCTTGATTCTTGATTGAGATGATGAGAACATGGATGATTGTGGTGATTGGTAGGTATTTGGATGGTGTATGATGGCCTCCAAGAAGTCCCAAGACTGATTATGATTGAATGGGGTCGACCTTAGGGTTTTTGGGCTTAAATATGGAAGAAAAATCACCAAAATCCCTTTTTCCGTCAGACCAGACCGTAAGCTACGGTCTGGCCACCGTAAGCTACGGTCAGACCGTAAGCTACTGTCTGGTCAATCTGCTTTACGGTCCTGCTAGGCCAAAACTATTTTCTTCATAAAATCTTCGTTTCAACTCCGTTTTTCTCCCCGTTTGCGGCCACGTCTTCGTATTTCAATTATCTATCATCTCACAGATCATCACTTTCATTTCCACTCCATCATGAATGCTCCAAATTAGCTTCTTTAAGCTCCAATAAGCTCCGTTAAGCTCCGCACACCTGTAAACATAAAACCTATCAAAGTATTTGTGTTCAATACATATAAACAAGTAAAACACACATTATAAAACACTTAAAGCATGTACTTTTACCCACACATCACATCCCCACACTTATCATTTGCTTGCCCTCAAGCAAACTCTCATGCAACACATACACCTCGATCGACGGTTCATCAATTATCAGTATTAATACTAGTGAGGTATAAGGTCATACCCAATTCCCAAGAACTGACACTGTCAAGGTTGATAACCCACCAAATAATTTAATGATACATTTTAAAACTATGAAACCACCCAAACGAGTGTACTTTGTTTCCGGTTAAGGCACACATGTTCATACCCCTCATAATATAATATCTCTCCTCTCGGTTTAAAATCTGGACCAGCAAAAAATGTGCTAGTATCTTTCTGCCCTCAATGCCGAGTATGGACACAATGTAATAAGCTTGGTAGTAAGTCATATCTCCACCCATTACCCACTGGTTGCATAGAGAAAAAAACTAAGGGTTTTGCTTTGGCTTAGGTTAGGGTGCGGAAGTGGATTTATTTAGTGACTTATGGTGGATGAAACCCAATTTATTGACACCAACAAACAAACGAACAAACAAACTCACTAACTATTATTTACAACCAATTCGACTTTAAACACGAACTCTTTTTGAGTTTTTCTTTGATTTTTTTTTCTTTTTTCATTTTTTTTCTTTTTCTTTCTCTCTTTTTTTAAACAAATACTAACATCAATATACACAAACAACTGACCCGAGACATACGTACATTGTGTACTATGCTCGACAAACAACTTAAATACAACTCTTAACATACCAAGTTTCATCCACAAGGTTAAAACAAAAGGCCAAGGCTAACACGGCTTGTAATGTTGGTTTAAACAAACGAAAGGGAAAAGGCACAAACTTGGCTCCTATGGGATAATGTAGGGTAGGGAGTATTATTTTTTTTATTTTTTTTATAAGGCCAATATAAAGTAGGTTTTCTACAGTCCTATTTCTCCATACAGGTGGTGGTATTAAGATCTCGAAATGCATGAGAAAACCAAGTTCTAGATATCATGGACATACCGGTTACTCTCGATAATGGCATTCAAATGACATGTGTATATACTATATATTATATGTGTATTATATATAAGCAAACCTCACACACGTACCGAAGGAATTAGGCTGCCGACATGAAACATGTGTACCTGTCCCCATGACTCGTTATCCCCATCTAAATGGTTCATTTTAATTGTCTAATTTTTGAAAAACATTTGCATGGGAAGACTTTCGAGAAGCTTAAACATTGACCATGACCAAAGACCTCTATTTGGCATTAATACTAGTAATTAACAAGTTACAATTCCGGCTTTTGCACACAATCAAGCTACTCTTAAGGCTAAAAATTTTTAATTTCTCCATATTTTTCCATCCCCACACTTGAGATTTACATTGCCCACAATGTACTCAGATTTTCAAAAACAGATGCAAACACCATACCAATTTCAATTCAAGGGGCAACCAATTACCCATCTCCGGATTTAAATAAAGTTGCATACCATTAAACGAAACACATAAAGTTTTTAAACATAAACATAGACACTAACACCAACCACACGACCCAAAAGTTCGTCACGCCACCCAACTACCCATAAACACAAATATTAAATAGTCAACAGCAAATAAAAGATAGGGAAAGACACATGGACCTGATCATCAAATCTCTTATGTTAAACGGGTCCTGCTGATGAATACTTTTGCAACCTTGACCCACACGTATTGAATATGACATGACAATATCTACTTCACCGAATCTTGACAAAACCACCATGAGCTTCCCCACACTTAGGGTTCACTATGACCACAAAACACAAACAAAAAGTAAGACGCAAAAAAGAAAACCAAAAATAAAGAAAAAACAACAAAACAAAAAGGTCGGGTTACCTCCCGGTCAGCGCTAAGTTTTTGTTAAGGTCTTCAGCCAGACCGGTACCTCATTTTGCGGTTATGGTGGTCTAATGGAGTGCTTACCTTGCTCCACCTCATTCTTCTTACTTCTCCAGCACAATGGTAGCTCTAATGCCTCCCACCTAGGCCCAAAACATGCCAACCTCCTTTGTTCATTCTCAAATCCTGGTGGCTTCTTTACCTTCTCCTTCTTTGGTGGTTTCTTCTTGTATGTTCCATCCTTTTCCTCATTGACCACTACTTCCATCACCCTCTTAGTATTGTTTGTTGAACTTGCTGTTGCTCCACTTTTTAAATCTACTGCATTTAGCTCTTCCTTCTCTCGTTCACGCTTTGACCTGTCAGGAACAACACTTTTCTCCTTTCTGGTGTCATCTTCACACGTACAAGGAAGACACTCGTTAGTAGCACATGACCTAGAATATTTATTTTCAAAAGAATAATCATATGAATTTGAAAATATACTTAAAATTAACTTACGGTTGCCGAATGTCATGCAAACTGTTCCATCTCGGCAGTTAATCTGAGCATTTGAAGTAGCCAAAAACGGTCTCCCCAATATCACACGGTGTTCTTCTTCCTTCTCAGCCGGTGCATAATCAAGTACCAAGAAATCCTCAGCGTAGTAAAAATCACCAACCTTTACCGCAACACCAACCAGCTTCCCCCGAGGTCGTCTTCGAGTGAAATCAGCTAACACCAATGTGGTATCAACTTCTTGTAAAGGTCCAAAATCAAACCGGTCATACACACTCCCCGGTAGAACACTCACACTCGCACCATAATCAACAAGTGCCTTGGTGGTCTTGAACTCGCCAATCTGAATAGAGATTAGTGGTGCCCCCATTTCAAATTCTTCAACTGTGTCATTCTCCACACTATCTTCAATTGTGATGGCACTGATGTGTGCATTTTTGGAGTTTGACGAACTACTACTTTGATGGCTCGGATTCTTCAAAGTGTCACTTGGTAGTCTAGATGGATTTCTCTTTAGGCTCGCAATTTCTTCAGCCAGTTGACTCACTTGTTTATCTCTTGCAGCATTTGCCTTCTCTTGGAGTTCCATCCTTTGATTCATTTGTTTCAATAACTCCATAACATCCTTAATCGATTCCTCTTTGTTACCAGATGAATTCCCTTGCCCCTGCTGAGAACTTTTTTGATACCCTTTATTGTAACCCCCCGAATCTCTTTGATTGTACCCACTCTGACCGCTTCCCGAACTATTACCATACTGTTTCTGGTTCGACTGATAACCTGTCTTCTGAAAACTACCTTGAAAGTTCGGGTTCTGTTGCGTGTTCGGATTTCCATATCTGAAGTTTGGATGATTCCTGAGGCCGGGATGATAAGTATTTGAGTTCATATTATTGTATTTTCTTTCACCCTGTACATAGTTGACCTCTTCTTCTCCAGTTTCTTCATCTTGCACAACCCCACAACTCGGAATTTCGTGTCCTAATTCCCCACAACCTTCACATACTGGATATGTTTTTCCTGAATTTCCGGCTCCTTGTACACCTGCAACCAACAACCTATCCATCTTCTTTTCCAATCTATCCATTCTATCTTCTGACCCATGAACTTCAACTGCTTTGACCACTGATCTTTTGACATCCTGTTCGACTGTGCTTGTCTCTTCGAATTACTCGCGTGTCTCTCCAAATGTCCCCAATCCTCGTTTTCGTCATTTTCAAGGAAAGATCCATTCGTGGTGGCTTGGAGGTCACGAACATCATCATTTGAGAGACTATCATGGAATGCCTTAATCAATTTCCATAAGGCAATCCCATAATGTGGACAAGTCCTCAACAATCGTTTAAACCTTTGGAATGATTCATAAAAGGTTTCACTGTGATTTGCTGAAAGTTTCGAATGTTGTTGCGGGCTTCTGTGGTTCTCTGGGGGGGTATAATACTCATCTAAAAACTGTTGTGCCAAATCTCCCCAAGTGAAAATACTAGCTGATGGCAATGATAAAAACCACTGCTTTGCCGCGTCTTTCAAACTGAACTGGAAAACTACCATCTTCACCTCTTCCGCAGTAAAACCTTGACTCGAGATGAGTGCGCATATCGAGTTGAAATCACTTAAGTGTAAGTATGGTTCTTCTGTAGCCTTTCCATGAAATGTCGTTAATCCCGTTAAACCGTTCTGCCTTACCAAAAAAGTTCTTCCCCGTCTGACTGGAATGATGATTGGTAGAGGATTCGTAGCCACTTGTGGAATGAAATGGCTTTGAACGCCTCTGACTGGTGGTGGAACAAATGCCCTTGGAACTCTATCATCAAAATCATAGTACGGTTGTTCATAATTTTGTTGCCATCTTGGTGCTCGATCTCTCTAATTTTCTGGATGATTCTGTCTAATTTCTTGGTCATCACGGGGATCTTGTTGCTGATATCGACCCCGCTGTTCATCTCTACGCTCCTCCTCATCCTAAAAATCGTAACCAAAATCGTCCCCTATGTGCCAATTTTCCACCCGTGCACGAGCACGATCAATCTCGGGTCTTTCCTCTCTCAAATCATTCTGTCTTTAACGGTTCACTGGAGCTGGTCTGATTGACAAGTTGTCATCCATGTTTCTGGGATTACGGTTAACATCTCTTCGGTTGAATAGATTACGGTTTCTATCACGGTTAACGTTCTGGTTTTGTGGGATTGGTTGTTCTTGGTCATGTGGTTGGTAAGCATTTGGATCTCCACTGCTTCAGTTACTCATGGTCTCTTCTTTTGGTGCTATGAATTCGGGTATCTGGTTTAGTGTGGGTTTCTGAGCTTCTCAGTTTCCTCTTGCTGTTTTCTCGATTTCGGGATCAAACTGGAGCCGCTCTTTCTCACGGGAATATCTTGTCTACATCAACCTATGAAGTTACCTGCACAAACACAAACACTAACACCCCGCGTAAAATCAACGAAGAATAATTAAAAACAAAAACTAAAAACTAAGCTAAACTAGCACTTTGCGCGTTGATTCCCGGCAACGACGCCATTTTTGATCGATGTCAAAAGGTCAATCAAAAACATTTATAAATTACCTTTACTAGTAAGGGCAAGTAAGGTCTTCTCCACAGGGAATCAGTGGAAAGTGCTAATCAAGTTCATAATTTATAAAATATTAAACTAAGTGGACAGACGATGTTAAGCGGTTTGAAAGATTTGTTAAGCAAAAGCAATGTTACTTTGATTTGTAAACAGTTATGAGGAAATAACCAATCACCAGGTTTCAGGTTGTGAAGAAAGTTGGACAAGTAGTTAAACCTATTTGGAAATATCTTTGTTTGAATTAATAAGCAAAAGACTAAATATTTGGCTCTGCTGATTGTCAACACTTAATCCGAACAATTGGCACAGCTGAATAATAATCTAATTGATTACCAGTTTTAGGGTTTGATAAATGTAAGTGATTTAATGGTTGATGATAAACGGGCCAATGACTCAAAGAACTTAATCCTAAAAGTTGATGACCACAAATCAATAAACTGATAAAAACACAAAACATTCAATCACGAAAAACTGTTAAATGCATAAAAAGATGTAAAGATTCAACTAACCGAATGATTAACCAAATCCAAATCCAATATTAAGGTTCAAAATACCAAAGAGTCTAACCACAAACACAGCCCTACGCCTGGAGATGGTCACAAAGGCTTTAGCCTAGCATATGCATCTTAAAGATCTTGATTCTTGATTGAGATGATGAGAACATGGATGATTGTGGTGATTGGTAGGTATTTGGATGGTGTATGATGGCCTCCAAGAAGTCCCAAGACTGATTATGATTGAATGGGGTCGACCTTAGGGTTTTTGGGCTTAAATATGGAAGAAAAATCACCAAAATCCCTTTTTCCGTCAGACCAGACCGTAAGCTACGGTCTGGCCACCGTAAGCTACGGTCAGACCGTAAGCTACTGTCTGGTCAATCTGCTTTACGGTCCTGCTAGGCCAAAACTATTTTCTTCATAAAATCTTCGTTTCAACTCCGTTTTTCTCCCCGTTTGCGGCCACGTCTTCGTATTTCAATTATCTATCATCTCATAGATCATCACTTTCATTTCCACTCCATTATGAATGCTCCAAATTAGCTTCTTTAAGCTCCAATAAGCTCCGTTAAGCTCCGCACACCTGTAAACATAAAACCTATCAAAGTATTTGTGTTCGATACATATAAACAAGTAAAACACACAATATAAAACACTTAAAACATGTACTTTTACCCACACATCACGTAACCTACAGCTTGGTCGAGACGGCACTCGCTAATGCGGATAATTTTATCCATGGAGGTTATCCACTGAAGAGTAACGATTGCGTCTCCTAAACCAGTCAGCTTCGGCGGGTCACATCCTTCGAAGGACTTATAGTTGCACCCACCTCGGCCTCTTTTCTTGTCATCGGCTTTTTCAGACTTATCCCCACTCGAGTCCTCCCTCTCTCCTTCCTCATCTCTCCTACCATCACCACCTGCTCCTTCTGCAGTTCTTTCACGGCTTCCAGCAGACCCTCCAGGAGTCATATCCTTCACAGCGGTGGCTACAGCTTGAACAATGGCCGCTTGGATTGCGGATCCAGTTGAACTCCTTCGTTGTTGTTTAGGTCTCTTCCCGCTGCGCTTCCTTCATCTCCGGTGTTGGAAGCTGTCTCAACCGAAGGTTGTTGGACACGACGAGACCTGCCACGTCGTCCAGTGCGACCTTCAGTTCTCACAATTCCTCCAGCTCCTACATTTCCTCCCGCTCCAGCCATCGTATTCTAAAAGGGAAAACACAAACGTCATCACTCAAGGAACTGTTTAGTACAAGAATAGTAAGGCTAACGGGTTATAACAGTGGCCAGTTGTGATTAGCTTATCATGTTACTTTCCGTGTCCTATGCACTTCCCTTTATGAGTCTATTTGTACTGATTCTAATCTCAAACAGTTAAACAGTCAAGGAAATCAATTAATCCTATCTCTAATATTAACATACATTATTTAATCATACACTTTACCTTTATAGGGCTTGCTTGAGTGACACATGGTATTCTTGGACTGGCATCTTCTTTCTTTTCTTACTTAAATCTTATTCTCTGCTAGAGTCTAAGCATATAGGATGCTTAAATCTCTCTAACTTTTCTCTGATACCAACTTGTAAGGCCCCGTTACCGGTGCCTCACATTTGGGCGTTGGATTTACTCATCAACATAGTTCTATTTATCAGAGTTAAATAAAACATACGCGGAATATAAAAACTTTCATAAAAGATTACATTAATCCATAACTTGTCATAAAATGAACATACTTGTCTTTCAAAATATCATCATAATAAACATAAACGTCTTGAGTCTTCTGATGCCAGCCTCTTATTCAATGCCACGTGTTCCTCTCAAGCTAGCTGCTTCATCCTACTCACCTGCGTGCATACTAAAAGTCAGCTACGCTGAGTGAGTTCTAGTTAATCACACATCATACAATACATACATACTTATATACTTTCGTTCATACTTTCATACTTTCTTTCATACCTACTTACATTCATATCTTACGTTATAAAGAGCATTACGCCATACATTCCTTGAGTATTATTAGGGCTCGGTACCCTCCTTCCTCGAGTATTATTAGGGCTCGGTACCCTCTTTCCTCAGGTATTATTAGGGCTTGGTACCCTCTTTCCTCGAGTATTTTTAGGGCTAGGTACCCTCTTTCCTCGAATATTAGTAGGGTTCGGTTCCCTAGTTCTCGAATATTAGTAGGGTTCGATTCCCTCTTCGTTACCATACAACCATACCTTTCCTCAAATATTATTAGGGTTCGGTTCCCTCTTCGTTACCATACAACCATACGTTAACCTTCTTTTATTAACTTAATAACTTCCATGCATATAGCATACATATCATACTTACATCATACATAGCATTACAACCTGACCGTACGTGCAATATCCGAAGATCGTTCACGCACCGGCAAACAATCATTCATACATTTCACATCATCACATAAGGCATACACTTATCACTTAGGATAAGTGTATTAACAAACATGTCGAGTATGCACACAGCCCTGGAAACGTAACATAGAAATGGGGCTAGAAACTCACCTGGATCCTGTTTCTTTCTCCGTTTATCGTAATTCCCTTCTTTAATTGAGCACGGCTAACTGTTAAATATATATTTTAAAAGTTGTCTATGTTTTCTTCTTTTTCATTATAATCAGATCTGCACCCAATCAGATAGTTTTAGTTTTAAGCGACGCCGACACCACTTGTTCTGATTCCGACATATATTCCGATGATTTACTAACCGGACTCGTCCAGATCCCAATTCAAACTTTAAATCATTCGTTTGCATTCCAATTAACAAATGGGTGGGCTTTCATTGTCTAAATCAGCCCTGGATTTGAAGTCAGGCCAAACCATATTACTCTTTCTTCTGGTCATCATTGCTTCATTCTACACCGGAACCTTTTTTGGCCGGAAATCATCCCTTTATGTATACCAGTCCACCTCCAATTCTTCATCATCCAATTCACCAGGTACCCTTTTTACCAATTATATTACTTTTAAGGTTTCGATTAATACTAGGTTTTGGTCTGTACCATGATGTTTCTTGAACATATTTGTTTTGCTTGTTAGCTTAAACCATCTGTAGATCTGATTTTCTGTAAGATACAAGTTAAAGATTCAAACTTTATTTAGGTTTCTTTAGGGTTACAAGATTCAGTGAAAGATTCAAACTTTTGCAGTACTGATTAGTATTATATGCTTGCAGGCAATGCTGCATTTAGTTATAGAGTTGCCCTTACTTATAGAACATCGCCAGTTGTGATTCCTGAAACCGGGATGAACATATGCCCTATAGAGTTCAATGAGCATATTCCATGTCATGATCATTCATACATCAATGAATTACTCCCAAATTTGGATCTTTCTAAGAGAGAAGATTTGGAAAGACACTGTCCTCCGTTAGAAAGACGGTTGTTTTGCTTAATACCGCCACCTAATGATTATAAAATACCGGTGAGGTGGCCAACTAGTAGAGACTATGTGTGGAGGAGTAATGTGAATCATACACATCTTGCTGAGGTCAAAGGCGGGCAAAATTGGGTGCATGAGAAAGGTCAGCTGTGGTGGTTTCCGGGGGGTGGTACACATTTTAAACATGGTGCTACTGAATATATTGAGAGGTACATTCTATGGTTTTGTTTTTGATCTGCAGATGTTAATATGCATAATTTGAATTTGATAAATCGGTTGTAAAATAACGCAGATTAGGGAACATGACTACCAATGAGACGGGTGATCTTTGTTCATCTGGGGTGTATCAAGTTCTTGATGTCGGTTGTGGGGTCGCAAGTTTCTCTGCTTGTCTTTTACCATTAAATATACAAACAATGTCATTGCTCCAAAAGATGGTCATGAAAATCAAATCCAGTTTGCTTTAGAGCGTGGAATCGGTGCTATGATATCTGCTTTAGCTACAAAACAGCTACCTTACCCGAGTAACTCGTTTGAAATGGTCCACTGTTCAAGATGCCGTGTTGATTGGCATGAAAATGGTAATATTTAGGGGTCAGTTTGGGATCAATCTGAACCCAAAACCGAATTCGGTTTTTGAGTTTTTGAAAGCCGTTCGGTTTTGGTTCTTTTTGGGCGAAAAAAAAAAGTGGCCAAAAATAATGTATTGGCCGAAAGTTCGGTTTTTGAGCTTTTTAAAAACCGTTTGTTTTTAAAATTTTCTGTTATACTATTGTGGGCCTTAAATTTTTGTGCTGAAAAAAATTGGCCAAAAATAATGAATTGGCCATTGGGCCTAATTTTTTTTTTGTTAACTAGTAAAAATTGATTATTAGACATTTGGACTAAAGTATTTGGATTGCACTATTTATTAAATTCTTATAAATTACTTAATATTTAGATCTAAAAATGAAAATCCATACATTTGGTTTTGTTTGGGTTTTTAGCTTTAGTTTACATGAAAAACTGAAACTGAACCGAAGTTTTTTGTATTTTTTTTTACGAAAACATTAAGACAACCAGTCGGTTTTTGTTTGGGTTTGGTTTTGATTTTTCGTTTTGGGTTTGGTTCAGTTTTACAATTTTTGCTTGAAATGTTTGGTCCTGACAAGAAATTAGCTAATAACGATGAATTTGGGGCTTAACCTTTTTGTTGATTAATGATTAACTGGTTATTATACATTTGGGCTAAAAATATATATGTTACACTAGTTAGTAAATTCTTATAAATTACTTAGCATTCAAAACTAAGAATGAAATCCATACATTCAGTTTGATTTTATAATAAAAATGCAAAATCGAAACCAAACCGAAAATTTGGTTTTTACAAAAACATAAAACCAAAGCGCCAGTTTTTGTTTGGGTTCATTTTTTTCGGTTTCATGCACATTAATAATTTGCATTAGACCCCGATGTTTTAACCAGTATATTATCAAATTAAAATCCTGAAATTTATTTTTGAATAATATTTGCAGATGGGATTCTTTTGAAAGAAGTAAACCGACTGCTTCGACCAAATGGTTATTTTGTATATTCAGCTCCTCCAGCTTACAGAAAGGACAAAGGTTTTCCATTGATTTGGGAGAAACTGGTGAATATAACTTCCGGAATGTGCTGGAAGCTTATTACTAGAAAAGTTCAAACAGCAATATGGATTAAAGACGCGAGTCAATCTTGTCTTGAAGACAATGCAGAGAAAAAGCTTGTGAATATTTGTGATTCTGTGAATGATAATAATAAACCCTCATGGAAAACACCATTGAGGAACTGTGTTACACCCGTTACCACAAGTTCTGATTCACAAAAACTACCTCCTATACCGCATCGTCATTCGGTTTATCTAGAAACTCTCAATAATATAGGTTTGTGATTATCTTATTGATAATTTAATATCGCATAATCATTTTAAAAACGCGCATTCAATACCCTTATGATTGATGAAACATATTATGTTGGTCACTTGGTTGTAGGTTTAACTCAAGAAATGTTTCTAAAGGATACGCTTTATTGGCAAGATCAAGTTCGTGACTACTGGAGGTTGATGAATGCTGACGAGGCATCGATTAGAAATGTTATGGATATGAATGCCCTTTATGGTGGATTTGCAGTTGCTTTTGATACTTGGCCTGTTTGGGTGATGAATGTGGTTCCCGCTACAATGAACGATACTTTATCTGCTATATATTCCCGGGGCCTTGTTGGCACTTTTCATGACTGGTGAGTGAAAAGAAAGCTGCATATAATTTACCACCATAATTGTTTATAATAATAAACGAGAAACGGTTTTATGCTATCATGTGTAGGTGTGAACCATTTTCATCATATCCACGCACATATGATTGGTTGCACGCAAGTCATCTTTTGACTCATTATATAAACCAAGATGGCAGTTGCTTGTTGGAGGATATCATGCTCGAGATGGACCGTCTTATACGACCTCAGGTAACCTTTTATTTCCTGTTTTGGAAGTTTTTCTTGTTAACATGACCTATTTACTCCTTATGATAGTTACATATAACCCTTTGGGACCTCGTTTACACAGGGTTTTGTGATTATTAGAGACAATGAATCTGTTCTATCAAGAATAAGGGATCTTGGACCAAAGTTTCTTTGGGATGTTACGTCACATGTACTAGAAAATGGACAAGGGGGTTCAGAACTGGTTTTGATTTGCCAAAAGAAGTTTTGGGCGATCGTTTAATATTTATGTCTACACAGACTCGATCGATTTTGTTTGTTCATTGTATATCTTGTGGGACAAATTAGCTGTTTCTTCTGTTAGATTACTATGGAAATGGAGTTCTTTTTAAGTTATACTCATGTAATATAGGAAGAGCTTATGTATAACAATGTAATCACTTTTATTTATGAATATCTAGTGTAAATCTCACTTTGGTCACACAAGAACTTGTCATTTGTCATTATTTCATGTTTTTTAACAAGATGAATCGACTGGCATTAAGCTTGAGTTTTTGCTCCTTGGATATCCGATTTCCTACTTAAGATCCCTTATGTACTTGTGTGTATCTGAACAAGTATTTAAGATCTTTTGAACGTTGATAAGAGCAAAGGTTGAATCTTGACAGCTAGTTGGGGTGTTTTGTACTTACTAGATTCTAAATGACTATATTACAATAGTTAACTAACAGATTAGTTAGTTGATATTAACGACTTGGAAGGAACAAACAATATCAAAAACTTGACAACTCTCTAAAACAACTTTGTATCAACCATCTGTGAATCTTATGCCATTGTAAACCAAAGACTTTGAGAGACAGACACGCCTATCCAAAAATGCAAGATTACGCAAACTCAGCAAGTCTCAGTTTAACAATCTCTTAATTCAACGGTCAACCATGTCTGTTTCAACCACACGAATAGTTACGCCTCCAACCATTATGGTTCCAACAGGATTGCTGCGACGATGAATGATAACCAGTTGCCATGATCACGTACTCATACTTATGGGATTTGTCGTAATATTACTCCGGAAAGGCTATCTACTAAAGTAGTTGATAAGATAACGAGGGGGAATATTTTTGGTGTCCTAATATTTTGTGCCAGGACACAAATGTAAGAATAAACAATTGTTTTCAGTTGAGTTGGATGAAAAAGAAGATGAAATAATAGAGTATGTGGACAACCAGAATTGTCAGGAGCCACACCTATCAATACATACCATCCTTTTCAACTATAAAGGTTGTGAGTTTTGTGGGTACTAAAATTTTGTGGATGAAAAGTTAATTTTGAAGTTTCAATGTCCACTAGTGGATGCCAAAACAATGAAAGTTATGGCTGCAATGTCCAACAGTGGATGTTAATACAACTTAAGTGTAGTTATATCCTTATGGTCAAGAGTGTGTTTTGTGCTTGCTAGATTCTAAAGGACTACACTAGTAATAACCTACAGATTAATTAGTTGAAGTTAACTACTTGAAAGGACTATACTTTCTCTCTTAGACCCTGTGTAGTCGAAACGCCCCACCCTTAGGCATTTTGCGCCATGTGACATCCCCATCATCAACTGAGAGTTTTGCAAAAAGTGGTGTATTGGACAAAACGACACAACTCTCATATAATACTTACATATATTCCCCTCTCTCCCCTCCCCACATACAATTTTATTAAAATGCGTGTCATAATAGCATTTTGTAGAAAACGCCACCCCAAAACGCCTAGGGGCGGTGTTCCCTGGTGTTTTCACCCCCCCAAACGCCACAACTTGGCCAACTATGGATGGTCTTATCAGTTAATCTTTCTCTACCCTGGTTACATATTAACATAACATAATAATAGGATATAATATTTCATTGTGATTATAACCTCAAAAGATCAGTTCCAAAGAAAGTACATTAACCCAAATTTGTCATAATTTAAGTTTTCATGCTCTTGAACAAGAGAATGAGTCTTGATTTATACTTGATCATACTTGATCCTGGTTATATATCAACATAATATAACATAATACTAGTATGTAATATTTTTATTGTAATTATAACCTCAAAGATCAGTTCCAAATTGTCTACAGAAACCCAAAATTTACACAAGGCAACAAGCATATCATCTTTTCACATCTTCATATGTATCATCATCACTCGCCTTCCTGATCATCACAAGGTCATCTCGGTCCAATAAGAACGCCTCAAATGGTCATTGCAGCATCTACTGTAAACAAATAACAAATAAAATGAATAACCTTTAAGAACTTATTATGCCCGATTTCATAAACACAATACACATAACAAAAAAAACAACAAATTACCCAAATTCAATCATCCCCAACCGGGAACAAAGTGAGCGCCCGTTTCTCATTCGTAGGCTGCGGATCATCCACATAACTGTTCCGAACCGGGGTCCCCACCATATGCACCGCCTGCCCCGGCTGCCTACTCAAAAACGTCGACCCAAACTGCCGCTGGAACTGATGAGCCGCCATCTGCTGGTGATGCTGCTGCTGAAGCGCAGCAACGGGCATATACGGCAAAAAACTATCCGACCCCGGAATGGACTGATGCAGGAAATGCGGGGGCACCGGGGAACTCGCAAACAACCGATCCGTGGCCGAATCCCCACCGGACCCAAACCCGCCTCCACCGTTCCCACCGGACGACAACCCCTGCATCCGTTTTAAGTAAAGCCTATACTTTTGCAGATGACTGGCCACGTTCTCTCGGGTCAACCCGTCAACACTCATGAGCTGCATTATTGTTTTGGGAACCGCGTGTTTGATACCCAATTGAGCCACGGCGTCCACGAACCGTTTGTGAAGCTGTGGGGTCCATACCAAACGAGGTCGTTTAAGGGTTCTTGCCGGCTCGTCGCCGCCGAGCTCAGACGAGTCGAATTCGGCGGAATTGGGTTAAGACGAAGGGGTTTGTGATAAGGGTTGTTGTTGTTGTTGTTGTTGAATATTATTGATATTAATATTATTATTGGGGTTCCAGATATCGAAAGCAGCGAGATCGGGTGTGATTAGGGTTTGGGATAAGGGGATGAGTTCTTCGGGTTTAGGGAGTTGGGAGTCCGACTGGGAGAACCAATTGGATCCGTCTTCTTTCATGTTAGATTTAATTGAAATCAAGATTTGGGTGGGTTTTAAGGTTGTGATTGATGATATTATTATTATTATTATGTAATAAAGATATGATGAGAGAGAGAGTGGGGTTACAGGCAGAGTAGAGATAGAGAATAGAGAGGAGGGGGTGTTCGAGGTGGATTTTGGTTATTATAACTTGTCATATTCTCTTACCTTATTTATTTCTATTTTTATGAAGCAGTTATGTGAGATCTGGTAACTGTCGTTTCAAACATGGAATCATAATAATATCAACAAGTCAAGAAACTCAATCTCTATTATATATTTATATGATAAAACTATACTATAGGATCGGATAGATACAAACACAAATTGGATTTCTTGTTTTTCGTTTGGGTCAAGCTAAACGTACCCCCACTGGTTGCTTGGCATACCTTCTTTTGAAAAAATCAACTTTCATATTACCCCTTAAAATTATATAATTAACAAATTAGCACCATTTTCGTTTATTTGATATTGGTTAATGGTTAGATATGGTCTCCGGTCTTTAGTAACAAGTTTAGGGGTGATTGAGTTATAAACTTTATGAAAAAGTTAATAAGGTGTTTGGCAAACCATACGGTATATTAATTTATGAAGAAGATAAAATAAAAGGGTTTTGAAAATTTAGGACTCTGTAATTTACTAACGTAATGGGTTTGATTTACTTATTACACACTTCTAACTCTTAAAACTTATTACACTTCTTAAAAAAAAGCGCTCTTTTTAGTTATTTTGGTAATCCCCAACAAATAAGCTAATCAAAACATTCTTCTATAAGCTTCTATTGAAAAATTCATAAGTTAATAAGTCATTTTAACAAAAAGTCATTTTTCACTTAAATAAACAATCCCAAACACACCCTTACCCGTGTTACAAATTTTGTTAACTCGATATAAAATATACCATTTTACCTTTTTATTTAAAAAACGAAAAAAAAAAATATATGGTCTCCATATTCCCTTTGGCGTACTTTTAAGCGTTAAAAGTTAAAACCTTTTATCACTATTGGCTTTGCTTCTTACATTGGTCACCCATCAAACAAAGACGTGACCTACGTTGTAATTGTCACAAACCACTCATCTCCACCATTGGCCCCTCCATTCTACTCATGAACATGCGTCCCCTACCTACATTGATCCTAAATCTCATTGTCTGTCTACACATGTCAATATGACTTTTGAGAACCATAGTTGCAAAAGATGGTTCAAGTCTTTCCAATTCTTGTAATCAGATATGAATAAGTGGAACCATATTCTTATACTTCATTCAATGTGAATAGGTGATGAGTCTGGAGTGGCAACCATATTCCGGCACTCACGGCCACCTTCATGGTGCACATAGTTTTGGTTTTCGCCTCAAAGTGCTTTTTTGGGTGACATAAACGTTTAATTGACGTCTTTTGCATCAAATTGATGTAGCAAGCCGAAAATGGTTAAGTTATTAAGAAAAGAAAAAAAAACATGTTGCGTTAATTAGATTTAGGTTTTTAAGTGGTTCAATTGGGGTTGCAGTGGCGGACCTATGAATTATTTTCTTGGGGGGCGACGTCGAGACTTAACACTAATTTTAGGGGGGGCGATCGTGATTTTCACATACAAATAACATTAAAAAATAAAATTTAAGGTGGACGGCAGCCCCCATTAGTTTGTAAATAGGTCCGCCCCTGGTTTTATGGTGGCATGGTAATAGGGTAGTTCACAAGCTAAGTCGAGCCAGGGCCAACACCGAGCTTGAGCTAGGCTCGAATTTTAAACCAAGCCATAATGTTGGTGGTAAAAAGGGGTGACTGAAGAGGGTGTGAGTTGAAAAGGGTTAGAGTTAAGTAACATTTTTGTTTTCTTACTAAAAGGATAAAGTAGTCATTTTCATGAAAACTTAACAGGAATTTTAGGACGTCTCCAATGCTGAAGGTGTTTTTATTTCCAAACACCTCATCATCACCATCCCTTCTTATTATCTCTTGTTTTCTTTCTTTTCTATCTTATCTCTCTTACTTTTATCTCACAAACGTTAGTTTGTAAATACAAACTTCTCTCTCGCTCTCTTGTTTTAAACTTCATACAAGGTTAAAGCATCTAAAACAGCAAACCTTCACTCTCTCTCAGGTTTTAAACTTCTTACAAGGTTAAAGCATCTAAAAAGCAGACCTTCACAAAAACATCGTATCAGCATCACATCAGATTACAAACTTTTTCAAAAAAAAAAAACTCACATTTTTTCCACAACAAACATCCACCCAACTATCCATATCATCACCTACTTTTACAACAATTTAATATAAATCAAATTACTTTTATTACTTTCATAATATCATTTTAGTAGTATGTATGTAGAGGTGGCAAATATGGTGGGTTGGATCGGAACGGGTCAATTAAAAAAATGGCTGTTTTGGTTCGGATCGGAACGGGTTAGGATCAAAAGGTTAGGGTCAGAAGGGTCCGGGTCGGAACAAGTCAAAACGGGTTTCATATCAGTTTTTTTTAACGAGGACAACGAAGGAAACGTTTTAGTTTTTTTTATCTATATTTTGAGTTAAAAAAAATTTATTATTATTATCTTTTGAATATTTTTTGAGGGGTTTTTATTAATAATAACTTGTAAACTATCATACAATTAAATAAAATGTTAGGCTAAGTGTACCTCTCTCTTCTACTTGCCATATCCTTATCCTGTAGTTTCAATTCATTTTATAATTTTATTTCACATATTAACCCCCTAACATTTTTTATTTTTATAGTTTCCTTTAAAATATTAAATAAAATTTATTTATAAAAAAAATAAAAAATACTTTCTTTGAAAAAATTAAAAATCATTTAAATTATATATCTCTAGCTTTTTTCTTTAATTTTTTTATAAAATATATAATAAAGAATAATGGTATAATGTCTTTATAAAAACGATAAAAAAAAGTATTGTATAAGATAAAAAACCCCTCAAAAATATTCAAAAAAATTAATAAAAAAATCATAACTCAAAATATAAATAAAAAATGAAAGAACTAAAAAAACTAAAACGTTTCCTTCCTTATCCTCGTTCAAAAAAAAAACCCCGAGAAATGAGCTGAAACCAAAAAGTCGACGAAAACGAAACAAAAAACCAAAACTGGACTTAATTGATCGAAACTGAAAAAATCGATCAAAACGAAACAAAAGAAACCGAAACCCAACCCGTCCGGTGCGAAAACTCGTGTCAGATCGAGACCTGATCCGAGCCAAAACCTAAAACGAACTCGTTCCAATCCAAAGCCCGTTTCAACCCGAACCTGCCACTTTTCCTCAAGACACTAACTCACATCGACTCACATCTTTAAACTTGTCGACCCATTTTGACCCGAAAATAAGATGATTGAATTTCAAGTGATCCATTTTAACCCATTTAGTTAAAATCTATGACCCAAACCAACCCATATGATTTTTAAAACAACCTAAATTGACCAATTTAAAATGGTTTGGGTCAAGATTGCCACCCTATATATATATATGTATTATATATATATGTATAGAATTAACAGAAATAAATAATATCTTTTATCTACGAATAGCACAAACTTTTTAACCTTTACGTCACTGTTTCTTTTTGTTATTCTAAACTTATGTAGTTTGTATAAATATAAATTCTTTTTGTAATAATATAAATGGAAACTGAAGAAACACTAACCGAACCCTCGGGCAGGTTACGAGTAACCTGTGGGTTAGATAGATGTTTCCCACGAGGGGTTAGACCCAGAGAAGATGGTTCTTCTGATAACCTGCAAAACAGACACCGTGAGCTTGTCACTGAGAAGGGGGGGGGTTCCTCCTTGTGACCACCCTCCGGCGTGAGAATCAGACTAGATTGCTCTTTAAATATAAATGTATATTAAGAGATTGCTAGAGCAGATATCAGGTATAATATGATGATACAAGATAAGATATGATAAGATGAGATGGTCATACCATTTGTGGTATTTATAGCCGAAGGTAGGTTTCCAAGGAGGTGTGGCCGGCTGCAACAGTGTTCCTGTTCAACCAACAGTAGCCTACGCACGTGCCCTGCTGGTAGTTGGTGGGTAGGCAGCGGCTGATAGTGACCAGGCCTGCTGTATACTATTCCTTTTCCACCAACTGCCGGCTACGCACGTGGTATGACAGGAGTTGGTGAGTAGGCAGCGGCTAATAGTGACATACAGTACAGGAGCATGCTGCTCGCCATACTGTTGTCAATAAGCTGTCGTATCTTTAGTCAGATCTTTTTCACATACCTCGTCAGGTACAGTACAGAAGATCTTCCCGTATCGTACGGACTGGCTTATTTGGGCGGGAGTATTCCCCCTCCCGCCCTTGTGCGGGATTGTTCCCGGCTTCGCTCATTCATTCAGGTGACACTGAATGATTGAGAGCTAAGTGCCTTGTGCGTGTAGCCTTGCTGCGCGGGTGGCCTTCCCTTATGGCTTGTATCCGAGGCTGCGGGGACAGGCGGAGTCCTTCACCATTGGGAGGCATTTCCTGCGGGAACAGCTTGCGTACTGCGCGTAAGGACGTCACGTCTCTGAGCATGGTTGGTCCTGCGGATCCAGTTGGTTTCTGCGCGGACGTCCCTGTTCAAGGTGAGTCTTGCGGGTCCAACTGGGCTCTGCTGGGACTTACCTCTTCAAGTCCCCCCAGTCCAATGTTCTTCTCATGCGTGTTTAATAAAGTGAGGTGAACTTTTGGACTTAAGTAAAGGGTTTTGAAAAGGGTTTTTTTTAAGGTTTTCCATGGGGATTCTTCCCGCGGAAGTCCTTATCACTTGCAGAAATTCCCGAGTTTCCTGCTTGGTCTTTGGGTATGATGCGGGTAGGTCTGTAACCTCCTCGCAAGTCAGGAGCGTTGAGTCCCACTTGTGTGGATTCTCCATGAGGTTTTGGTAGTTTTGAACATAGTGATCAATTATGTTAAAACCACCAATTCCATCCTGGAGCTCCAGACAACGTAGTTCTCGACGTTCCCGCTATGCGGGGATGTTATTTCCGTTTCCGCAAGCATTGCCCAGAAGATCCTTCTTGGTTTCAATTCCCAGCGGAGCGCTAGGTATGTGAAGGGTTTTGCCTTAACACTGTACCAGCGCTCGTCTTACGGTTACTTTACTTCCAAGGTATTCCTGGCGTCAATTCCCTGCGGGTGCTAGGTATGTGAAGGGTTTTGCCTTTACACTGTACCCGCACCCGTCTTATAGTTACTTGGTTGCCGAGGTATACTTGGCTTCAATTCCCTGCGGGTGCTAGGTATGTGAAGGGTTTTGCCTTAACACTGTACCCGCATCCGTCTTACGGTTACTTGTTCGCCAAGGTTTACTTGGCTTCAATTCCCTGCGGGTGCTAGGTATGTGAAGGGTTTTGCCTTAACACTGTACCCGCATCCGTCTTACGGTTACTTGTTCGCCAAGGTTTACTTGGCTTCAATTCCCTGCGGGTGCTAGGTATGTGAAGGGTTTTGCCTTAACACTGTACCCGCATCCGTCTTATGGTTACTTGTTTGCCAAGGTTTACTTGGCTTCAATTCCCTGCGGGTGCTTGGTATGTGAAGGGTTTTGCCTTAACACTGTACCCGCATCCGTCTTACGGTTACTTGTTTGCCAAGGTAAGGGGTATTTTCCCGCTTACTTTTGAATCTTTTTGAATTTTGAATTTTGAAATTCGAAGAGTTGGTGGAAAGATAAGAACAGTCCAAACCTCTGAAACGTCGTGCGACGGTTTCTTCTGACTGTGTCAGGGCGTGCAGGAAGTTATGGTGACGTGACAGTACATGGTCATTCCAGACGCTTTTTCAGGCGCGTGGGCGCGATTTTTCGGGCGCGTGGCCGCGAAATTAATGGTATGCAAGCTGTCAACAGCTGTTGCCAGCTTGCTTTTTGCCACGTGTCATAGTTTCATTGCACCTTCGATTTCTCTCTCTTCCGCATTAAATGCATCGCATTAATTGCGATTAGTATATAAAGGGGGAGAGGGTTCTTTGTAATCCACACTTTCACTCTTCTCTTCATCTTCTTTGCGATTTCCGGCGAATACTCACCTTTTCAGGCAAGCATTCTCCCGAAATCGTTTTCTTCTTCTTTTACAAGATGTCTCGTGATCTCGGATCTACAGCTGACGACAAGAGTACTGCTGGCGAGTGCCAGTGTGCTCTGCCTGGCGATCTGTATCGGTACGTCGTCAGGAAGTTCATGCTCGAGTCTCTCGAGCCTGGGTTTCCTGAACCCCACCAGACGGTGTACGATGCCCCCAGAGGCAAGATCGGGGTTTATGCTGCATTCTTTGTTTATGGGAATCTTAGGTTCCCATTTACAAAGTTTGTTTACCATGTCCTTGAGAGGCACGGTGTTAATTTGACCGAGTTGCACCCCATGACGATCGCCAAGATTCGCCACTTCGAGTGGGTGTGCCGGATTTTGGGCGTTGAGCCCTATGTTGACCGCCTGATAACCTTCTACACTTGGAGGTGCATCCAGGGGTGGTATACGTTGATAACCCGGGTTAAGGGTTTGAAGATTTGCGCAACCGAGCGCAGTCTTCGCGCGTGGAAGAGGGAGTTCTTCTTCATATCCGCTCGCGCCATCCCCCTTGCCATGAAGTTTAAGAACGGGCAAGCTCTTCCCAGCCTTCACGCCTCTAACTACGAGGAGGCGGAATGGTTTTCGAGGATTTCCCGGGTCCAATCTCCGGTTTACCGGTTTGCGGAGTCCGGGATGGTGATGTTGGGGATGAGCCGGGTGTGGAAGGCGGCGGATGCGCAAAAGGTCCCAATCGTCCTCGAATACGGTTCGAACTCTGTTCCTTACGGTATGCTTTGTTTCTTCTTGTTGATTATGAATTTCTTCTAACTTTTTTCCTGTTTATTTCAGAGGGGAACGACTTGTAGTCGTTCCTGGACCCGCAGGAGGCTGACGGTCCCGCACGGATGGGTACTCGCGCTCTAGATGAGAACGAGTTGCCCATCCTAGAACAAATGGCGGATCGGTTCGTGGAGGTCTATCCGCTAGGCCATGAGATCCTTAGCGCCCGTCGGCCAGGTAAGGCGCTATTCGACCCTCGCCCCCTCAATGTTGAAACCTCTGCTGGAATTCCTTTAATCGTATGTTCTGATGAGGAATCCGCAGATGGTCCGCCGTTGGTGCGGAAGAAGAAGGCTGCCGGCGGGAAGGGGAAAGAGAAGGTGGCCTCCACTGCCGATCCGGTGCCTCTGTCTGACTCGGAGACCGAGAGCGAAGAGGTGGCGGGGAATCCCAGTGGTGATAAGATCACCATTCCGGAGGCTGTGACAACTGTCACCGAAGAGCCCAGGATGACGACGGTGACCGGCGTGAAGAGGCCGGCTCCATCGGGTTCATCCCCGCCCGTCCGTACTTTCAGGCTCAAGAAAACCCGTAAGTACAACTTCCTTTAGCTTTTAACTTCATAGCTTAATATCATTTTAACACTAATCTTCTTTACGCAGGCGTGGATGTTGACGCATTCCAGGGTGGAGCGCAGAGGAGTACCTCCCCGCCAATGACGGTAGGCCCGGTCAGCCTACCTGAGGCGACGACCCAGGCATCTGCGCCTGCTTCCGCTGGTTCAGTTGCTCACTCCTTTGAGCCGACTGTTCCAGCTGAGATGACGTCACCGCCGGCTGTGAGTGCGATTTTTACAGCATCTTTCACCGAGCCGGCGGTTACTATTGCTGCGGATTCCGCGGCGGCGACCGCGGCGGCTGCTACCATGCCCCCGCCATCGGCAACGACGGCCGGTCCATCAGGTACGCATGGGGCTTCTCGCCAATCTTTGCCACCTTCCCATCTGCCTGACCTCTTGGATGGATTTCCTTTGGGTTCAGGTGATGGGTTCGGCGGCTATCGGCCTGTTATTGACCCTACAGGTGCGTAGGGTTCTTTTGGCCCATTTTTTTTTTTATATATATATTTTTTTTATCATCTTTTCCTAACTGCTTTGTTTTTTGCAGTGTCGGATTCCAATGAAGTGTATGTTCCACGATGGAACATTCGCCGAGGAACAACCCTTCGTACCCCTGTGGAGTGCGTGGAATGGGCTCGTCACGCTGCTCCCAGTGGTGCGTTGGGGGAAGCCATGGCTAGCTACCAGGAGGGTAGGCTAAGCAATGAGCTTCGGGTTCTCCTGGCCCGGATGCAGCCGCGCGTCGAGCTGCTTTGTCGTGAAAACGACAAGTTAAAAGCAGCTCACGTTAAGGAAGTAGCTCAGGCGCGGGCTGTCCGGGAGGAGAACCAAAAACTTGCCGCAGTGGCTGCGGAGAAGGAGAAGGCCTTCAAGGCCCTCGAGGTTGAAGTTCAGGCTCGTCTTGAGGCCCGTTCCAAGGCTGCCCAAGCTGTTAATGAACAGCTTCGGCTGGCTAAGGAGACTGCGAGGAACGCAACCGAGAGGGCCACCAAGGCTGAAGCTGTTGCTGAGCCTCTACGCGTGGAGAATGAAGAGCTTAAAGCCAAATTAGAGGCTCTCCAGCAGGCTCATGATGCCTTGGCGATGGAAGACGCCAAAAAGCTCCAGGAGATCTTGGACCAGAGGGGGGTGCTTGACCATACTGAGCGGAAGCTAAAGGGCGTCGAAGAGGTTGCGGCTAAAGAAGTGTTGCTTGCCAACCTTAACAGGAGTGAAGCCGATCGCGCCCGTAACGAAGCTCAAGCTGCCCTCCAAGAAGCTCTGGTTGCCAAGGAATGGCTTCTTCAAGAAGCGTTGTCTCAGGTATGTTTTCATGTCTTTACGCTGTTCTTTGTAAATAGAAAAGGTTTTGACACTTGTATATTTTCTTTTGTAGGTTGTGCATCGGGTATTTGCTGAGACATCTTATGACGATGCTATGAGCGCAGCCCTCAACGCTTCTCACGAGGATGGGGAACGGGCCCGCTTCCTGCTTGGTCTAGGGTTCGTTGAGAAAGGCGTCCCGCCTTCCAACTTCCCTTTGTATAATGTGGATACTGAAGCTATTTACGACCAAGCAGTGAACCAGTATGCTGCCTTCCCGCATCCGGTGGTGGAGAAGGTGAACGAAGTCGCTGCTGCTGATGATGGGCTAGCTATCCTCAAAGCTTTCCTTGAACTGCCACGCTCTACTGATGGGGCTGGTCCAAGTGGAAGTGGCCCTGAAGCCTGATCCTGAAGATCCCTTCCCACTGCTAGGATAGATTTAGCTTGTATAGATTTATTTTCTTGTAGGCGGGTAGTTACCCGGCCATTGTAATGAATCATTGTGAAATATAAATCTTTGTGCGGGTAAGACCGCTTCTTTTATTGGATTCCTTGCTTTATAAACGTTATATGACTTGCATACTTTAGTTTAAATTAGCAATTTTCCAAGTGTAGAATAAGTTAACCTTTGAACGTGGTAGATAATAGGTGTGAAGTTTTGCTTCCTCTTTCGTGATTGTGCGGGTAGGACCGTCACTTGCACTTAGTAGGATGGCTAAACTTTACCCATATCTGACCTGCGTGTAGGTTTTCCTCATCCTTTTCTTGAGGATAAGTTAACCTTTGAACGTGGTATATAATAGGTGTGAAGTTTTGCTTCCTCATTCGTGATTGTGCGGGTAGGACCGTCACTTGAACTTAGTAGGATGGCTAAACTTTACCCATATCTGACCTGCGTGTAGGTTTTCCTCATCCTTTACTTGATAAGTTAACATTTGAACGTGGTAGATAATAGGTGTGAAGTTTTGCTTCCTCTTTCGTGATTGTGCGGGTAGGACCGTCACTTGCACTTAGTAGGACGGCTAAACTTTACCCATATCTGACCTGCGTGTAGGTTTTTCTCATCCTTTTTTAGGAATTCTGTTTTGAACCGTTCGACGCGCGGTTGTCAATAGGTTAGTGTTCAGTTTCCTTTTATGATTCATGCGGATAGACCGGCACTTTCATTTAATGGGATAACTGAACTTTTCCCCTTCAACTGACCTGCGTGAAGGTTTGTCATTTTTTGGGTTTATGCGGGTTTTGCCGCCTTCCCCATGCAACGACTTCACGTAATTATGCGGTGAAAACCGGCATATCCGTGTTGAATAAATTAACCGTTCGATGCGCGGTTGTTAATAGGTTAGTGTTCAGTTTCCTTTTATGATTCATGCGGATAGACCGGCACTTTCATTTAATGGGATAACTGAACTTTTCCCCTTCAACTGACCTGCGTGAAGGTTTGTCGTTTTTTGGGTTTATGCGGGTTTTGCCGCCTTCCCCATGTAACGACTTTCCAAGTAATTATGCGGTGAAAACCGGCATATTCGTGTTGATAGTTCATAAAAGTATAAATGTAAAATCATCAGCGTCGATGTTTTAAGGAGGATCATTTCCATTAGAAGTGGCTCTTGGCCTTTTCTTTACAAATTTGGAATTGATTTACATGCAAACTGTGTAAATGAGCTCCCTTCCATGTTGTTGGGATGGGAGTGCCATCGAGCCGATACGCACCTGGTTCGGGATCTCGTTCTTTACGCAGCATGTAGTCTCCATATTGAAGCTGGAATTTTATTCGTGTTTTCCCCAGCTGGGGTTCTACACGCATCAGCCTGCTCAGCGTTCATTGCGCCACGAGGTGAACGAGCGTCCCATCTTTGACAAATGCTTCGACCATGTCCTTTACGTCTATGCATTCTTCGGTGTTGTGGCCTTTTGTCCTGTGAAAGTCACAGTATTTGCTCCGATCAGCATTGTGACGATGTCGGATTATTTGAGGCTTTGGCCATGGGAGCTCCTCGGTGGCGAATATCTCGGTGACGCTTTTGGTGAGCGGCGTCCATCTGGAGTTCTGGGTCGATCGTACGTTATCCCTTCCGCCTAACCGATGTTGTAAGCCGGATGAGGTGTCAAAGTTTACCCTTGACTGCCAAATGCCTTGCTTTCGCTTTTTGTTTAATCGGGCGGTAAGGACGTTGTCTTCCCTTGTTTTCTGGGTGTAGAGGTTTGTGCTCTGTGGGAAATCTCTACCCAGTTGCTTCTCCGTTTCCGCGAAGCGTTTAGCTGCTGTCATGATGGCATCCCATGTGGATGGCATGCCATCTTTACCCGTTAAGGTGCGGATGAGCTCTGGGTCGTTCGCGCCCTGAATAAAGGCAGCGCGAACAAGATCTTCGCTAATGTTACCCAGACTTAGCTTCTTCGAATTGAAGCGAGTGATGAAGTCTAGCAAAGATTCGTCTTTTTCTCGAATGCACTTGAGGATTGTCCATTGCTCCTCGGTATACTTTCTTTGCTGGCTGAAGTGTTGGCTAAACTTCTGTTGGAAGTCAGCCCAGTCGTAGATGTGGTTGACCGGTAGACGATCGAACCACGCTCTAGCAGCCCCGACCAGCGTCATTTGGAACATGTAACACCACGTAGGTTCCGTCCAACTACTGACGGTTGCCCCCGCTATGAATCTGTTCAAATGATCATCTGGGTCGGATATACCATCATATGTGCCTATGCTGGACATTTGTTTGGCACTTTTTGGGGCAATTGCTTCTGCAATGTCCCTTGCAAATTTGGACGTTCCCGCATTTGCAATGTTTGGTCTGAATGTTTTGGAGAAGTCTCGTGGACTTCCACCTGTGCTTTTTGGTTTGAAGGCTTGTCCAAAATGCCTTCTCGGTTGGGAGTCCGTTTCCTTACGCTTCCCTTTTGCCCTATGGCGAGGGTTCGCGTCGGAGTCGGATTCCTCCGAGTCATTGTCCAAATATTCTTCGAATTCGTCGGCCTGTTGGACGGAACGCAAGCGTTCGTCCAACTCAGCTTGGAATTCCTTTTGACGTGCCTCCGCCCATGCCTTAACTTCATCGAGAGTTTGGCGGGGGAGTCTTGTTCGTTTTTCAAACTGGGTATCGGTGAATCCCAGTGGGCGATCATTTACTGCACTTGCCCCAGCTTGGGTAACTGGGGTAGTGTTCGTAAAATTTACTTCACTTGCCCCGGCTTGGGTAGCCGGGGTAGTGTTTGTAAAAACTGTGTAGCCGGTATTCTCCCCAGTAGCTGGGGTTGTGGTTACCGGAATTTCTTTAACCATCTTTCTAAAAGTTTGAAAAAACTGGAGAAAAATAAAGTTCTAGCTTTATGCACGGATGGCGCCAATGAAGAAACACTAACCGAACCCTCGGGCAGGTTACGAGTAACCTGGGGGTTAGATAGATGTTTCCCACGAGGGGTTAGACCCAGAGAAGATGGTTCTTCTGATAACCTGCAAAACAGACACCGTGAGCTTGTCACTGAGAAGGGGGGGGGGGGTTCCTCCTTGTGACCACCCTCCGGCGTGAGAATCAGACTAGATTGCTCTTTAAATATAAATGTATATTAAGAGATTGCTAGAGCAGATATCAGGTATAATATGATGATACAAGATAAGATATGATAAGATGAGATGGTCATACCATTTGTGGTATTTATAGCCGAAGGTAGGTTTCCAAGGAGGTGTGGCCGGCTGCAACAGTGTTCCTGTTCAACCAACAGTAGCCTACGCACGTGCCCTGCTGGTAGTTGGTGGGTAGGCAGCGGCTGATAGTGACCAGGCCTGCTGTATACTATTCCTTTTCCACCAACTGCCGGCTACGCACGTGGTATGACAGGAGTTGGTGAGTAGGCAGCGGCTAATAGTGACATACAGTACAGGAGCATGCTGCTCGCCATACTGTTGTCAATAAGTTGTCGTATCTTTAGTCAGATCTTTTTCCCATACCTCGTCAGGTACAGTACAGAAGATCTTCCCGTATCGTACGGACTGGCTTATTTGGGCGGGAGTATTCCCCCTCCCGCCCTTGTGCGGGATTGTTCCCGGCTTCGCTCATTCCTTCAGGTGACACTGAATGATTGAGAGCTAAGTGCCTTGTGCGTGTAGCCTTGCTGCGCGGGTGGCCTTCCCTTATGGCTTGTATCCGAGGCTGCGGGGACAGGCGGAGTCCTTCACCATTGGGAGGCATTTCCTGCGGGAACAGCTTGCGTACTGCGCGTAAGGACGTCACGTCTCTGAGCATGGTTGGTCCTGCGGATCCAGTTGGTTTCTGCGCGGACGTCCCTGTTCAAGGTGAGTCTTGCGGGTCCAACTGGGCTCTGCTGGGACCTACCTCTTCAGAAGCAGATCATTAAATAAATGTTATACAAACTGTTGTCTTCAAATGAAATGAAAGTAATCTAAAAGTTTCATTTATTTCTTTGTGGTCCATAGAAAGAAAGCAACTCTCATATTAATTTATTATTGAAAAAATAAGGGTAAATGTTAGTAGGAGTCAAACCTTCAGTCTGTGTCCGTAAACTTTATCTTTAAACTGTAAACAAAAATCAACCCCATATCGGTACCTTTACAACCAAACATCAATTACACACCCTCAAACATTAGTCATCAAAGTTTACAAGCACAAACAATTTCAATATTAGCAGAACATTTAAAAATCGAATCACAATAAACCGATACTGCTACAAGTAATTCATTCATAGAAACAAATCCTTACAGCGTTGGTACATTATTCAAACAAAAAAAACGAACCAAAAACTAGTTAACTATTCCAAACATTTGTGAAATTATTGTTTTACTACTTTTCCCATGATTAAAAACAATGAATGAATGCAGATAACTAGAAAACAATGTCCCCTTAATACTACCATTTCTCTTACCTCTTTCCCCATGATTAAAAACATTTCCTGTGCACAATCGACGGTCCAGATTCATCATACTCAGCCTTCGCGATCCACATCTGCAACAAAAACAACCGTTATATTCACTTGCATTAACAAATAAAACAAAAATCAAAAAACAAAAAACCAAAAATAAAACGCACCTGCTGGAAAGTGCTGAGAGATGCCAAAATCGACCCTCCGATCCACACACTATACTTCCTCTCAGGCGGGGCCACCACCTTAATCTTCATGCTGCTCGGGGCTAACGCAGTAATTTCCTTACTCATTCTATCAGCAATACCCGGGAACATAGTTGTACCACCACTAAGCACAATGTTTCCATATAAATCTTTCCTAATATCCACGTCACACTTCATGATAGAATTATATGTTGTTTCATGAATACCCGCAGCTTCCATTCCAATCATAGACGGTTGGAAAAGAACCTCGGGACATCTGAACCGTTCAGCACCGATTGTGATCACTTGCCCGTCGGGTAACTCATAGCTCTTTTCAACTGCAGAGCTGGTTTTGGAGGTTTCTAGTTCTTGTTCATAATCGAGTGCAATGTAAGCCAGTTTCTCTTTCATGTCTCTCACAATTTCCCGTTCAGCACTTGTTGTGAATGAGTAACCTCGTTCGGTGAGAATTTTCATTAATGCGTCAGTCAGATCGCGACCTGCGAGGTCCAAACGCAAGATGGCGTGCGGGAGTGCGTACCCTTCGTAAATTGGGACCGTGTGACTCACACCATCACCAGAATCCAGCACGATACCTATAAATATGCACAAAAGTGAGCCAAAAGAATGCACATTTTTGTAAACGGGCCATTATTTGGTTGAATCAAACAGGTGGGGTCAAATGGGCCACAAAATCTCTAAAAGAATGTATAAATAACTGATGCCCATTTGAACCATTTGAGATGAAACGAAACCCAGATTGACACGTTTACAAGTATACGGGTTGAAACTAAAATACCAAAAAACAAAAAGAATTCACATTATTGTAAAACGAGAGTCGAATAGAACAGGCCGAGTCAAATGACCCACAAAATATTTTATGAAAGATGTATAAATAACTAATTCCCATTTGAGCTGTTTGAGTTACAAGTAAATGGATTAAAACTGAAAAACACAAAAATAACCAAAAGAATCCACATTTGTGAAAAACGGGCCATTTATTAGTCAAATTGAACAGGCAGAGTCAAATGAGCCACAAGATGAAATTATACAAATAACTAATTCCCATTTGAACGATTTGTGATGAAACGAAGGCCAGATTAGCCCGTTAACACTTTACAATTAAACGGGCTGAAACTAAAAAACATAAAAGTGAGCCATATAATCCTTTTCTTTCTAAAACAGGTCATATTTTAGCAGACGAACACGCTGAATCAAATGAACCACAAAATATTTAAAAAAATATATAAATAATTAATTCCAATTTGAATAGTTTGAGATGAACAAAACAAAGATTGTCACACTCACAAGTAAATGAATCAAAACAAAAATACACAAAAAAAATCCACTTTTTTTGTAAAATGGGTCATTTTTGGTCAAATCAAACAGGCAAAGTCAAAGGACCCACAAAATCTTTTAAAAAGATACATAAATAACTAATACCAATTTGAACCATTTGAGATGAAACAAAACAAAGATTGACTCACTCACAAGTTAATGAGTCAAAACAAAAATGCAAAAAAAATCCATGTTTTTGTAAAACGGGTCATTTTTAGCCGAATCGAACAGGCAGAGTCAAATGACCTACAAAATCTTTTAGAAAATACATAAATAACCAATTCCCATTTGAACTGTCTGAAATGAAACAAAGCAAAGATTAACACTTTAACAACTAAACAGGTTGAAACTAAAATACAAAAAGATAAGCCAAAAGAATTAACATTTTTGTAAAACGGGTCATTTTTAGTCGAACCGAACCAGCTGAGTCAAATGACCCCCCAATATTTGAAGATATATACATAACTGATTCCCATTTGAAACGTTTGAGATGAAATGAAACCCAGGTTGGCCTGTTTACAATAAAACGGGCTGAAACTATAATACACAAAAATAAGCCAAAAGAATCCACAATTTTGTAAAACGGGTCACTTTTCAGTTGAATCAAACAGGCGGAGTCAAATGACCCACAAAATCTTTAGAAAGATATATAAAACTAATTCCCATTTGAATCTTTTGAAATAAAAGGAAATTAGAAACCCATATTGACCCGTTTACAAGTAAACGGGTTGAAACTAAATTAGTCAGAAGAATCGACATTTAGGTAAAATGAGTCATTCTTTACTCAAATCACACAGGCAAAGTCAAAGGAACCACAAAATCTTTAAAAATATATACAAATAACGAATTCCCATTTGAACCATTTGAGATGAAACAGAACTTAGATCGGTCTGTTTACAAGTAAAATGGGTTGAAACTAAAATGCACAAAAATAAGCCAAAAGAATCCTCATTTTTGTAAAACTCCTTATTCTTTAGTCAAATCTTTTTTAAAAAGTATATAAATAACTAATTCCCATTTAAACCGTTTGAGATGACACATAACTCAGATTGACTCGTTTACAACCAAACGGGCCAATATTACTACTTCTATTTTTTATGTAACTATAGATCAGAAGCTAACCAGTCGTACGGCCACTGGCATAGAGTGAAAGAACAGCCTGAATAGCCACATACATAGCGGGAGCATTAAACGTCTCAAACATGATTTGAGTCATCTTTTCACGATTAGCTTTCGGATTAAGCGGAGCTTCAGTAAGAAGAACCGGGTGTTCTTCTGGAGCCACACGAAGCTCATTATAGAACGTGTGATGCCAAATCTTCTCCATATCATCCCAGTTATTCACAATCCCGTGCTCAATCGGGTATTTCAAAGTAAGGATACCTCTTTTGGATTGAGCCTCGTCCCGACATACGCATCTTTCTGACCCATTCCCACCATAACTCCAGTGTGACGTGGACGCCCAACAATACTCGGGAACACAGCTCTCGGTGCATCGTCACCAGCAAATCCAGCCTTTAAAATTATTAACACCAAATCACAAAATAAGATCAAGATTATTATTATTATTATTGAAAAAAATGGTAAAATAATAATAATGTTATATACTACCTTGACCATTCCAGTTCCATTGTCACAAACAAGGGGTTGAATATCTTCATCCGCCATTTTTTAACGCCTGTAACGAAATAATAATAATAATAATGTTATATTCCTAACAGTATTAATGAGGTAGTTTTATAAATTTATCAAGATTGCATTCAAGAATCAAGATGCATGTAAGAACATCATGAGTTTGTTTGTTTTTATAACTGGGAATAATTTAATATGAACCCTAATACTAATGCAGGTGATTCTTGAAGATACAACAATAAAAGGTTATCTGTATGATATGATGATTCAATTATGCATAATCATTCAATAAATTGAAATGGGTTGGAGTGCACTAACCGTTGAATTTGAAATTGAAATCGGAAAAAATGGTTGATCTTTGGGCTTTAGAAAGAAAGAAAGAGAAAGAAAGAAAGGATGTAAAGGCTGGTTTAAAAACAGGTACGGTTTGGAATGAAACTCGGGCGATTTGAACGCCTGATTTCCAGATCACAGCCAGTGGTTTGTTTGCTTTCTCCTCATTTGTATTTGTAAAATGTATAATCATATATCATTTCACTTCATTTTCTTCAAACTTATAATAACAATAACTTAAGTTTGAATAGCATTTATAACTTTTCAAAAAGTTATTTTGAAAAACCAGAATTTAGGGTTTTTAAAAAAATGTTTTGTAACTATTTTAAAAAGCTAAAATAAAATGTTTTTTGTGATCGCTAAACACCATTTAGTTTTGGTTTTTTGAAAAAGCAAATAAGCCAATAAGGTGTTAGATAACGGATTGCTCTGATACCAATCTGTCACACCCCGACCAAAGGCGGCGGAACACGCCGGGATGCAAAGGATTGCTCAAGAACACAAGACACTATTTAAAGTGACAATATTTAATCAACTCATTCAAATTCATAAAATCATAACAAGTCACACAAATTGTTCATTTTGCTAATAACCTAATAGTCTTGATTACGTTATTCTTCAAGTCTCGGGTCAACCTAGAGTCAAACTAGGGATGACAATGAAACCCGAACCCGATGGGTAAACCCGAAACCCGACATAAATGGGACGGGTGATACCAGACCCATTAGGGTTTGGGATTAGTTTTGAAATTTTTCGCGGGTTTGGGATTTCTAATATACCCGATTACCCGACCCGATTACCCGATAACATAAACCCATTTACCCGATTATATACCCGATTTACCCGATATAACTTTTTATATTATATATATACTATATTCCAAATATATTATTTGTCGGAACTTATTTATGTCAATTATTTGAGACATTTTATCTTTATAGTGACCATCTTTGTAATTGATTAGTTATATTTTGTCAAAACCCGGTAGAAACCTAGCGGATTTATTAAAACCCGATAAGAAACCCGAAACTCGATGGGAAAACCCGAAACCGAACGGGTAATTACCCGATTAAAACTCGATGGGTTTGGGACGGGTTTGGGATGGACTTTCATAACCAGGTATGGGTTTGGGAATACCTAAACCCGACCCATTGCCATCCCTAAGTCAAACCTGTAACATTGCATAAAATAGAATTTGTCAACACAAAGGTTGGTGAGCAATTTCATAGTTTTGAACAATCTGTATATAATAGGAAATTCCACAACTTGTATACAAAACAATAAATAATAGCAACAATTTAGATAATGAAATCGTTAATAAGAATAAATTAACGACACATTGCTATAAGGGGATGCCAAATAGACTAGGATTTATATGAAATCGTTAATAAGAATACATTAACGACACCTTTCTATAAGGGAATGCCAAATATACCCGGATTTATGAATCAACCAACCAAAAGCGGTAAACACATTAGCATATAAGCATGCAAGCATTTAACACCAAATCGAGCATTTATTTAAGTAAAATATACAATAAAGTTTGTGGTTTAAGACTCAAGTATAAAACATTTAGTTTGAATAAGTATGCAATATCACCCCAAAACGAAAGATGAAAAACGGGGAATGAAAGTACTCATGTTCAAGTAATAAACTTGAAAGATTGGTGAATTGGAGATTAACTGGAACGACGAGTTTAACGAACAAAGCCTAAAAGAAAAGAAGTCTTGTATTAGAAAAGTTGTCTTGGAAGTCTTTAAATAAAATAAATGATGAGAAATGTAAACAATTAAAGTTTAAGGTTTAAAATGTAAATGTTTAAGAAATTATAACAATATTCCTTTAAAAATATAAGTTTACTCAAAACCGGGTTAAAATATCTAGCCTTATTATTTACTCAACCTATGTTAAGTAATAAGGTGGGTAAAATTGCAAAAATGCAAGTCCCTTTATAATATAGATACTAAAACGGGTTTTTAACGAGTGTTCGGGTTGTTGGTTCAGGTCTTGATAATTGGTCAAACCCAAAGTCAACTTTCTAAAATAATAAATGTTATGAGATAACTCAATAAAATTTAAGAAGACTTAACCAAGTATGTAGTTCTATTACTTTAGAACTAACAACGTTCGTTAAGCGAGTGTTTGGTTTCGTTGGTCCATACTTTGTTATAAGATCAAGTTGGATTCAACATTCCAAGTACTTTAAGAAAATAATTAAAATCAGTTTATAAAGTATTTTTAAATAAATACAAGTCTTGATAGCTAGAATCACACTTGTGTGTCTTAAGCGAGTGAAATCGGTTTAGTTCGGTTTGGTTTGGTTTCCAACTTGGAATAAGATCAAGAATGGTTACCATATGTCCAAACCTCAAAGGACTTGTATAATAATTTATAAATGATGATACTTAAGTTTTACAACCAAAAAGTTAACAATAAAGTCTTTAAACGAAAGTTCGGTCTTCGGTTCGGATCTTGTTTCGGGTTATGACTGAGGTTAGATTTCACAAAACCATAACCATGGAACTTATAAAAATGATTTTAGAAACTTAAATCTAACATGAAGCATGTTTATACAATTATTTAACAAAACTAGTAAACAAGTTTGGTTTACGGTTTGGAGCTATTTACGGTTAAACCGAGGCTAGTCTCCTCAAACCCATACCAATAGAACTTCATAAATATGATATACAAACTAAAATGAGCAGAAGTTAGACATGGTTAGTATGCATAAACAAGTTATATAATTATATATATATATATATATATGTATATATATAGGGTGAGGTTAGAATAAGAAGTGAGTTATTTGTAAGAAGTGTGAGAAGTAATATCGGGCGTTGGATATGATCATCTGATGGTGGACATTGTTAGTGTGTTTTTTGTTCGGTGTGTTTTATTTTTTAAGGGTAAAAACCACTTCTTACACTTCTTAAGATAGTTTTACTTCTTATTTTAACCTTGCTATATATATATATATATATATATATATATATATATATATATATATATCAAAGACCACGAAAGTCTTCCATGAAGTCTTGCCTTACGAGGCCCGACACTCCACCGACCGAGACCGGAGAAGTGACCACCAAAGGTAACAATGGGTGTATATTATATACATGTTGTATAACCATCTTCAAGTATTAATAAGACTTAATAAGTTAATTAAAATGAAAGACTTTGATCAGTTTGACTTTTGAAAGTCAAACATTCAAGAATAATGAAAACAACCTTGTAGAACTTGAATTTTGAGAGAGAAGATGAAGTATGAGCAGGGAATTATGAAGAGGAGGGTATTGTATATATAGGATAAGATTTAAGGGGGTTATGCAAGTGATCTAAGGTGTAAAAATCGGATTTGGATAATAGGATGTAAAGCACAAACAAGAATCAAACATGCTGCATACCTGATTGGGGTCGCTATACGTGACGGCCAAGGGTCTCACCCATCGCGTATCGCGATGGGGTGGGCGGCCAACAATTTCAAACTTTTCAAAAATGGTAGAAATGGTCCCTGGAGTTGGTTTTAAGCGTTTTTAAGGCGTTTTAAGGACCGAAAATGATGTTTTTGAGACCCAACAAGTATAAAACAATATTGTAACATAAAATCCATTATTTTGATTATATCATAGGCTTCATTTTACAAAACGGGTCGGGTTACATGTTAAACGAATACAAAAACAAATTCAAATATGACCCGAAATTGACGAATGTCACACCACCACACACCCTATCGTAATACGATCGATCATATCCAGCCCTTCTTCGCACAAGGGACATAACCTTCTCACACCTTGAATGTTCCTTTTGACCAACGCTTCCCAAGTTGGAACACGGTTCACCTCCGCCCTCCAAGCATGAATGTTACATTTATCCGGGATCCACTTACACCACTTCATAACATAGTTACAACTAGCATCTCTATTCTTTGCTAAAAGCGTATTAACCGAGTTAACTGAAAAACTCAAGCCCTATCTCCAAGCCTCTCCCACGAGTCTGAACCACCAGCCCGAAACAACAGTGACAATGAGTTGAAAACAACGCTCCCATTCTATCGTTTCCTCATTCGTAGAGGGATTTCTAATCCACTCCCACGCCCAACTGAAGTTGTAATCATGCCTCCAAAACCGATCATTGACGCAACAAAGTTTATTTTTTTTCCAATTTAAACAAATTTGGAAGAGCTGACCTTAAAGTGCAGCTCCCAACCCATATATCAGTCCAAAATCTTAATTCCTTACCATCGCCAATCTTACCTTAAATAAAATCTTCCAATTTCCTTCCATCCACTCTTAAAGTGTTAACAACCTTTGCAATATTCTTCCAAGCTCCACTATAATTTTTATTAAACGGAACCATATCCCAGCATAACTTTTTCTAGTGAATCGCCTCTACCACTTTGTACCAAAGCCCCCTCTTTCATTTTTATACCGCCAACTCCATTTAGCAATTAGAGAATTATTAATATCTCTAATTCTCGATATACCGAGCCCCTCTTTATCTTTTGGAAGCGTAACCCTCTCCCATGCCACCCAATGTATTTTTTTTAGTTTTGGACCCCCTCCAAAGAAATCTTCATATTATTCCTTCCATAATTTCCACCACTTTGCTCGGAGCTTTAAACAAGGAAAAATAATAAACCGGTAAACTTTCTAAAACCGCTTTAACTAAAACCACCCTTCCACCAATAGACAAAGTGTGCGCCTTCCATAAAGCCAGCCTTTTCTCGAACACATCTATAATCATTCTCTAACTGTGGATTTTGTTCATGTTAGCCCCAACTAAAATCCCCAGATGCAAAAATGGCATACTGCCAACCTTGCAACCAAGAATCTCGGCCATACGCCCCAAGCCCCCAACTCTTCCCCGTTAATATTACACCTGAGTAAAGAGGAATTATGGAAATTAATTTTGAGCCCCGAGCACATGTGAAAGCTCCTTAAAAGCCTAGCCACATTCTTCAAATAAACGGGAGACCATTCCCCCATTATCATAGCATCTTCAGCATAAAAAAGATTAGAAAGAGAGGGCCCATTTCTAGGTGTTTTAATGCCATTAAAAACTCCTACCTCAGTCGCTCTTCCCAACATACAAGAGAACGCTTCCATAAAAATGATAAAAAGAAATGGGGTGTAACATTACGAAAATTTCGAGTCAAAATTGTCAAGTTTTCCAAAGACAAGGCACCAAAAATGTCAAAATTTCCAAACCTTAGGGTTTAAAATGAAAATTCTGATTTTCTGTCCCCTCGCGATACGCGACGGGACAAAGGACAAGCTCATCGCGTGTCACGAAGGGCTTAGTCAAAACTTCTAGAAGAGAGTCAACGACGATACGCGATCGTTGTGGAAGCTACGTCATCGCGTATCGCGATGACGTGGTCTGACACCTCTGGCACACTGTCAGCCACGTGTCCCGACACGTGGCAACACGTGGCACGTCGTCTGCCACGTCTCAACACGTGGCACACCGTCTGCCACGTGGCAAACCTATATGGTGACTGGCCTGACCTACGTCGCGATACACGACGGGTGACCAGGAGTCCATCGCGTATCACGATGGGTCTCCAGATTTTGTCTATAAATTGTAAGCTCGGGACCATTCATTCTCATCCCAAAATCAAGCATTTCTCTCTCTCTCTAACATCTCACTAGAAGTTCATAACCATTTCCTTGACCCACTCGAAAAGTGTGCCCCGATTCCTCGATTTACGTGTCCGTTTCCTCGAAGTTCGTGCCACCTATCCACCGACGTACGGCCAAGAAGGCGTTTGTTATCTTCCGACACCATGATGGTTAGTCTCGTAAGGCATGCCGACAAGTGGTGAAGGATTGGTGTGTGTCTTTTGGCGTGCCAAGGAAAGAGTAACGAGAAGAAGGGTTGATCGAGAAAGAAAAGAAGGTGAAGCGGCGTTGGAGTGTTGCTCAAGTGATTAGGGTTTCCATAAGCCAATAAAGGTAGGCATAATGCCCGAATAAAATAATAATAAAATATTATAAAAGGCTTAAACTTTATGTCGAGGTTATACTCGATACCTCGATAAAATAAAAGAAGATATAACAAAGAAAGAATAAAAAGATAAGATTATGAATATTGATAATATATATATATATATATGTGTGTATGTATATATATATTCTTTTGTTATAAATATTATTTAAGGGATAAATAACTATTCTTAAATAATAAAGAAAAGAAAAGATTACGTTTCTTAGAGAAGAAGAAACGTAGGATTTTATAAATAAACTAAAGGTATATAAATTACTTTTAAAACTAAAGGTTTTAAAGTAAAAAGAGATTTTGAACTAAAGGTTCATCAAGGTAAAGTTTATAAAGACTAAAGGTCTTAAGCCGGATTTTATATCCGACTAACAATGTTATACTCGTACTATAGGTGCGAGATAGCAACGGGAAAGACCCTCGGACGGTGTTTGAAGCCGATCAAAATCAAAAGGTGAATACGCCCCATCTTTTACAAACTTGTTTTCAAACGAGTCAATGTGTTATATGAAAAACTTTACATTAGACTAAGTGTCTCTAAAACATTTATAAACAAGGGTATAAATACTGGCCTCAGGCTATCGTGTAAGTTTGTCTGGATCCTTTCATATGTGGTGGGCACATCACACCTGGTCACAATTACGCTCGCCTGCGGGGAGTATGACCTTGTGTATACGTATAGGCACTCAACTAGTCGATCGCTGTGGTGTTTCGCTGGGGGAACCGAGTATAGAGACTTAAGTTTATAAATTGTATTGTTTTAACTTGATTATTACTAAGCCACGTTGGGCCGAGACTTACGTAGTCTTGAGGGGTGATTAAGTAAAGAAAATATATTTTAGCGTCAGCATATTCACCAGTATTCGTTGCTGACGTACTTTCTTACATTTTGCAGGTGATCAAGGTTAGCGCTTGGAGAAACGAAGTTCTCAAGAAATCCGATGGCTCGGATCTTTTTGTTAAACATAATATAAAGTAAATGGTGGTTTTTGTAAAGAAAACAAGTAATCTTTAAAATTCAACGGGAAACTTTTAAATCCCGTCTTTTGTATATGTAAATATTACACTTTTAATCCACAAGTTTATAAAGTCTTCCGCTATTAAACGTAACTCTGATTGAATTAAAATTGTGGTACCAAGATATGTGTCATACGCTTAGGCCGTGGCTTGGGGTGTGACAAGTGTTGGTATCAGAGCCATCGATCTTAGCGAATTAGGTATTACAAGATAATACCTAAGCTTCGATCCAAGTATAGGAAAATATTTTCATTACTTGTTTATTTGAAATAGGGATAAGAATAACCTTTTCTTTTCCCTCCTCACTCTAAACCACCCAAATTCTTAGATGTCTTTCAAGAACATGATGGAGAATTATTCACGTAAAGCAAAGGAGGCTGGAATTGCCGAATCGATACTCAAGGATAATATGAGTGAAGACTATTATGAAGCATTCTTCGATCAAGACGTGGAGCATGACTTAACCAAACCATTTCAATTCCCCGGCACTAAACAAAACCCAAGCAATCTACCCGATGATACACCATGGCAAGGATATCAAGCGCCAAGACACTCAAGCTACCACCCGCCAACAACACCCATGTACCACCTATCAGGAGTCCCAAAATATCAACCACCAGAGGTTACACCATGCTACCCAACCGGTGTCTCCACGTACCTACCATTATGTTGATTATGTGTTAAAAGGGTAATAAAGAACGTTGAGACGTTCTTAGGTGAATAGGTTTATTAATATATATATATATATATATATATATATATATATATATATATATGCATGTTGTAAAATAAATATGTATATCATTTCATATACATATCTTTATGAAATATGTAGAGACACCGGTTGGGTAGCTCTACCTTCAATTATGTTGATTCCCATCCCAACAATGGTGCAGAACCATCCCGCAAACCCAAGATGAGAGTAATGATGCCGTATGAAAGTTTCCAAATGCCCCCGATCGTGAAAGAGACTGTTCAGCTGATGGAAGAAGAGGAACCTGAGGAAGAGGAGGGCCCTAAAGAAGAAGAGGATCCTGAGGAAGAATCCGAGGAAGAACCGGAAGAAGAATATCCTGATAATCCCAACAAGATGTCGGCCCCAATGGAAGAATCGATTTCTCCTCAAATTCCAAGCTATGGTTCTGTTGATCCCTATATGCAATACCTCGAAGAACTCCACAACAAAGCATCATCAAGCTTCCCACCCTACCAAGGCACAATTCCAACAGAGGAAGAACAAGCGGATGAAATCCGCCTACAGAATGAAGCCGCCGAGGCGTTCTTCAATTACTCATCCTATGTGACCGCATCTCCGTATCCAGATCCAAAGAACCATTTCGATGTAGTCATGATGGGTTACCGCGACCCACCGCCAAGATACGGGTACCCTAAAGAGATCCCTCAGTCACAGGAAGAGCACTTGGACCAGGCACTGTATGAAATGGGTGAATTGAGAAAGAAGATTGCTGTTGATGGGAAGAAAAAGAAGAAGATAGGAGAGACACTTCTTCGCAAATGTAACAAGCTAACCAAGGTGGTGAGAAAGTTTATGAGAGATTGAAGAGACGATGATGAAGGATGTGAAGTGGTAGTTGTGTGTGTAATGTAATCTTATGTGTTATGTGTTAAAAGGGTAATAAAGAACGTTGAGACGTTCTTAGGTGAAAATGGGTTTATCAAAATATATATATATATATATATATATATATGCATGTTGTAAAATAAATATGTATATCATTTCATATACATATCTTTATGAAATAAAATTTTATGTTAAGAAAAGAAATTTGTAAATTTCAGATATAAAGAAATATTGAAAAGAAAAGAATAATGTCTCAACAAAGTAACAACATAGAGAATGCATGTAAAGAAGAAGAAATAAGAAAAGAAAAAGGAAAAGGTCCTGAAAACAAACAAGATGAACCAATTCCAGATAAATACATGAGTCAAATACAAAGAATGATAAAGGATGCGGTTAGAGAAGAATCCATGGCTAGATCTCAATCAAAACATTCTAAACATTCCCAATCTATTAATCTTTCCCATATGTCCGTTAAGTCTCGTCCGAAACCCTCCCATATTGAGGAGAGTGTTCATGAATCAAATGCTGATGGTGGAATTCGTAAGAAGTTGAATATTGGAGGATGTTCTTTCAAAGATTTCAAGTATTTCGGCCAAAGGAATTTTATGGAGATAACGGAGCTATCACAACCGTTAGATGGCTCGAGGAAATGGAATCGATCGTCATCATAAGCAAATGTTTGAATCAAGAAACGATACAATACTCTGCCCAGATGTTTAGAGGCGAGGCGTTAGAGTGGTGGAACACATTGATCTTGAGCTAAGGACGTCAAGTGTTATACAATCTTTCTTGGGATGAATTCAAGGCGATGTTGATGGCAAAGTTTTGTCCCATGCATGAAACCGACCAAATTAAAAATAAGTTTCTTAATCATAAGGTCATGGGGAAAAATCTCCGAGAATACAACACAAAATTTCTTTAGTACTGTCGCCTGGTTCCCCAACTGATTAATCCTGAATCCAGCAAAGTCACAAGATACATATAGGGATTGCCGAGGGAAATCCACGACATGGTGAGGTCTCATTTACCTCAAACTGCCGACTCCGCGATGGGGTGAGCTGGATATCTGATGGGCGGCCTTGTCCGTAACAAAGAAGAAGATAAGAAAATGTCAATAACAACCACTCAAGGGAGAACAGGAGGAAGCACCAACTACAAAGGCAAAGGCGCAAACCAAAGCCGATCTGGGTTCAACTCAAACGCTCCATTTTGTAAGATTTTCCGAAAGCGCCATCGAGGTCAATGCCGACATGCTTCAACAACCGTTTGTGAGTCATGCCAAAGACCGGGCCACGCTGCTGCTGACTGTTGGAATAAAAAGATGACATGTTATAACTGCAAAGAGATGGGGCATCTAAGTTTCGAGTGCCCAAAGAACAAACCCGCGACTGGTGGTGCGGGTGGAAGTGGCCAGAACAAGAAAGGAAATGCAAGAGTCTTCGTACTCGACACGAAAAAGGCCGCTGACATGCCGGAAACCATCACCGGTACGTTTTTAATCAACGACATCTATGCTAGAGTTTTGTTTGATTCGGGTGCCAATTTAAGTTTTATAGATTATAGTTTTTGTAGTCTATTAAATGAATCTTTAACAAAATTAAATAAAACTCTAAGCGTCGAGACTGCTAGCTTTGAAATCGTTAAAATCTCCGAAGCCCTTGAAAACAGAAAAATTCTCTTAGCTGGTTATATTCTGCCTATTCAATTGTTGCCTATGACTCTTGTTGGTTTTGATATTGTACTTGGTATGGATTGGTTATCCAATAACCATGCTCGTATCATTTGCAATAGCAAAACTTTCGAACTTCAAGCCCCTGATAAACGAACCATTCGAATTGAAGGGGACAAAGACGCTGGCCAAGTTAGCATAATTTCCATGATTAGGGCTAACAAATGTTTAAATCAAGGATGCTTAGAATTCAAAGCCTACGTCACTGAAGAATCCAAACCAAAGGAGATAAAGGAAATACATGTCGTCTCCGACTTTTTTGATGTCTTTCCTGATGAACTTCCTGGAATTCCTCCCGATCGCGAAGTAGAGTTTAGGATCGATCTTATTCCCGGTACTGCTCCGATCGCAAAGACACCATATCGTCTCGCTCCAACTGAAATGAAAGAGTTGAAGAAACAACTCGACGAGCTTCTTGAGAAAGGCTTCATTCGACCGAGTTCATCACCATGGGGAGCGCCAATCTTATTCGTCAAGAAGAAGGATGGATCTATGCGCATGTGTATCGATTATCGTGTGTTAAACAAAGTCACAATCAAAAACCGCTATCCACTTCCTCGAATCGATGATCTTTTCGACCAACTTCAAGGTGTGAGTTTCTTTTCAAAAATCAATCTTCGTTCTGGTTATCATCAGCTCAAAGTTCAATCCAAAGATATTTCAAAACTGCTTTACGAACAAGGTATGGCCACTATGAGTTCATCGTCATGCCGTTTGGACTTACTAATGCTCCATCTGCTTTCATGGACATGATGAATCGAATTTGCAAGCCTTACTTGGATAAATTGGTTATCGTATTCATCGATAACATACTTATTTATTCTAAGTCTAAGACCGATCATGAAATTCATCTTCGAACCTTACTTGAATTACTTAGAACCGAGAAACTGTACGCCAAGTTCTCAAAATGCGAGTTCTGGTTGCACGAAGTGCAATTTCTTGGGCATGTCATAAATGTGAATGGTATTCAAGTTGATCCCGCAAAAATCGAAGCCATCTCGAAGTGGGAAACTTCAATGTCTCCAACCGAGATCCGAAGTTTCTTGGGATTTCCTGGCTATTATAGAAGGTTCATTTGAAAATTTTTCTCGTATAGCCATTCCCCTAACTTCTTTGACTCACAAAAAACATCAAGTATGAGTGGGGAATAAAACAACAAGAGGCGTTCGATATACTCAAACAAAAACTCACCCAAGCACCTATACTGGCCTTGCCAGAAGATACTGAGGACTTTGTTGTATTTAGTGACGCGTCTCATTCTGGTTTGGGATGCGTATTAGTGCAACGAAAGAAAGTGATCGCTTATGCCTTTCGTCAACTCAAGGTTCATGAAAAGAACTATACAACTCACAATCTAGAGTTAGGCGCCATAATCTTTGCACTTAAGATATGGAGGCATTATCTCTATGGAGTAAGATTTACCGTGTACAATGATCATAAAAGCTTAAAGCACATCTTCGATCAAAAAGATCTTAACATGCGCCAACGACGATGGATGGAAACTCTCAACGACTACAATATCGTTTATCCTGAAGGCAGAGCCAACGTTGTGGCCGATGCCTTAAGTCGATGGGAACATGAAAAACCAAAGAGAGTCCGAGCGCTAAGGCTAGAACTTCAAGTCAATCTTCCCGAACAAATTAAATCCGCTCAAACTCAAGCGATCAATGAAAACCAAATCTCTGATGAAAAACGTAACGGCACCATTGACTTACTAGTTAAGGGTGACGATGGTATCCTTAGACTCGGGAATAGGATTTGGGTACCAATTATTAGACACTTGCATGAGAAATCATGAACCATAAGTCCAAATACATGATGCACCCCGGTAGTGACAAAATGTACCAAAATCTTAGACCAAACTACTGGTGGAATGGGATGAAAAAGGACATCGCTTCGCATGTGGAAAAATGTCTAACATGTTTGAAGGTCAAGGCTGAATACCAAAAGCCTCCGGGATTGCTCCAGCAACCCGAACTTCCCGTATGGAAGTGGGAGTTAATTACTATGGATTTCATTACTAAACTCCCGAAAACGACTCGACAACATAATGCTATATGGGTTAATGTGGATCGATTAACAAAATCCGCGCATTTCATACATCAATGAATCGTACTCAATGGATAGACTAGCGCTTATTTATGTAAACAATATCGTTGCTTTACATGGAGTACCGCTATCTATAATCTCTGATCGAGACATTCGTTTCACGTCTCACTTCTGGAAAAGATTCCAACAAGCGTTAGGCACAATGTTAAACCTTAGCACCACCTATCATCCACAAACTGATGGGCAAAGCGGAAGGACAATTAAAACGTTGGAAGACATGCTCCGCGCTTGTGTGATCGACTTAGGTGGAAGTTGGGATGACCACTTACCCCTAATGGAATTCTCGTACAACAATAGCCATCACACAAGTATTCAAGCCGCACCATTCGAGACGTTATATGGTTGTAAATGTAGAACGCCCGTGTGTTGGTCTAAAACCGGAGACAATCAATTATCTGGACCCGAGATAGTCCAAGAAACCACCGACAAGATCCTTCAAATTCGATAACGACTTAAGACGGCACGTGATCGCCAAAAGAGTTACGCCGATGTTCGTCGTAAGCCGTTGGAATTTAATGTTGGTGACAAGTTCTTTAAAAAGTCTCGCCCTGGAGAGGCGTCGTTCGCTTCGAAAAGAAAGGAAAACTAAGTCGTCGATTCGTTGGAACCTTAGAGGTACTAGAACGAATTGGTACTGTTGCATACCGCTTGCGACTACCCGAGGAAATGCAAAGGATACACGACGTATTCAATGTCTCGAATTTGCGAAATGTTTGGCCGACGAATCTCTATTGACGCCATTAAAAGATGTTGAAATAAATGATAATTTAAAATTTGTTGAAAAATCAATTAAAATAGAAGATTCGAAAACAAAGAAATTGAAAAGACGAACATTGAAAATTGTGAAAGTTAAATGGGACTGACGAAGAGGGCTCGAGTATACATGGGAACTCGAATCGGAGATGAAAAAGAAATACCCCCACTTATTCTCGTAAAAGCAATCTCGATGATGAGATTTATTTTAAGGTGGGGAGGATGTAACATTACGAAAATTTTGAGTCAATAATGTCAAGTTTTCCAAAGACAAGGGACCAAAAATGTCAAAATTTCCAATCCTTAGGGTTTAAAATGAAAATTCTGATTTTCTGTTCCACCGCGATACGCGACAGGACAAAAGACAAGCTCATCGCGTATCGCAAAGGGCTTAGTCAAAATTTCTAGAGGAGAGTCAACGACGATACGCGATCTTTGTGGAAGCTACGTCATCGCGTATCGCGATGACGTGGTCTGACAACTTTGGCACCAGATCTGCCACGTGTCCACACGTGGCACACCGTCAGCCACGTGTACCGACATGTGGCCACACGTGGCACGTCGTCCGCCACGTGGCACAACGTCTGCCACGTGGCAAACCAATAAGGTGACTGGCCTGACCTATGTCGCGATACGCGACGGGTGACCAGGAGGCCATCGCGTATCACGGTGGGTCTCTAGATTTTGTCTATAAATATCAAGCTCGGGACCATTCATTCTCAACCCAAAATCAAGAATTCCTCTCTCTCTAGCATCTCACTAGATGTTCATAACCATTTCCTTGATCCACCTCAAAAAGTGTGCCCTGATTCCTCGATTTACGTGTCCGTTTCCTCGAAGTTCGTGCCACCTATCCACCGACGTATCAGCCAAGAAAGCGTTTGTTATCTTCCGACACCATGATGGTTAGTCTCGTAAGGCGTGCCGACAAGTGGTGAGGGATTGGTGTGTGTCTTTTGGCGTGCCAAGGAAAGAGTAACGAGAGGAAGGGTTGATCGAGAAAGAAAAGAAGGTGAAGCGGCGTTGGAGTGTTGCTCAAGTGATTAGGGTTTCCATAAGCCAATAAAGGTAGGCATAATTCCCGAATAAAATAATAATAAAATATTATAAAATGCTTAAACCTTAAGTCGAGGTTATACTCGATACTTCGATAAAATAAAAGAAGATATAACAAAAAAAGAATAAAAGATAAGATTATGAATATTGATAAATATATATATATGTGTAAGTATATATATATATTCTTTGTTATAAATATTAATTAAGGGATAAATAACTAGTCTTAAATAATAAAGAAAAGAAAAGATTACGTTTCTTAGAGAAGAAGAAACTTAGGATTTTATAAATAAACTAAAGGTTTATAAATTACTTTTAAAACTAATGGTTTTAAAGTAAAAAGAGATTTTGAACTAAAGGTTCATCGAGGTAAAGTTTATAAAATAAGACTAAAGGTCTTAAGCCGGATTTTATATCCGACTAACAATTGGTTATACTCATACTCTAGGTGCGAGATAGCAACGGGAAAGACACTCGGACGGTGTTTGAAGCCGATCCAAATCAAAAGGTAAATACGCCCAATCTTTTACAAACTTGTTTTCAAACGAGTCAACATGTTATATGAAAAACTTTACATGAGACTAAGTGTCTATAAAACATTTATAAACAAGGGTATAAATACTGGCCTCAGGCTATCGTGTACGTTTGTCTGGATCCTTTCATATATGGTGGGCACATCACACCGGATCACAATTACGCTCCCCTGCGGGGAGAATGACCTTGTGTATACGTATAGACACTCAACTAGTCGAACGCTGCGGTGTTTCGCTGGGGGAACTGAGTATAGAGACTTAAGTTTATAAATTGTATTGTTTTAACTTGATTATTCTTAAGCCACGTTGGTCCGAGACCAACGTAGTCTCGAGGGGTGATTAAGTAAAGAAAATATTTTTAACGTCAGCATATTCACCAGCATTCGTTGCGGATGCATTTTCTTACATTTTGCAGGTGATCAAGGTTAGCTCTTGGAGAAACGAAGTGCTCAAGATATCCGATAGCTCGGATCTTTTTGTAAACATAATATAAAGTAAATGGTGGTTTTTGTAAAGAAAACAAGTAATCTTTAAACATCAACGGGAAACTTTTAAATCCCGTCTTTTGCATATGTAAATATTACACTTTTAATCCACAAGTTTATAAAGTCTTCCGCTATTAAACGTAACTCTGATTTAATTACAATTGTGGTACCAACATATGTGTCATACGCCTAGGCCGTGGTTTGGGGTGTGACATAGGGAAATAGGGTCACCTTGTCTAAGAGCTTTGTAGCATTGGAAATCAAACGTCGGAGACCCATTAACAAGAACCGAGGATCTAGCCGAAGAGATTATCCCAAATATCCATTTCAACCATCTATCCGTAAACCCCATCTGAGCCATTATGAAAATTAAAAAAAATTCCAATTCACATTGTCGTACGCCTTCTCGAAATCAATCTTAAGAAAAAACCCTTTATAATTAACTTTGTTCGCCCAACCTAACAATTCGTTGACAATAAGTGGCCCGTCAAGGATTGACTTCCCTTTAAGGAAAGCCGATTGTGACTAAGAGTTAACCGAGCCATGCACCTTCTTTAGCCGATTCGCTAAAATCTTAGAGATTATCTTGCTAATAACCCCCACCAAGCTTATCGAACGGAATTCGTTTAAGCAAGTCGGGTCAGTTACCTTTGGGATTAAGGCAATAAACGAAGAGCTGCAACGTTTATTAATTTTTCCTCCCTGGTGGAAATCCACCATAATCTCCATAAAATCGGCTTCGAACAACCCCCAAAAACGCTAAAAGAACCTGAGATTAAACCCATCCGGTCCGGGTGCACGATCACCATTACACTCAAACATCGCTTCTTTGACTTCTTCCTTAGAAAATTTTGCTATCAACCAAAGCAAGTGTCAAGCGCATTATGAGCTTGTCACAATTATAAGGGTATAAGATTTGCTAAATAAATTTAAGGAAGAAGATATGATGGGTGTTCAATTCAACAAATAAAATAAACCAACTTAACACGCTAAAAAGAGTATGAGCGAAAGTAAGGTTCGTGTCCTCAGGGATACATATTAACTAAATTATACCAAAAATATTTCAAAGTCCAGACACGATTGTTTTAAAAGGGGGGTTTTGATTTAAACTTGAAATTGATGAAAACCAATTATTATAAAAATGTGAATTTAGATATATATAAAAACTAATTCCAACACTAAGGTAGTTTGTTGATTTGATTCTAGCTTATGATCATTAACAATTATGGTGCAACGATTTTATGTTTAAACGGTTTGTATCAATACTAGACGTCACGCCGTTCGGACCTCCACTCTATCTAATGTCTAACCACACGCCGTTCGGTGATTAGAGCCAACCCGCTACTCCAAGCTCACGCCGTTCGGATCTTAGTGTGCGGGTCGCGTGATAGAAGTACCGATTATAATCAAACACCCACGTCGTTCGGAATGTTTAATTATATAGTTTATTCTATAATGATTTTGGGTTCATTGAAAAACACAAAATATAATTTGTTCCTTTTACCAAAACTTAAAATCTGATTTGGGTTTTAAATATTGATGAACTTTATTAGAAAAATTAATAAGGTGATCAAGTTTATTAACAATCTAATATATACCAGAGTGGAACCGGGTTTAAGCACAAGAATTAAACAAAAAAACCACTCAAACAAGCGAATCACATAATCGTTTCACATGAACTTCGAATTAAAATCAAAATACCATAGTGTTGAAACTAAAATTGATTTAGCCGGACATGATTCACAAAACCAGAAAATAATATTCTTCTCTTCGCCCTCTGCCGTAAAAGATTGTGAAGTCCCAGTCCCCTTTAATTGCCAGGTCTTTTTCTATTAATACTGTCATCCATCCACTCAAAACATATCCTATTGCCAGGTCTTTTTCTATTAATACTGTCATCCATCCACTCAAAACATATCCTAACGATATGGACTTATGTTGTTATGCCCCATATTAATTAGCCCATAATTAAATAGACGTTGCAAAGGGAGTCCACTTTCATAGTCTAAGAGAATACGTAGAGAATCAAAATGTAATCCTTAGTGTTATTTCCCCTCTGTCATGGCCATAATTCAGCTCATATAAATTCTTCCATCAGCTTTAGAATTAGTTTCTTTAATTCTTCAACTTAATTAATTGTCATAACTCATCATGTCTTGCAACCGCTCCTCACCTACAAAAACAATACAAACGCTCCAAAGTAGACTTCGCTCCACCAAAACAAGCTTTTTGCTAAATAATGAAATATGAACTCGCTAGAGGCATGATATTGATAAAAACTAGCATTTTAAGTGTGATAAATCATGCATAAAAATGCAACTAACAAGATACTAGATTAGAAGAGCTTAAGTTTGTAGAGACTTCAATTCAAAAGAATATGAAATGATAATTCGGCCTTGGATGGAAATTAATCATAAAATATTGTCGTCAACATCATTTATAATCATTTGATACGAGATAAGAAGTATTTTAATGCAAAATACGTTTTTTTCAAGCACGCTTAGGCTAAGGGGTGGGCTTGATCCAAACCCAAGTGATTCAATATATTTGCGTCACGTAGGCGCTGGCGTGACACAGGATCAAGCCCCAGAGGCTGTAGTGGTCCAGTTGATCTGGGGCTTGATTCAGTTATTTATTTATTTATTTATTTATTTTAAATATTACATTAAATAAAAATTTAAAACATTACATTAATAATAATATAAAACATTACATTGCTACTAATATAAAACATTACATTAATAATAAGTTTTACTAGTCTAATACAAGATTATCGGGTCTTCTATCTCACAAATGCTCGACCAACTCATGCCGAACGTTGCCGTGTATCTCACTGCTCTTGATGAAATTTATGTTGTCGAGTCGTTGTTCGTTGGTGATCGTCGATTCTTGTCTTAGAATATCACCTTTGAAGTTTTGACAAATAGTGTGACCCTCGTCTTCTAGTATCATGTTATGTAGAATTATACACGTGATGACGACTTTTGTTATCTTCTCCCTTGTCCAAAATCTTATTGGATTCCCCAACATTGCCCATCTTTTCTTTAGGACTCCAAACGCTCTTTCAATATCTTTTCTTGCCGATTCTTGTTTCTTTGTGAAGTACTTTCGTTTGTCAGAAAGTGGAGACGCGTAAGCTTGAACAAGTATCCCCCATTCGTTGTAAATACCATCAACGAGGTAGTACCCGTACTTGAAATGTTCTCCATTTGCAAAAAAAGCCTGAGGGGGTTCAACCCCGTTGATAAGGTCATCGATTATTAGTGATTGATCGATAACATTGATGTCATTATTAGACCCGTCAACCTCGAAGAACGCATGCCCAAACCAAAAATCCTGTGACGCCACCACCTCAAGTACAATAGTAGGGTCGGGGTGATCACCTCGATGGAATTGACCTCGCCAAGCAGTAGGACACATAGCCCCAACATGCATACAATCGAGGCTACCGAGCATCCCGTGAAAACCATGCCTTTCCCCGTGCACTTCGTATATGCGTTGGATATCATACATTGTTGGTCTACGTAAGTATCTCCGCTTGTATAGCGATATGACCCCTAAATATAATTATTAAAATTATATAAGTTATCTAAATATTTAAAATTATATAAACAAATGTAAATAATAAAATTATATTATAAAAAACTATATACCTCTACAAAAGTGGTTAAGCGAATCGTGTCCGGTCTTTTTAGCCATTTGTAGATACTCGTCCAACATGTCTGAGCCAACTCCAAACGCTAGTTGCCGAAGAGCGGCGGTAATTTTTTGAGTAGACGTGAACCCGAGATTACCTCAAGCGTCATCCCTTTGTTGAAAATACTCAAAGTGCTCCAACAAGTCATTTGCTAGACGCATGAATAATCGTCTAGTCATTCAAAAACGGGTTCTAAAACTATCCTCACCATACGTGGGATTGGGACTAAAATAGTGACGTATCAAAGTTTCATTAGCAGTCTTTCGATCACGAATACGTGGTTGTTGGAATAATGGGGCTTGGGGGCGCTTTCGATCTATCAAAAAGTTTATCGTTGTTTGAACCGCTTGACAAATGAGTTTGTCTTATTCGGAAGAATCGGAAGACGAAGACGATGAAGAAGATGCCATTTATAAATATGGAGAGATAATAAAGTTTTGGTAGAGGGAAGTGTGGTTTTTTAGGAGAATAAGAGAGAATGAGTTGAGTTTTAATTAAAATGAAGTGTGTGGATTTGTATTTATAGGTAATTTTTTAAAAAACCGACAGATAGCCCAACGGCTATGCCCAACGACTATTTTGACCAGTCAAACATCCCCAACGGCTCCAAGCCTCCCACGGTCTCGTCCACCCCCCACGTCCGGGCCCCCATCCACGGGAATGGTGTAGTGTTGTGCATGGCGGCCACGTCGTCACGCAGGGCCAGCCGCGTCCCACTAGCTTCGGCCTTAGTAAGGATAAAAGATGCTAAATAAATTTAAGGAATAAGAGGCCACCAGCTATTAGAATGATCAAAGTTTTGAAAAATTTTTATTTATGAGAACTTTTCAACCTTGATTGAAAACTAATTATAAAGATTATTTTATATCATCATTGATGCATATAAGTGGATGTCACCCAAGGAAAACGAATTTATGGTTATAAGTTGTAGTGATATTTCTAATGGCTAAGAATTGATGTTTCAAAGGAGAAATACATTTAAAATTATATTATTTTGATTTTTAATAGAAAAAAATTAAGCATGACTTGTAAAATGTTTAGACCCTTATTGTTGGGTAGATAAAGTATTCTCTATTTCAAGTATTATGCTCTCCAATTTGAAAGACCTTCTCTTTCTTCTTTTGGAAACAAGCTAGCGATGAAGAGAAAAGATGATGACAAACGAATTAAAAACTACGAATGCTTCTAATTCATTGAATCTTATTTTAGAATCCAATTATGTATATATATATATATATATATATATATACAATTACAACTTTGGGACACGATAGAGAAAGAAGAACAACATACCTAATAATACTGAGATGCAATAGCAAATGTGGTCGGTCTCCTGATTTGCATTGGTGAGTATAAATAACCAGAGGGGTAAAATAATTGCTCAAATCGTCAGTTTACAAAACGACCGATTGAATCCCTGAATGAAGATAGCTAGGGTATCTTTAATCATTCAATTTATTAGGTATTATAACCATTCATTTCATTGAAATTAAAGGTAGGATAGAATGAACGATGTCTGAGGTTGAACTGAAAAGTCACCGGCGGTAAACTATAGTTAATATAGCGGCGTCTCGCCGGAAAGATTCAATTACCATTTTGTCCTCCTAATATGTTTTATAAGTAATATACAATTGAAGACGAAAAACTACATGAACAAGAGTTTCTTTTTCGTGTTTGTTCGTTAAGAAGATGAATTAAATTATTCTCTTTTTGGCTAATATTGTTGTCTAAATTTCAAGTCTTGGTAACTTAAACTATACATAATCCAAATTTTCCTATCGCAAATGTCGGTAAGAGAACGAGCCACTACTAACTGAATCACAACTGTGTCCCCGCCGCAACGCGTGGGCTCTCTTACTACTTAGCAGTTATTGTGTTATATATTAGTTAACTTTTTGTAGAAGTTATTGTGAAACTTCCATAAAGAACAAGTTATGAAGTTATTGCACTAAAATAGAATCCGGCTAAACAAACATCTGTTTTACGTTTAACTCTTAAAAACAGATATTTTTATGTTATGAATATACATTAAAAGTTCAAAATATAAAACAAAATTGGGTAAAAAAAGAATGTACAGGTTTGAAGTAAAAACAAAAAAAGGGCCAAAACAAAAATTTGTCCTACATTGTACAAGAATTTGTTGTACATTTAGAAAAGTAAATGTTTTAATAAAATTAAGTCTTGATCATATGTGTTGCTATAATTGTATCTATTATTATAATCTCTAACAACTGAAAATTTTAAACATAAAATAGATACATATTAAGCTATTGAAAGTCTGAAATCTAAGAACTAAGAAGAATGAGGCTTAAGAATAATATCAATTTCATATAACTAAGCATGAAATAAACCTTTTGAACATTAAGACTTGTATACATAAATTTTAAAAAGATAAGTCGTGTAAATATAATAAAAAATGTAAAAATGTGAAAGAAATTAAATGATATTTATAGATATGTAAATAAATATTTGTAAGTATGTTGGATTGAAAGGGACTAGTCATAAAGAGTGAAATGGTTGCAGTCCTGAAATTTGTTGATGTGTCACTTTGTTGGCCACAAAGTCCAACCGGGAATCCTGCCGACTCTTCCTCTATACCAAGACTTGGTTTCTCTTGCGTTATTCTTTACCCCTTGGTTCCTTAAATTTCTCTGGTTTGTATTTTCTAGCAAACGTAAACAATCCGGATTTGCATCAAGACGTTTAGGATTTTACGATTGTCGATATGTAATCTCGGTGTTTTGCCTCGTCCTAAAGGTACATATAGTCTGAAACTGGTTTCCTTTTTTTATATGATATTTGTCCAGGGTGTCTGATTCCTGGTATTATGTTTCGCATCTTGGTTCGTTTTGAAAGATGAAAAAGATATAAAAAATAAAAAGAGGTAAAAGTGATTTGAGATGTTTTACATCTTATCTTGATTTTATGAGATTTGTTTATGAAATTTCATGTTTTAAAGTGTCTAAATAAGGTATATGTGGTAAGTCCCCGTGTACTTCTTTATGTTTTCAAATAAAACAAGTAGTGCTAGTTACAAAGGATATGTTTTGTTAAAAACATAGGTCCATCAACACATATATGCTGATTTTAAACAGATGTGTAACATGCTTATGCTCACATTGTTCTAAAAACCTAAACCTTCAGTAATGTGTGATTAGCATGTGATCAAACCTTACTGTCTTACGGGTTGTATAAGCCCTAGACAGATATAACTTGATCAGTTATGTATGGACAAGAAATGATATACACTTGTGACTCCAAAATATTAAGATTTTAAAGGTTAAAACATTTTTTAGCAAAAGCTAAAAGTGAAATAAAATGAGATCAAAACAAAATTCTTTTGTACATTTTACACATTGTAAAAGTATAGAGCAATAAGAATTTGTTGTATGTTTAGCTCTAAAAAGCAATGGTTTTAAAACCGGGTTTTAACCCGTATCTGAGTAGACTAAAAAATCATACAGCCGGTTGAATCAGGTTGTACCTGGAGATTAAACCAGGTTAAATAGTTTCACTGTAATTTCATATAAATACAACTTTAACTCAAAAAAATAATTTAAAAGTACATGATTCCATAATAAAAATAATAATCCAAAAACCATTCCATAATAAAAATATAATACAAAGCACTGGATTTTCAAGCAAAATATTTTTAAAATAAAAGTGTGAAATAGGTTTATTGCATCGGAGTGCTGTATGCGTCGAGTTCACGATCGACTTCTTAGTTTACTATTTCAAATTGCTAGGTCAAAAGTAACTTTATAAAAATATGAGCCACAAAATATAAAAAATCTCTTGGGCTTAAAACCAGTTTGTGAGTTAAAATGGAATATTCGAAAAAACTGTCGGTTCAACGTCATATCAAACCATCCAAAAATACCGGGCTCAAAATACCACCTTATCGTGCAAAACCCGGTATTAACGGTTTATACAGCCGGTACGAACTGATTTTTTAAATCATTGCTAAAATGGAAATAATTTTTAGTAACAATTAAAGTATTACAGATGCGAACCAAAACATAAATGTTTTGTATGTTTCTTTATAAACAGGGCACACACACTTAACAACTTTAGTTAGCTACCTTTCACACTTAAACACCTAAGCAAAGCAAACACATGCCATTAATGCTTTCTTTAATTTGCACAAAATAGTTAAGAAGTGGGAGAATTGCATCTGCAAAATTGTTTGAAATGTAAATGATGTATGCACATTATGTTTGTAAATTTAATTGTATATTTCTAATGTTATTTGTTCATAGGGCATGATGGCTTTACAAAAAGACCATAATTGCCATTCGATGGTAAAAATATGTTACCAAGGTCTTCATCATGAAATGCGTGTGTGGGGATGTCAAATCAAATATAAGTGAGGATCAAAAGAAAACAATCATCGATATGGATATGGGTTTTGGCCCTCTTATAAATTTGAAAATATAACAAATAACATCTTTGGGATATTGGTTGGCTAACGACTATAACTTAACTACAGAAAATATTAGATTGGGAACTCGTACGAGATAACTTTAGAGTACATGCACAAAGTAATAGGAAGCCTAAACGGCATAACCAGCATAATGAAGCTTAATAAGCATACGGTTTGTGATCATATAACGAGAAGTATGCCCTCGGTACTAATTTTTGCGCATGGCATGCAAATAATACAACAAGATGTTATAGCGTGAATGATCAAGCATTGGTCCAAAGCGTCAATAACTCACTTGCGGTTATGAGAACTTGTTTTGACATGCTATCACAAAACACGAGCTCTAAAGGTAAGACACCCTAGGGCATAAGCGTCTCTTTTGGATTATCTTGGTCATATTATGTGGCAAGTTAACAGACGTGTTTTTAATCAGAGGGTGGGTGCGTCTATATTTGGCCTCGTCAAGGCAATCAAATCACGATGCCAATTATGGTTTATTACGCAATAAAAACACGATGCCAACTGTGGTTTATTACCCGACTGGGTTTCATGCTCTACTGTATTGTAGCCGAGATATCAATTTTATTCGGTTGCACTAGGAAGTTGTATTGGTTTGCAATACCAATGTTGGTGCCTTCTCAGTGTGGTACAACGATGGATTCGACTACATACTCCTTGAATATCAAGGCACGTAGGATGGCTGCAATAATCTTTATGTTTAGTCTGGTATAGTTAGGCTTCAATAATTGAGAACAAGTGCAAGTTGGGTAAAAGGAATTAGCCTAGTAGTTTGTACGAATCTTTACGATGTATCACTTCGGGTTAAAACACATCTTCAATGATAATTTTTTCAACATTCTCAACAAAAACTTTGTTACTTTCAACATGATATTTTTGAGTTGACGATTGGGCTTTAACATTATCAGTTTTTGCCGGTTTAGGTTTTTCTTGAACAATATGTTCATTACCAACTTCTTCTTTTCCAACAAAAGGATTTGCAGTATAGTAACCGAATACAACAAAGTATTCGATTTGAACAAAGTAACCGAATACAACAAAGTAAGCGAATGAGCTGAATAACTTGGCCACGGGTTGGTCCTTTAATATCATTATTTTTACTCGTTTTTAACCCTAATACCTTATTTTGGCTCGATATCAACCCTTAAATATTTCCTTAACCGTTTTCGGTCAAAACTTGACCTGTGTATGCGTAAAGTTTGAACCTTTAAGCGTGAAAACGTCCTTTAGGCTAGATCTAGGGTTTTCTTATGAGCCATATGTGTCCTTTAGTTCGTTATGTCCATTTTAAACATCAAGCTTATAACTTTATGGTTCGTTTATGCCCTATCTACTCTTGGGTCAAGTTTCATAGCAAACCGTTCATAAAAACATACTTTAAGGATAAAGAACGTACCTTTACTCGTTTTTAGGTTACGGTTTAGCTTGGTTATGAACTTTAATCTTGTATCTTGCTTTTATATCAAATATTTATCAAGATTTAGGCTAGGTTTGATCTTGGATCTCTCCTTTCTTACTCACGGCCTCAAGAGAGTATATGTATGTGTTTTGAGTATGTAGAGATTCCTGAAAGATAAGATGGATGAAAATGGAAAGGATTAGGGTTTAAGGGGGTATTTATACTCCATTAAGCACATGGACCTAAGGCCCATCTTTCCTTTTTGGTCCATAACTCATTCCATCTAAATAGCCTACTTACTCTTTCATATCTTATTATTAATATTATCGTTCCACTAACTCAATTATTTCACCCGACACAAATTATATATTTTATATTATTTCAGAATTTCGGGATGTTACAGTACTCTTTCTTTGGTTTGTCACACTTTTTGGAAAAGTCTCCAAACTCTTAACAGTTGTAGCACTTGACCTTGAGTTTATCAAAACCAACTCTCTTGTTCAACGATGGTAGATCTTTTCCAGATCTTTGCATGAACTTCTTCACTTTTCTCACTATCATTGCCATGTTCCACTTCAGATCCATAATTTCCAAATCATCAGGGTCGATTTGATCATAATCTTCATCGGTTAACTCACTCGTGGCAATTTTACTAACAACCAAGTTTTCATACTAAGTCATGAAAGCACATAGAAATGCAAAATTTTGTTCAACCTTTTTCATGTTCACATTAGGTGGTGTAAAAAATTGACTTGCTGTAGAAAAAGTTCCAGAACCTTCAGAATTATCAGTGAATCCCGATGCCATAAAGCATACATTTGGATCACTATAATTTGTTGTTAATAATTCATTTGTATTCTGAGTGAGAAATGCAGTGATTGGAGATGTTGTGGTGCTTAAATGCATACATCCACCATAGAAAGTCAATCAATCAATCAATCAATCATGCCCAGTAAAATCCCACCGACAGCAAAGCTATAAGTAGGGTCTGGGGAGGGTGGGATGTAGGCACACCGTACATCTATCCAAAGGAATAAAGAGGTGGCTTCCAGAGAGACCCTCGGCTCTAGGTACATGTGTATGACATCCACCATAGAAAGATGGATCTTGAACTTCTTTTGATGACTTTTGACACTTCAAATCATAATCCCGAGCTTTAATATTTTGCACAAACTCACAAGCAGTCAAATCTTCGTTTTTGAAATAATTATTTTCCTTCAACACCATCAGGAATGTTGAGTATGCGCTAGGTAAAGCATTTTTAACAGTATCCATCTTGTCAAATTCAGAAGGTTCCATCTTTAACTTATTCATCTCATCAATTAAATGATTGAAACATGTAAGCATTTCCTCAACAGTTTCATCTTTGAGTAAGTTAAAGTTTCGGAATTGGAATTTTAACATTACATTCTTGCTCTCTTCAGTATTTCCCATGATTCTCATTCTAATGTGATGAAACAATGAAGCACAGATCTTGATACTCCCAACTTGATGGAATATATTATCAGGTAAAGCCATAGTAAGAGTTGAATATGCTTTAGTCTTGATCTCTAAAGCCTTCTTCTCTTCTTGTGAATACTGTGTAAAATCTTTAGGGGTAAAACCAGTAGTCTCATCACCAATCATTGGTGCAGTGTAGACATCATCAAGACATCGAGAAAAATCGGGATGTACAGAACCAAGATGTGCTCGAAATTGTGGTTCCCATTTAGCAAAATCACTGAATTTCATCAGTCGAGGACATTTGGAATGTGATCAAATTTCAGCATCCAAGTGTAACATCTGGTGCATAAGCACTTTCTGAGATGCCAACGCGTAAAAACCAGCCATTGTAAATAACAAGTTCAAAATTGACAACAATTCAAACTTGAGGGTTAAAAATGAAACTTTTATAACGAATCAGAAGTAACGATTCAGATGGATAATAGATAAGAAATTATAACGAATTAATAACGAATCAAAGACACGTCACTAACGAAGTACTTGACGAATCAGAGTAACGAATCGTTGACGAATTGAAATGACAAATCAAGATGACGAATCAAAATGACAAGTCAAGATGAAGAATCAAAATGACGAATCAAGATGACGAATCAATGATTAAATTATAACGAATCAAGTAACACGAATTAGCAACAGTTAATAACGAATCAGGTTGTTACTGTTAGGGCAGTTGTAACAAACTCAGCCACGTGGCATAAATCTATTTAGAATTGGTAACGAATTAGGACACGTATTTGACGAATCAACAATTATGAATCATCGCCATTGATGAATCTTCAAATATTCAAGCAAGTTTATCAGATTTATGGAAAATTCCCAGATTCAAGAACACACAAAAACAAACCTCAAATCTGTAATACAACCTGAATACCCAACCAAATCTGCCAAATCATATCTCAAAATGCTCGTAAACTACACACGAACCCAAATCTACCAATCTCATATACCTTAATTGATCATAAACTGTCCAAATTAACTCATAATCACTTCTCTGTTCCGTACACAAACAAATCCAAACTAAAATCAATCCAATCAATCTCAAATCCACAATCTGATAATATATTCCATCAAGTTAAAACTAAATCAAATTAAAACTAAAATTCAATAAAACTTAAACGAACCGAAACTCAATTAATAAGTCTCAATCACAACATAATCAAAAGCTATCTAACGTCAAATGCTCTGATACCACTTGATAATACCTCATATCCAATCAATAACGATTATACGGATTAGATCTAATACCTTAACGGATCTAGTTTTTGATATGCTATAATTGATTATGTATATATATATATATATGTATTAGTGATTATATATGTGTATTAGTAATAGATTAATTGTAGAATTGATTGAGAGAGGATTTGGGCAGAGGTTCAATGCGTTAAATCAAATCTTAAATTATAAAGGGTATGGACACACTATATATAGACGATGGATACCAATTCGTTACACATTCCGTAACGAATTGGATCCAGTTCGTTAACTTACATGACTCGAAAGGAAAGCATAACGAATCTTTGAGTCGCTATGCCCCCATTCGTCAACATTCCATGATGAATGAGAACATATTTAACGAATTAACAGTCCATTCGTTAAACATCCTTAACGAATGGGCTTTACATTAAACGAAATGGCTAATTCGTTAAACATCCTTAACGGGTTAGCCTTTACATTAACGAACTAACATAAATTATATAAATGTCCTTAACATTAAAAAATTAATAAATTACAAACGATAATTACAAAGACTCGAGATGACAAAACCATGCACTAACAAACACCCCCTCGTCTTGAGCTCTTTATCTTTATTTTACTTGAAACGCTTTGACTGTCAATCGCGACAAATATGAATGTCGAACTCGTGACATACAAAAACGACACGCTGGAACTGCATAGCTCGGTTATAATCTTCATGGCGCTCAATCAAGATCTTGTTCACGAACATCACATCATTGTCTGTTTTTGATAAGTTAACGAGCCACATAGGGTCGATAACTCAAATAAAATTAGTCTTTAAACCTTTCCCAAGGACAATGACGGACTCACCAGTACGATTGTCATAGTACCAACGGTTAAACGTTAGGTGAACACCTTGCGGAAATGTCTTCACCGATACATACCTCATCATTTTTGTGGTTTTACCTTAAGCACGAGCTTCCTCCATCCCGTACATGTCAATCTCGTCAATACATTAACGGATCGGAATCTGCGGATTAAAGAACTTAAACCCGCGGTTTACCTCGAAGAGCAAATGCTGATGAAACCATTATGCTCTACAATCTCCACCGCAGTTTATGAAAGGTCGATTCGCGAGGGTACGAGCATCCCAACGCGGTAATGAGAGAACGTTAGTGATGTTCTGATAATACTGAACACCGTTCTCCCATTTCACAATACAGATCTTAACCTCAGAATCATAAAGCCAAGAAACAATATCACCTTTTACAGTCGACACGACTTTAAAGGTTGTTTTCTGATTAGCTTTAGCGTGTGCGATCGCATCCTGATTCTGTTCTTCATCCACATACCTGTATGCTTCAATAATTTTACGAGCCCGTTTGCTCCGGTACTCGAACCAACCCTGGATATCAGCAACCTACGGATCAGGATTCCACTCGAATTTCTTGCCCTTGCCCTTTGATATCTTTTCCATATGATCTTCAGCAGTTTTGACATGTTCTTCATTGAAGGTAGGAATACCCTCATCAACATTGGATCATTGAGAAAGATCGTGGTATTCCTCTGTTGTCACATATTCTATCTCTATTTCTTCATCTTCATAAATAAACGACGTGTTCATCTGAAGAATCGTCGGATCTTGTAAGACTTCATCGTCATTTTCCACATCTACATCATCCTCGGCTTCCAGAGCATCGATTTCTTCATCGTTCAGTCCCAATAATAAAGCAATATGTTGATGTGTCAGAGACTAATTGATGAACTGCCATTCTTTTAATATCATCAAGGTTGGCAGAACTCATCACAATCCCCTTCACATAATCCATGAACATGATGGTGTTGGCTTTGACTGACTCAATTGGTTGGACGTTCGTCAAGTCATGATAGACCACCATCTGTTTATCACCGCCTTTGCCAGCACCAGAGGATGAATCGTGAGCTTGTTTCAGCTCATTGCCTCCAGCACCCGATGCGTCAGGATCATCGTCGTCATTCTTCAGCTTTATTAGTTGATCGTCCTTGCACGTAAGCTGAAGAATGAGATCCTCCTATTCCTTTATCTTCACCCCCTGAGCCATGATAATCTCACGGATCTCATTTGTCTCCTTTTGGAAATACGATACAAATCCCATCATTCTCCTTTGATTGATTAGCATATGATCTTGAGCTTGACGATCGGCCGCCATTTGATTCACAAAAAGATGAATCAAACTCAAGAGCATGCTCATTTGATTTTCCGAGGGCAAAGTATAGAAAGACTGAGGTACTGGCTGCACAGGACCTTGAGGACGACTAATCCTCATTAACGACACGTCCATAGGATATGTCGGCATCATGGTCGGTGTTGGAGGAACCACCGATGTAGCCACAGTAGGCCTTGGTATACTAGCTAACACAGATTGAGGAATCGTACCAAGCCTCAGATCAGATGTCAGCGTTGTCGTCAATGTGAATTCCGGGGTGCTAGTAGTAAGCGACAACACTGGGCTTTGAATACCGGACGACCTAAGCTCACGAGAACCTATTTCAATTCCAGATTCGTGACGAACACGACGTTTTGGCGGTTCATAAGAAGCAAGCTCCTTGCCCTTTCGTTTATGTTGTGCAGCAGATGAACTTGCCGCTACAACCTCAACATGTCGTTGATCACCACCTTGACCACCATCTCCACCATCATCTTCATCATCACCCCCATTGTTCACACCTAGACCCTCTTCACGTTCGGAATCTGAATCATCGTGGATCCAATGATCATTAGAGGGACATACATAATCTGGATTAGATAAATGACCAATTAAGTGTTTGGTCCTTGGGTGAGGATCTTGCCGGCATGTCTTCATTCTCCTAACAGTATCAGCAGTCATGTGCTCCATCTTCAGCACATCATTCACCAGTTGTCGATAAATCACCAAATGAGGAATAAGATCCTGAATAATCAACTGGATAAACCATGGATACATCATAATTTTACCTCATTGATTCTTGACAAGGAAATTTTCTTTGAGATGATAGAAGATCATCTCAGAGAAGTTGAACAGTTTGTTCAAAATCAATGCGACGAATGCCGCTTGAAGCATAATATGACACTCGTCGTATCCACCTTTTCGTCCACCAAGGCAATGAATGAGGACGTGCAATAAATACTTGTATGCGGGGCACAAGTTTGCCTTGTTATACATGGACTTGTCAAGTTCGCCAGCATAGAACACTCGTCCGAACAGACCACATATCAACTCCTTATCAAACTCACTGGGTTTGTCCATATTTTTTCATCAAATTTCATCACCCGTCTGATCACCCCCGTAGTAATAATAATAGACTGCCCTTTGACTTCAGCAACAATGTGATTCTCGACCTCAACATATCGAGCTGAATTCCAGAATGGTCGCACTATGCTGAAGTGGACATCTGTGTTAGCAGTGACGGCATAGCCAATTCGAGATTGACGAATAAATGCTAGAAAATCCCCAAAAATATCTTCGCAGCAAAGTTCGTTCCGACAAAAGAACATGTGTTATGCTTCTTATCGAATGGCAACAACAGAGGTTCAGGCACTTGTAGTTGTTGTACTGGTTGTTGCTCGGATGCAGGTGGGTCCTGTGTAACTTCATCTGTCATAGCTGAGAATACATAAAACCAGAGATTTAGTAAAACGAAAAATAAATAATATAAATATTATATAAATTTTTATTTTAAATTTTCAAAATAAATCTAAGTATAAATCCTTAGTCTTTCTGAATTATAACGAATTGTTTAATTCGTTACCACAGAGAGAGCACGAACTGGATATAACGAATCACCTATGAAGGAATAATGAATTAAAGAACAAAACGAATTGAACACAAATGAGTTTCAATTCGTTACCAAATAACAAATCGTCACCAATAATTCACAATCTTTGACTTTCTGGAGTCAAGGTCAAAATTAGTATGACCAATGAAAGTCAAACATGCAAATCCAGAATCAATTAGATCGTGTAAGAAGATGTAATGATCTGCAATAAGCACGAATCAACTCGGAAACATATCGATAGTCAATACAACCTATCTAAGTTGATTAAAACTGACTGTAACTTAGATTTATAAAGGTTTCGTTTTATAATTTGGGCCCGATACTAAAATCAATTAATTGACCCTTCAAACTAGCATAACTTTTGACGATGTTCATTGCGTTCAAATCATAAGTACCTTATGATGCTTGAATGATGATCAATACGAGTTTAATGAAGATTGATATTTCTGGAAAATTTTGGCGGGGTTTTGCTTAGTGAGGAAGAAAGGTTTTGAGTGAATGAAACTGAATCGTTCTTCCACTTTTCGGTTAAGGATTTACTTGAAGTTTATAACCATGTGGGGCTAAAAAACAAGGAAAATGAAGCTTTCAAAGGCATCATAATCATCATTGCTTGCTCGCAAATATGGAGGGCCCGAAATGTTTTGTTTTTTGAAGGAAAAAAGAAGAACATCAAAGATATCATATGCGACATCAGATCGTTAAATTTTCTTTGGTTCAAACTTAGATCTAAATATAGAAATCTATTTGTTGGTCAGATTGGTTTAAGTTTTCCTTGATATAATTTTCTTTTCTTGCTATGGAGGATGCTTTTGGCTCCGGCCTTTGTTTATAGAATCATGAAATATGAAAATGTATAGAAAAGATAACATAGTTATTACATGGGAAAAGTTCATGTACATTTTGATCTTAACATGAGTACGTAGGAAATAATGTCAATTTATTTAAAAATGCGAACGTAAGAAACAATACCAACTACAATACCAATCTACATAAACAATGACTTATAATAACAAAGAAAAAAACCTAAAAATTACAACAAAAGAATCAAAATCAAGAACAAAATAATAACAACATATACCAGCAAATACTTATAACAGCAAAAGAAAACATCTAATAATAACAACAAAATATAGATAAGAAAATACTTATAACGTCTCATAATAAAAATTTGCAAATACGAACAAAAAATAGCAGCAAAAACCTATAAAAATAAACCTAATCATAACAATAAATTGGTTCTCACCGTTTTCATGTTAAGAATAAAATGTATTTGATACTGTTTCGTTATTACATTAGCATTGAAAATTTTAATTTCATATCATAAAGTCCCAATACAAAAAATGATATAAAAACTCCTTACATCAAACACCAGTTTTCCTTCTCCCCTCATTTTACCCCCAAACCAAGCACCCTTGAATCATACCAATACCACACCATCTCCCATACCAATTAATCAGCCACCCACCATGGAAGCCGATCGCACCCCTCACGGATCCTCACCACCCACCGAACATTCTCATACCCACACCCACTCCCACACCCACACCCACTCCCACTCCCACCACACCACACCACCTGCGTCAACTGCGGTGGCGCCACCTCCTACCCCCCCACCCCCTACCTACCTACCGCCTCAGCCATCAACCTCCCACCCAACCAAACCAAAACATGCAGCAGACCATCATCATGAGTATATGAAGCCGAAGTCGATTCATAATGAGGATATACTGGAGAATTTTGCGAATGAGTATTTGTATCTGCAGTGTATTGCGTTTGTGAAGAAGGTTAAGAAAGGGCCGTTTGCAGAGCATTCGACGATGTTGGATGATATTAGTGGTGTGCCGAATTGGAAGAAGGTGAATAGTGGGTTGTTGAAGATGTATAAAGTGGAGGTCATGGAGAAGGTTCCGATTATGCAGCATTTTCTCTTTGGTTCGATCATCAAGTGGTAAGTTTGATTCGTTTATTCCAATTGGTAATATATGTTTGGTAATTGATACGCGCTTATAGCTGTATTTGTATACATAGCTTCTCACAACGAGAGACTGAAGTTAGGATAAAGTTTACATAATATGTCTTCATATGCTTAAGAGATTAACATTAAAAGTAATGATTCTTTGAGTTCTTCCTTTCTATTATATCTGCATATGCTTAAGAGAGAGGAGTTATGATTCCAAAAACTTCATAAGTTAGTTGTTTACGATTAAGCTGCTTTAACAAATGTACTTAACTAGTTAACCATCAAAATTGTAATAGATGTTATGTACGAATCAGCAATTGTTTATCAACTGGATGGGACTAATCCTAGGCTACTTCTTGGTTCTTAAACATCATTGAGCATGATAAATAAATTCTTCAATAACACTTGCTAATAATGATCATCTGTGTGATGAAAGGTAGCATGCGTCAAGATTCTTTGATACTATGACAGTTAGCATTGGCAGAAATGATTTCTATAAACAAACATATTCTCAAGTTGGGATTAGAAATTGGAATTACAATTTCTAAAAACATAAGATAGATCCAACAAAAAGGGGAAATATTTATATTATGAGTATCGTTTTAAGTTAAGCACTTATTTTGTAACATGGGTAAGAAAAGAAGATGACAAAGCATGCTCAACCACCAACCAAATATAATTTGAGTCAACACTAAGTTATTCATTTGTTTGAGCATTGTGAGCAATAGACGATGTCTTCAAATATTTAAGTTAAATCAAAATCTCTCACTGCAAAACGTTAGCAACCTTTTGATGAAATGACTTAGTAAGAAGTTTTTTCTTTTCCTTAGGTTTTGAAGACCCCTCATATGTCTATTGATCACCATATTCAGTGAGGTGAATAAATTGGAGTTGATTCGTATTATATCTGAAATTTTTTTCAAGTTGGTGGTTGAGAATGTTTTATAATATGCTTTCTTTTGTTTTTAATTATGTGGCGAACTTTAAATTATACGCTGTATGTATAGCTTTCTCCCTTTTCATCAGATCTATTTTTGTTTCTGGAAACTGTAATTCCAAATTCTGTTCCCAAGTTGAGAATGTTTGTTTATAGAAGTTATTTATGCTTGTTGCTAACTGTCATAATATGAGAAATCTTGATGTGAACTTTTAATTTGACGGATGATCATTACTTCGTAGGCTGTAGCGGAAGTTATTGAAGAATTTATTTATAATGTTCAGTGATGTCAAATTCTTTTAGAACGCTAGAAGCCCTGTTATAATCAAATCGAACATGAATAAATTAGGATGTGTGCAAAACTGTCAAGGAAAAACCTTATTTTTTTATTATTAAGGAAGTCTACTCTCTTTTTCATGATTTTTTTTGTTGTAATGTTTAGTTGATATTGTGCTTTTTTTATTATAAATATTATGTTGCAAACATAGAACTATACTTATTCTATGATAACGTGTCCCCAAAATAATTAAAAAAAAGGGCAAATATAGTGCAGCACTTTTGTACAATGTACACCTTCTAAATGAGATGCGTACAAAATATAAACTAAATGAAAATGTGTTGTTTTAAATATGACGTCAGCTGGAAGTTTTGTAAGTTGCTGCTAGTATATAAATTAAATGAAAATGTGTTTTTTAGATATGATGTCAGTTGGAAGTTTTGTAAGTTGCTGCTAGTTCAAGGAAGTTTGACTCATTTCCACATCTCCGTTAACAATTAACAGGGCACATTTAGAACATGTGGTGAATCATTTGAGAAACAATATTAAGGTTTTGTCTCATAATTGGTGGTTACTGAAGCACACCAGTTAACATTTGACATGTCATTTGTGATTCGTGCACTATATGTGTTCTTCCATGTGTCTTAACATTTAAAAACCAAATATAAAATGTTGTTATTCACCGTTAATATTATAATAAATCGCCACATTTTATGTTGTTTCGAGTATTTTTGTAGACTTGATTATCAACACTTAACAAGTTTTTATGATTATGCAGGGAGTAGATGATAAACAAGAGGTTCTATAGAATGAGAAGTGAAAGTGAGGTCTTTGTAGTTAGTTTTGAAACAAGTGGTTGGTTGTATTATGTACTGCCACATTGCTTAACCTGCTCTAGTATTTGATGCTTGTTTGCTGCGCCTTCTATCTATTTTTGATTTGTGTGCAGTGATGGCTTCATATTCATTTTAAGTATCTTCATCTCCATGCTAATCCTAATATGTGGTGGTAACATAGAGCATTTGGAGTGGGGCGCTTTCAACAAAGTGATCCCAAGTGTTTTCCAACAAAATAACACAACCGACTAACAAACAAACGCTTACTAAGTCAAAATTAGCATAGGTGTACAAGTACATTATACGATTCTTACATAACTTCCCTTCGCCTTTCCGTCTCTTGGTTAATTAGTATTGGCTAAGGCATGAGCGTGCCCCGATGCACGTATTCATCAATCATTGTTCGTTTTCATATCTGTATCTTTGGTTTATTCATTAATATTTGAATTTGATATGTGTCGGTAGGTAGTTACTTAAGAACCGAGTTATGGTTGTTACCTGTATAGTAAGTCTCAAGTGGGCATTTAGATTCATAAATAAACTTATAAACTACAACAACTACTACACAACTATTACAGTTTTCTCTCTTCTATTCTCAAGTGTATGCTAGTATGTTTTGATTAGCAATTGTCAAGAATGGCATTTAAAGTGAGAAGACATCAGCATTCAACAAAAACAATTCACAACATATTCTTCCAATCGGGACAGAAGGTGGCAACAGGAAACCAAGAAGTTCCATTGCAAATGAAAATACTTCGTGATGTGATGACGGGCTTAGCAATTTAGATGTTGTAATTGGCCAATAACCAAAATCATCGACTCGCATCCTCCTAATCAAAAGCTCTAACACAACACTTTGAAGTTCAAAATTGATGGAGTTGAGTTGTTTTTAACGGCGATCCATTGAAAACAAATAGTGTGAAATGTAGGGCCGGTGATAGAAACTTTCTAAGGAGAGATTTTTACTGGCTAACCTAAAAAAGATAGGATTAATAAAATCCAATGTTTCTAAATAAATTAAGGAAATGTATTTTTTTAAGATGATTGTTTTACCCATACCAAATGATCTTTATCAACGTTGGAGAGTTAACCAACGCCTAACATGTTACCAATGCTAGAAGCGTTAACCGATTTTGAATGCGTTACGGGTGTTGGGACACATAATAAGTGTCGGACACGTAACCTAGTGTCGGACGCCTTATCGACGCTAGACGCCTAGCAGACAACCGTATGCATTATCGGTGTCGAAAACGCAATCAATGATGTACACTTGATGCATTAACCGACGCCTGACGAGTTAACCGACATCGAACATATTGTCGGCTTCACAAGCATTGACTAGTGCCATATGTGTAACACGTTCTACGACAATTTAAATCCTTTCGTAAAAATAAGGGTAAAATCATTTAATAAGTTAACTTTAATGGAATGGATAAATATATAATATATGTTTTAGGAATGGGGAATATGTAAACGTCTATAATAAAAATAAATGTGACATAGTAATTTAGTAAGTTAATTTTAATTAATTAAATTGATAAATATGTAATATATATGTTTTAGTAAAATAAAATATTTAAGGGTAAATTAATAAATATAATTAAATTTAATTTTAATGAAATTGATAATTGATAAATATGTAATATATGTTTTAAGAAGAGAAAACATGTAATTTATCCGTTGTTTGAGGATATATGTAACTGATGGTTATAGTATATAGTAATACCAAAAAATCATTTTTTTAGTCTAATAATTTACCTTCAGAATTTATAAACTTCTCAACAAGTATGACATTATAAAATTGCTTTAAAACAATCATAAAGGGATTTGGATTACACGGGCTCGAACTTAGCCCGTTTAAACTCTATGGCTAAAGCTCGATATCATCTAACTTATATTTGTTATGTACTAAAATATTTTAGTGAAACAAACACACACACACAAATATATATATATATATATATGATTAGGATCATGTGAGAACTATTTTAAAATTGAGAACTTTGAGAATCATTTTAGACCACAAAAAACACTATATTTAACAAAAAATAAAAAAAAAATTATAAAACAAAAAAAAAGTTGAAAATAAAAAAAGTAAAAAAACCAAAAAATTTTATTTTTTATCCCGGTTTAATAAAAAAATATAAAAAAATTGAAAAAAAAATATCGGTTTAACAAAATTATACACATATGTATAATACTTATTTTTTAAATTTTATACATGTTTTTTTATACACATATATACAATTCAAGGTAAATGATAATGTACATATGTGTACATTACGTAACTTGAGATTAAATGAAATTATACACATGTGTATAATATGATTTTTTTTTATTTTTTATGAAACCGGAATGAAATATAAGAATTTCATTTTTTTTACTTTTAAAATTTTTTGTTTATTTTCGTTTTATGATTTTTTAAAATATTTTTTAAAGGCTTTTTTTATGGCTCAAAATGGTTCTCAAAGTTCTCAATTTCCAAAGGGTTCTCAAAGTTCTCAATTTCCAAAGGGTTCTCTTAGAATCCTTAGGGGAATGATCTTTTGAGAACTTTTTGAGTTGTAAGAACTTTAAGAACTCAATATAGACCAAATAAGTATTGAATATGTGGCTAAAAATAAATCTGATTAAAAAATTAATTAGGAGAGAGAATAAAAAATTTTGATGATTACATAAGTTTAAATGATAGTTACACATGTGTAATAAGTCGATTCGGTGCGAAAAATATACTGTAATTTTTTACGTTACTTACACTTACATATTATATATGTGTAAAAAATTCAAAAATAAAAAAAATGTTACGTTGAGTTCTTTCGTATTCTTAAAACTCAAATGGTTCTCAAAAGAAACCAATCATATATATATATATATATATATATATAACTAGTTTGAGGCTCATGTATTACACGTGTAATTGATGAAAAGTTTAAACTTAAGCCACTACGTAAAATTCAGTCAACAAAATAATCATATATTGTTAATACAATTACAATTTACATTAAAATTATAAAAATTACATAACTAATGTTACACAAATATGTTACAAATAAGTAAAAAACTTCCTTGTTCACTACATTTGTTGTATTGGTTAGTATACATTGTTTATCAAAATCAAAATCTTTAGTCCATGTCTAATTATAAGACCATCCACAATGATTGATGAGTAAAAAGAAACTAAGCACGTCACATCAACTGCCACATCAAATTTCCACTCATTCACTTTAAACACCAAAAACTCTCATTTCTCCTTCGACACTACATCCACTTTTAAACACCCATGTATTCTATATAATCACTTACTTCTATATTTTCTTTCTATAAACTAAAATACTTTTATATGTATCTTATTTTTTTTATTTCACATTATTTAAACATTTATAGATGGTAATTGTCTTTCAAAAAAAAATTAAGATGGTTACCGTTGGTATGTAAGCTTAGAAACAAATAATATTTTTATCATTGAAAGTAAAAAACAAACAAAAGAATTTATTTTTAATTCAAAAAGAAAGATAATTAAAGTGAGATGTTGAAATTGGTTTCAAAATTTAATGAAAATTGAAAATTAATTATATCGAACTCAATTATTATGTTTGCTTTCATTCAGTTTTGTAGATATGCTTTAAACTAAACATCACCTCCATTGAACATTTGTTCGGTTCAGAATTATGAATCAGAACTAAACATGACATTGGAGTTGCTCTAACTCCTGATAAGGTAACATATAAGTTTGTTTGTAACTTTTGATGTATCCACATATGGTTGTCCGTGTGACAAATAAGGTTATTTCAAGTACATACCAAATTAGCAAACCTAAATAATGATAAATATATCCATGAAACTGACAAAAAAAATATTCACACACATAAAATATCATACCTTTTAAACAGTTAATATTATGTCATCTGAAATCATCAATTCATGTTTATTCGAAAAATATAATTATCCCAAAAACAGATTACCTGAACTTTGATATTATAATCATTCTTAGAATCTTTAGAATATGAATTGATTGATCATGACAAATTTGTTGTCATTAATATCCTGTGTATGACAAAAATTTAATTGATTATATATTTTACAATTAAAAGTTGTATAATCAAGCAACATATATAACTGAAAATTAAAATATAACAAAATGATTTGTTTCATTTAATATGAATGTAATTTATAAGGAAAATGACAAACACATACTAACCTTAAAGTCATTGTTCAAATAATAGTGATAATTCTGAGTTAGCAGAATTTTAGAATACTTAAAGTTGCATAAAGTGAAGGTAGTAATTCTTATTTAAAATAATTCAAAGTATTGGATAAGGAGTGTTTAAATTTGAATACTAATATCGTGTTATTACTTATTAGTTAATATTATTGAAAGTTGTTAAAATACTTAATTAATCGATATATATATATATATATATATATATATATATATATATATATTTATAGGTATTGGATCATTTCAGAAGTGTGTGTGTGTGTATATATATATACATATGGGAAGGTTAACGTACAAATGAAATTAACGTGCTAAACGTGAGAATCAAGTAGAAAAATTATGTAATTACTCTATAATAATTACTCTATGGTGTAACATAATTACTCTACTTGTATATATAATTACTCTACTTGATTCTCACGTTTAGCACGTTAATTTCATTTCTATTTGATCCAATTATATATATATATATATATATATATATATATATATTAACAACTTATGGAGATAAAATAAAAAAAAAGAAGCAAAGATTTCTGATTTTATTTTATGAAAGCATGGTAAATGAATTTTAACCTGATTAACTATTTTTTTAGAATTAATATGAAAATGGAGTATCCTTGAAATATAATGAGGAACGTGATAAGTCACAAATATTAAGAAAAATAATAAATATCTATATTAAGTTACCTTATAATTAAGGTGTGTATAGCTTTATTGTTTTGAAATAAACCATAATAAACACTTTAAGTATGTACTAACCAACAAAAAACACTAAGATAACCCAGTTCTTGTATTTGTATAAAAATAAATTTAATAAGTTAATATAATATTGAAATTCTTTAAAGACCTTACGAAAACGATATTCTATGAATCTAGGTTTCAATATCATAAATGATTTTTGGAAAGCGAAAATAGTGGATGAGATTGAAACATATTTTTTTTGTTTAAAAATTTGAATTTGAATACTTTTAATTAATTTGTATTATAAGGTATATTAAATTAAATATATTTAAATGTATAAAGAAGTATTAATCAAGTCATAAATTATATGTTTTGAAACATTTTGGTCAAAGTTATGGAAGAAAATATTGAAAATTAAATATTAATTTTCGTATTACTAAAACTCTTTATATTACACAAAAATCAACGAATTAATTAAAACAAAACACCACGATTTATATAATAGGTATTCTCCATATTTGCAATATTTATATAATAGTTTCGGAGAAAATTAAGAAAATATACATTTTCCTAAGTACAAATGCATATGAGAAAATTTTGAAACAAAATCTGAAACTAATCTTACATAAATATTATGCACTGTTGCTCGAATTCTAGTTTAAAAACAATTTGTAGTTTATTACCATACAAATCTAAATTCTTAGACAATGATGCGTCTTTATTTTACTTAATAAGCAATTACATATGACTTGAAAATTTTATTCTCACAGGCATGCAACTTCAATGTTGAAATTTTCTTATTTCACCATTAATGTTAATGAATGAATCGATTAAGATTTACCTTTAATAAAAATAAACTTAAATTCATATATTGAAAAAACTTAAAGATAAGGGACCATATATTGAAATATGTTAGAGAAAAGATGAGGAGGGCTATGAGATTGACAAGTGACAAAATGAAGTAGTCTTTTATTAGAATAGATAGATTCCTCTTACGAACATGAACAATTACTAGCGGCAATACAGGTCAGTAAACACCAATACAGTCGTACCAATATCATCATAGACATAAGAACACGCTTATAAACAAACATTATAACACAATCACATACTAGCTTTTAAGGGATGGCCGAACTTGATGTGTGGGACCTTAAATCTGGATCTAGTTGCAACTTTTATTTAGAAGAGCTTGTGAACAACGGTCTCGATATTCATTCGATCTTGTGGAGACTCGGAAGAGCATTGCACCCCAGTTTTCACTAAAGAAATCAAACTCTTTTCATCAACATCCTCATTTAGAAGCACCGGATCCAAAATTTGATAAACAGAACCATTAGCCAAGGCTTCCTAGCATAGGAATGCAAATTTAGCCCTTTGAACATTGGATCCACAGGTTTCTTCCCTATCATCATCTCCAACAATAGGATTCCAAAGCTATACATGTCACCACTAGTTGAGACTTCACTTCCAAGTCCATATTCAGAATGAACAAGAGTCAATAATATGGGGAAAGTGAATACGGTGCTGTCACGCATCTAAGCTTACACGTAAAACCTCTCAAAACTACGTCGTTTTGATTAATAACCTTTAAATTGAACCTAAAACACTTTTTTACTCCTCTATTTTATTTGATTAATGCTTCTCCTTATTTACAATCCACCCAAGTTCAGATCCGTTTTGCTGTTAAGCTTTTACACCTTAATTCAATTGCCAATCATAATTATATTTTCAGTATTTTGGGGTAATACTCCTATAATAATGGTTTGCATATTCATGAATTATATGTTTTTTCTCAATTTTCAACATTTTTGGGTACTGCTCCTACAATAATGGCTTGCGGGTTTTTGAATTATTCCTTTTCTCTCGAATTTTATGTTTCACTAAACATTTCGTTTGACTCAGTCATTACTAAAATCTAAGAAGGATTGAAACACTTTTATTCAGTGACTGGACCAAAAAAAACATAAAAATGCTAAATAATTTAAGACGAATGGAGATATCTTATGAAACTTTCAAATCTGAAGACAAACAAGCAAAAACAAACATGTGAAATATGTTTACTTCGATGGGGTGTAAAAATAATGTGTTTTAGTTTTTAATTTTAAAGGTTTTTAATCAAAACGACGTACTTTTGAGGGTTTTGCGTGTAAGCTTAGGTGCATGACAACACCGTATTCACTTTCCTCTAATAATATAGCTTTGCATAGACTATAAGAGAACAATAGAATAGATGAAGAAAATATAGATGAAGATGAAACTGTTTCTGACCTGGAATTTGATGCGTTATTTGAGGAGCTAAATACTGAATTATACCCAGGTTGTAGTCAAATGTCATCCTTAAACTTTCTAGCAAAACTGGTTCATATTAAAGTTATCAACAAGTGGACGAATAGTTCGTTTGACCAGATTTTAGAGCTTTTAAGAGCATGCCCGGCTCCGAGAAAGCAAAAAAAACTTTGGGTCAAAGGCGAAATTTTTTTTTGGCCTTAATTAAAAGGAGTATTTTGTTGGTTTAGACAATTAAATTTTTATATAGGTTTACTTGGTTATAATTTGGGTTGTATAAAATTTTTTTATATAAAAAATATGATTAAACATGTTTCAAATAAGATTTGAACCCATAACCTTTTGGTTGAGAGTAATACAATTTTGCCACTAGACCAAGTTAGTGGTTATGTAATTAAGTTTAAACATTAAATATACATATTATCTTTAATAAAAATAAATATAATTAAAAAAATAAAATTCGGGCCTAACAGGGTGTCGGGCCTGTGGCCGTCGACCACCCCGCCACCCTTATGGGCCGGCCCTGTTTAAGAGCTGCATTTCCGAAAGCACACGTTCCAACATCACACTATGAAGCTAAAAAGAAGCTGAGAAAGATTGGATTAGGATATCAATCAATCCATGCTTGTATCAATGATTGTGCTCTGTTTTGGAAGGAGAATGAATTATTGCAAAACTGTCCGGTTTGTAGCGAGAGTAGATGGGCTAATAAAAACCCAAATGGGAAGAAATTAGCACGATAAGTGTTGCGCTACTTTCTAATAACTTCCCGGCTTAGACGAAGGTATAGTTCTAGATTCACGGCAAAATATATGATATGGCATAATACTGGACGCTCAACGGATGGTATGATGCGTCACCTGGTTGATGGAAAGGCTTGGCAAGATTTTGATAAGAGATATCCTGATTTTGCCAAAGAACCCAGGAACGTTCGCTTGGGTTTGGCTACTGATGGCTTTAATCCGTTCAGTAATATGAATTTGTCTTACAGTATGTGGCCGGTAGTGTTGACAACGTACAATACTCCACCGTGGTTATGTATGAAAGAGTCTTCTTTCATGCTGACCTTTGTAATTCCTGGTCCTAAATCACCAAGAAAGGACATTGATGTATTCCTAAGGCCTTTAGTGAATGAATTGAAAACGTTGTGGACCGAAGGAGTCCAAACAAGAGATGCAGCAACAATGTATTCAAGATGCATGCAGCACTATTATGGACTATTAACGATTATGCTGCTCGTAGTAGCTTGTCTGGATGGAGTGGTCAAGGTTATTTAGCATGCCCGACTTGTAACATCGACAAACCTTCATGTCGTGTAACCAATAAGATAGCTTTTGTAGGTCACAGGCGGTTTTTGTCTGTGAAAAACAAATTGAGGGAAGATTTAAACTCTAATGGCGAGAAGGAGACAAGAAAACCTACCCTAAACATATTGATAATCAACAAATATTAAAACAACTAGAAAAACTCCCCGATCGTGTCCCTGGAAAACATGAAAGCCATGGAGGTGTAAAAAGAAAACGTGGTGCATCAGAGTTGAATTGGACCAAACGGATTATCTTTTTTGAGCTAGATTATTGGTCTTCTCTCGAACTAAGACACAATCTTGATGTTATGCACATTGAGAAAAATGTATGTGAGAGATTATTAGGTACTTTGTTAATGAATGATAAATCAAAAGACACATAAAAAGCAAGACAAGACCTGCAACGTATGAATATTCGACAAAATCTATGGCTAAAAAAACAAGGTTATTCAACCACAAGCTTCTTTTTCTTTCACACCTGCTGTTCGAGAACGTTTTGGTAAGTTTATTAGAGGAGTGAAACTACCTGATGGTTTTGGATCAAACTTCCAAACATATATGATTCCTGATGATTCAAACATAATTGGGTTAAAGTCTCATGATTACCACATCCTCATGCAAAGGTTGCTACCACTAGGGGTTCGAGCAGGGCTGCCTGAGAATGTTTCAAAAACAATTATTGACCTTTGCACATTTTTTAAAAAAATATGCGCACGGTCGGTAGATGTAAGCGACATGTACGTAAGTTCACTTGCTCTTTATACCACTATATATCATTATTTGGTAATTTTATTTATTGTACTTGTATTTTTTTTCCGTTACGAGGAAGATATGATGAAGTTTAGAAACCGGCATTCTTTGGAATTAGTAAGCGACAAACTGATTGTTGAGAATGTACTTGGACAAAGTTTGGTTCGTTTGCATGGGTGGGACGTGATCGAGTTATTATTAGTAGCACCATGGGTACTACTCAGAAGCAAAAGCGTCTTACTTATGAGGAATTAGGGGATGCACTTGAAATTGTTAAAGATAAATGTGCAATTACTGAACAAACACTGATTGAGCATAATATCATGCCTCCTCCATCAAACATATCAGGAATAACTAACAACGATTAGTCAGAGTATTTTGAAAATAGCAATGAGTGATGTACTTTTAGTAATTTCCATTAACTTGAAAAGACTTGGTAGTTTTGTTTTGTAAGTTAAATTACTTCAATTTCTAGAACTTTTACTTTTAATTTAATGTTTGTATGATGATGTTTTAATATTATTAATTAAAAATGGTAAATTATATCATGTGTTTCTTTGTTATTTTCATATTTTGTATTAATTTTTATATATTTATATATTATTATCTACACATATTAGGTTAATGTTCACATCTAAGCATCCTTTTTACCAACACATTGATATTTGTTTATATTTATATATTATTATCTACACATATTAGCTACATGTTTTGAAATCAATGTCTACACATTGATCACCTTTACCCACACATAAAATTACTTTTACCTACATATATACTTGTGACACGTGGCATCAGCCACATCACCAGCCACGTCACCATTCACGTCACTGTCCACATCACCAGCCACGTCAGCTGCCACCAAAGTAAAATGTTATACTTTAACAATACATATTTATTAGTATTAGCCACACTTATATGTGTAGGTATAGCCTTCTATGTACCTACACATAATTGATGTGTGAGTATTGATCTATCTCAACAGTCCCGAGGCAACACATCATGACACTTAAATTATGTGTAGGTAAAGACAACTACCAACAAAAAACATGCATTTACCCGCACATACTATGTGTAGTTAAAGACCCAAATTTCTTGTAGTGTGTGTAAAGCACAAAAGGAAGTGTTAAAGCTATTATGCAATTTAGAATTGATATATCCACTAGCATTTTTTGACATAATGGTTCATTTAGTTCTTCATTTACCTGAAGAAACTATTCTTGGTGGGCTTGTATATATGAGATGGATGTATCCTTTTGAAAGATACATGAAAAAATTGAAAGCATATGTCAGAAACAAAGCAAGGCCTGAAGGCTCAATAGCTGAAGGTTATGTTGCAGATGAGGCATTGACATTCTGCTCAATGTATCTTGAGTTTATGCGAACTGTAGGTTCCCAGCCGGATCTACACGAGATATCGCGTTCTACGTAGGTGCGGAATCCCTACGTAAGACGTTACGAGTATAGAAAACAATACGAGCTAAAACACGATACGATAACCAAACACACGTTGTATTTCAACCGTAAACACGTGATACTATGATCACTGAATACAAACTCTCTGACTCGAATACACGAATAACTAAACTATCAAAAATTGAATAAGCCGTATACAAAATAGCTTATATAGACACGACAACTTCGCCTGGCATGTTCAGGCGAAGTTGTCCCTAACTTCGCTTGTCTAACAAGTTCGCCCATATAAGCGAACTTGTTAGCAACTTCGCTTACATACAAAACTCAAATCTAACTAACACGATTACAGACACTCGACACTTAACTACTGACATCATGCACCAACAGACTCCCCCTTGGCAGTAGCTTCATCTCTTTAGCTTCAAACACGTGTCTAGTAATCTTCAATCTTCTATCTTCAAGCATGCACTCCTTCTCGAACACAAACCGAGACAACTCTTTGATATTTCCTCGCTTCGTCTTTCCAAGCAGGAATATAAAATATCTTCTTATCATTCAACACCTGCAAATCAGCTTGCGATAAGTTTACCAAGTGCATCGGATCGTACACTCTAAGCAGCTCTTGTTCATCTTCGTCTTCCATCACTGCCTCAGCCGTCTCACAATCTACAAACCACCACTTTAGGTCTTTAAGCACATCCTTGGGCATTAGTTTCATCGGTACTTCTTTCAAACACCGGATTGGTTTATACTTCATAATCATCCAAGGCTTTCCATCAGCTCTCAAACCTCTATCCTTGTCTTCAACAAGTTTTCCCTTTTGTGGTTTCAACAGCTCAAATTTCTTCTCTTTTATACTCTCTTTCCACACAATCTTCCCAATGACTCTAGCCATATTATCGTCACTTCTGTTTATCAATCCCAATCTGGCTAAGTCTTTCACTTCACATTCTGGCAGTATCTCAACATCCTTCTAAAGTACTGAACACCGTCATACCTTTTAATCACGAAGAGCCTCAACTGCTCATCATATATCCAGCAAATAATCCCTTTCTTCGCTTCAGCATAGCCTTTAATGTTGTAACTCTTCTTAAACATTGTAGGGACCGCCGGTTTCTTCGTTTTGACGAACCACTGAGCATAGCCTTCTTTCCATCTAGGCTGCTCTTCCCATTCAGACTCATCACTTGCCATCTCTTTACTCATATCTGCTTTCTCAACATCTGGAATGTCATGCTCAATATTTTCCTCAACTATCTCTCCCTCTTCTATCTCTTTATCAATCACAATCTCTTCACCAATCTTTTCTATCACATCACTCGGTAGTACATCATCATCACCAACCAAACCATCATCCATCTCCTCTACGTCCACTACCACCACATCATCACCACCAGCTGCAGTTGTCGACTCCCCCCTGAGTTGTGGAAGTTCCAAGAGCTTGATAAGTTCTTGGAAACTCACCACCTGCATCTTTCGATGCATTGGGATCATCGTCTCTATCATTTCGTCTCTTGGTCCTCAACTCATCGCCTTTGCAGCTCGTCTCCCCCTGAGATGCTAAGAACTCCTTGAAAGCATCTATGATTTTTCCATGTTCTACCAGCAGGGACGACTGCATCTGATTCTCTGCAACTAGGCGCTGAATAGCCTGGGTCTGGATAAGATTAATCCTTGACTGCTCTGCCACGACCCGTTCAAGTGCTGCTATTCGTTCAGAGTCTGATAGGGTTGCATCGAAATCGAACCTCATATGTGATATATCTTGAGTGTACTGAGGAGGGATTTCCGATGTCACCGGGACCTCAGAAGTAGAAATAGACGTAACCGCAGGTGGTATTGTCACCGATAACCCTGCAGTGGCCACAACAGTCGACTCGATAAATTGTGCCACGACCTCCGATGGAGTAACAGTCGGAGGCGGCAATGAAATGATCTCAGGAGCCGAAAGTTGGAAAGTAGTGGGTGGGAGGCCAAATGTAGATGAGGTAGCCACCACGGGAACAACCGTAGCGCTTGGCCTTGTAACCTGTAGTGATGAGGGAACTATTGTCATACCGGATAGTGCTGGTGGAGTGAAACGTACCACCCTAGAGCTCTCACCGGCTCCCGATCCTGCACCTATCCGTTCCCTTCTTGACCTCCGGATCAACTGTTGTACCTCTTCCTCATAATCTGACTCGCTGTCATCATCTGTTCTCTTTCTTTTCCCATGTAGTCTTTCTCGAGTTACCATAATCCTTCTTGCCTCTGCCACTTCATCATCAGAATCAGAACCAGCCACCGTAGCAGCTGTCCTAGTAATATTCAAACCCGAAGCACGTTCAACCGGGACCTGTACGTTCTCCTCTAGATCCACCCGATCCATATCAAAGAAGCCTTGACCACCAAATTCTGCATCAAGGTCCACGTTCTCCTCCGGTAACACAACAGGATCAGCATGTATAGCTTGAGGTGCTCCTGCCTGTTGTGGTGCCGGGTCCCTAAACTCGTCCCCTCGAGCAGGTACATACCCCGGGTTGATTAAGTACCCAAACAGCGGAGTATGCAGAGGACGGAGCTCAGGTTTGCTCCTTGCACTGGAGGATCTACATTGGGCGAAGATCCGTTTATTCACACTCTCAACGTATCGGATCGGACGGCGCTGAGGAAGCGTTGGAGCAACATGATTCAAGATCATTTGTAGGAATCTTGGATACATGATGAATCGCTCACGCGCCATCGCTCTTCTTTGACGATCAATCTCATAAAAGACCATCTGACTAAAGCTGTATCGCTTGTTGTAAGTCAGAGCAGTCATCGCTGACTGCATGGTCGCGCCCATGCCATCAGTGCCCGCCTTTCTCCCTGACATGCAAACAATCATAACATGCATGAGAAAGCACCACTGGTCAAGTAAAAAACCTTTCCTCCTCTGCGTATCCCCCAAGGGACCAGAGTATCCCATTCTCAAAAACGCTCCATCACGGAAAGGAGCTACAAACTCTGTCGGGTCATCCCTTGTCTCATTTCCAAACCGTAAAGCCGCCCGGATTTGTTCAGAAGAAAACTGAACAACCTGATTGTTGACTGTTGCACGCATCACCGGGGGTTCGACTCTACAATCATATTCCACGGTCTGCCAAAAATCCTCAATGTTGGGAAAGGATATCGGCAGAGTTGTTGTAATCGCGTGGAATATCCTCGAGCGTAAAAGAAATGTGATGATTTCGCGGAAATCATCAACTCCGCTCGCCTCCGGGTCTAATGTTATGTACATGTTGTGACCCGGGAAGAACTGTCTCTGGTGATCACCTCCGTCATCACCGCCTGCACCACCTGCTCCAGCAACAGCAGCCATATCTGCAACAAACAGGTTAAGTTAGATAAACGTCAAAGCAAATCACAAGTTCGCCTGTTACCATGAGCGAAGTTGTGATCTATTATGTAAAGGCGAAGTTAAAGGTGGGGCGAAGTTGGGAAACAACTTCGCCTCAACTTGAACTTCGTCTGATAACTGTTAAGTAAAATGGTCCAGGCGAAGTTAATGATAACTTCGCCTAACCACAACATCGCCTCATAAACTGTTTCAAAATATATAATCAAGCGAAGTTAGACCTCAGGCGAAGTTACGGATAACTTCGCCTAAACTGTAACTTCGCCGAATTCGAATCGGCAACAGCTAGGATATTCTTACGACGTGTAGATGATGATTTTGGAGATCGAGGACTCCGAAATACATGATTTTATGAAGTTTTAGACGTTCAAGTAGTTTACTATCACGTAATAACAAGTTTGAAATCGGGTGTTTAAGGTTCGAAAGATCGAGGTCGTTAATCGAGTCGAAACGACCGATGATTAACCTCAATAGACAATGATAGTGTGATAATCAAACCCTACACACCTTGAATTTGATTAGAATCGAAGGAAAGTTAAACACAGAAGATCGATGAGATGCTCGATAAGTTCGCCTAGGTCTCGGAGAGGATAAGTTCGCTGGTTTTTTTAAATAATGAAACTGTTTGACCTTTAAATTCCTTTATATAGGGTCACAGATGTACCGGCGAAGTTATGGATAACTTCGCCTATTGCAGGCGAAGTTATGCACAACTTTGCTGATATTAAAATGTTTCAAAACAAACCCCATACTTTGAACAATTTTCAATAAAGTTTTAAAAACTTCCTTTAAAGCGTTAAATGATACGATCAAGACCAAGTAACCAGGTATAAAATCAAACAATTACAAAAGTAACAAAAATTTGAAAAATTAAAGTACACGGGATCAAATTTCAGTCTCGACAGGGACTACCATGTTTTAGAAAAGATCCGAACATGAATCATACTAATTACGTGACTGTCACACAGATCCGTGTTCAGCTGTATTATGACATAAAGAAACAGGTTGTAAGCAGGTAATCTACTTAAAATGGTTTTCATTGTTTCTGTGATACGGGTTAGGTTCAATTAAACTCAAAACTTAAGTGGGCAACAACTCAGAGATTATGATATCTCCTATCTATTCTCAAAGCGTATTTGGCTTTCCCCAAGTCACCCCGAATTGATCTCGACCCGTAGTGTCTGATTAAGTAACAATTACTCTTCCATCTTAGACTCTGCTTCCCATTCACCTTCTTGCGTCTTGATTGATAATCATTAACATTATGAACTCTAGAATACATTTTTTTAATCAAATATATACACAACTTCAAGTAGAAAATAACTGCAAGTCCCGAATCTGGATCACTGCAGCGTCTTGACACGCTATCTTCACGGGAATCAGAACACTCACGGGCTCGTGTATGACTGGGTAATCGCTTTTCTGCCTATCATTCGGAAAGATATGTATGAAGACATGCACAACTCTTAAGGAGTTTCCACATAAAATCGAGTAGATTTAGTTAGTATCACTTCTACTTTTACGCACCATAAAAAGCTACCATGACATACAATGACTGTTCTAAAGTCTTTTAAGCCTAATAACTTCACTAGTTAGGCACACAGAATCAGTATATCTATCACTTTCCAAGGTTGGATCAATTTTCTGTTAACCATAGTAAAGGTACTTCTTACGAAGTAATAGACTTAAAAATATAATTTCATCTCCCGAAAAGAAAATTTTTTTTACTTCAATCGCCCCGACCAAATCAAAGTCTTCAGGTAAATGGCTATCCCGAAGATCCAATGGATCAGCTGGACCGACCACATACTAGTATGTGTCCTTCTAACTAAGTATGATTGACTAATTTTCAGCGAAAGAATGAAAACACATCAAAAACCGCCCCGGTCACTTTCAGTCATCTGGTTAATGGCTATCCTCATATTCTACAAGTAGAAATGAGGACCAAACATATCCGAAGACATGTCCTTCAAACTGAGGCAACCGACATAATTCTAAGCGATAGTGACGTCTTTTTTTTATTTTTTTAATTCAAACACAAACATATGACAAGGTTACTCGGGATTGATCATCCCATTCAGCTCAACAAGGTTTTGAAATCTAGTTTTGTCAAACGCTTTCATGAACAAGTCAGCGAAATTATCTAACGTGTCAACCTTTTCGAGCACAATCAGTTTCTTCTCAGCACAATCCCGTATAAAATGATGACGAATGTCAATATGTTTAGTTTTACTGTGCTTTACGGGATTGTTAGTAACTGAGATAGCAGCAGTGTTATCAATGCATATAGGAGTAAGTGAGAAATTCAGACCATAATCGCGCAACTGTTGTTGAATCCAAAGAATCTGGGAGCAGCAGTTGGATGCTGCCATGTATTCTGCTTCACAGGTTGAAATTGCGACTGAGGTCTGCTTCTTGCATTGCCACGACACTAGTCTGCCACCAAGAAACTGACATCCACCAGTTGTAGACTTCCGACTCTGATTGCACCCTCCATAATCAGAATCTGTGTAAGCGACTAGCTCCAAGTCTCCTCCTCTCGAGTACCACAACCCCAGCTTCGGCTTGCCTTTGAGATACCGCAGTATCCTCTTCGCACCCTTCAAATGAGATTCTTTTGGGTTTGCCTGAAAGCGTGCACAAAGACAAACAACAAACATTATATCAGGCCTAGAAGCAGTTAATTACATTAAAGAACCTATAATTGCCCGATATTGGGTTGGGTCCACGTCTGCATCGTTGTCTGAATCAGCACCCAATTTGTGATTGACGCAGACTGGAGTATCATATGGAGTGCTGTCCTCCATCTTGAAGCGTTTGAGAACATCATGAACATACTTCGTCTGATGAATGAACATCCCGTCTTTCTTCTGATCAACCTGCAATCCTAAAAAGAAAGTTAGTTCACCCATAGCACTCATTTCAAATCTCTTCTTCATGACGGCCTCAAACTCCTGACACATGGCGACCTTTGATGCAGCAAAGATAATGTCGTCCACGTAGACTTGCACCAGTAGAAAGTCGCTACCCTTTCTCTTGAAGAACAATGTGCTATCAATTTTACCTCTTTCAAACTCATTCTCAAGCAAGTAATCTGATAAGGTTGAATACCAGGCACGAGGTGCCTGATGTAGTCCATACAGCGCTTTACTTAGCTTGTACACGTGATCTGGAAAGTCAGGGTCAGGAAAACCCGGAGGTTGCTCAACATACACAACCTCGTCGACTTTACCGTTTAGGAACGCACTCTTCACATCCAACTGAAAGACCTTCATCTCCTTATGAGCAGCAAATGCCAAAAACAGCCGAATGGCTTCCAATCTTGCCACAGGAGCAAACACCTCATTGTAATCAATCCCCTCTTGTTGATTAAAGCCTTTAACAACCAGCCTCGCCTTGTTTCTGATAACAATCCCTTTCTCATCTCTCTTATATTTGAAGACCCATTTCGTGCCTATCGCATGCACATTCCTTGGTTTTGCAACCAAGTTCCATACTTCCATTTTCTTAAACTGAGCTAACTCTTCTTGCATGGCTTCGACCCACGAGCTGTCCTTAAGAGCCATTTGATAGTTCTTTGGTTCAATCTGGCTGATAAAGCAGGTGTACAAGCACTCGTTGATTATGCCTGATTCTTTAATGCTTGTGTAAACACAGGTGTGCTCATTCAAGCTTTTTCTTGTTTGTACACCATCGGACAGATCACCTATCACATTCTCCAAAGGATGATCTTTGTGAATTCTCGTAGTTGGAACCGAACTGACATTCAGATTATCTTCCAAGTTCGAAGATAGCTCATCAAAGGGTGATTGATGTTGAGAGTGAAACGGATTGATGAATTCCTCTTCAGTAGAGGCAGCAGGGGTATTGACAACATTTGACGAGGAAGGCTGACATTCATCATACTGTGGTCGTTGCACCAAAGTGTCTTCCTCATCGCATATCATCTTCGTAGCAATTCTTTCCTCAATTTCTGCAAAATCCAAATAAGGTATGTTAAAAGATTTAAAAAGTCTATCATAGTCGAAAACCCCGGCGGGTCCCGAGCTTGGTTTTGGTGATTTGTAAATTGTGATATCAGTGTTACACACCACCTCAACCTTGCTGTTCGATGTATTAAAGACCCGTCTGTTGGGAGTCCCAACAACGTATCCGACTAAGATTCCTTCGTTGGCTACTTCACCAAATTTAGAATTAGTCTTTAATATCGAACATGGGGACCCGAATGGTTCAAGACCACTCAAGTTGGGCTTTCTCCCATGCATAAGTTCATAACATGTTTTATTTAATCTTTTAACAGTTAACACTCTATTAAGGATATAACAGGCTGTTGCTACAGCTTCAGCCCAGAACACCACGGGAAGTTTCGAATAAGCCAGCATGGTTCTGGCTCCTTCAATTAAAGTTCTGTTCTTCCTCTCAGCCACTCCATTTTGTTGCGGAGTATACGGTGCGCTGTATTGGTGTTCTATCCCCTTCTGTAAGCAGAAGATCTCCATCTCATAGTTCTTGAACTCAGTTCCATTGTCACTCCTGATGAATTTAACACGTTTCCCCATGATATTCTCAACCTTGGTAATCAAATTCTTTACCATCTGCACTGTTTCATCCTTTGACTTCAGGAAATATTCCCAGGAATATCGAGAGAAATCATCAGTGATCACCAAGCAGTAAGATGTTCCTCCTAGACTTTTTACATTCACGGGACCGAAGAGATCCATGTGAAGTAATTCTAGGGTACTGACAATTGAATTGACCTTCTTGGTGTGATGGGATTTCTTGTGTTGCTTTTCCTTTTTGCATGATAAGCATTTGTCTTCAAAGTTGAAATTCTTCAAGGGAACACCCAGCACAAGCCCATTTTTGACAAGGTAGTTCATTTTCCGAAGATGAATGTGCCCCATTCTCCTATGCCACAACTCGGACTCCGATTCAGTTGCTTTTGACAGAAGACACGATTCTTCTGTGGCCATCTCAGTAGACCTCATGTCCATGATATACGTATTCTTCACTCTTGGAGCCTTCATAACAATCCAATCCTCTGGTATCTTAAAACCAGGATACAACACAATCGCTTCATTCTTTGTAAAATGTACGGTGTAGTCTTTGTCACAAATCTGCGAAACACTCAGCAGATTGTGCTTCAGTTCTTCAACAAAATTTACTTTCTCCAAAGTCATCTTTCCATTTGACACCGTCCCTATTCATGTAATCCTTCCACCGCTCTCTCCTGCGAAACTCACTCTTCCTCCTTGAACAGGTTTCAAGTCGTGTAACAATTTCTTGTTACCCGTCATGTGCCGGGAACAGCCGCTATCCACAACCCATTGATTGTTGGCAGCCCTGTTCAACTGTTCCTGCACGATTAAAGCAGATGATTAAAATCTGGGGACCCAAGACCGATTGGTCTTGGGTCGATACATTCCGTACCTTGGCTGTCCAAAGTTAGTATCATAATAATTTATGTGAGTCCTAACAGGATACCTTCTTGTGGATTGACTATGATGCCATCCAAACCTTCGTGAATTAAAAGAATTATTACTTAAGGTTTGGTTGTTAGCAGTGAAAAACTGAGATCTATTTCTTTGAAAACCTGGATTAGTCCATTTTCTGAAATTTGATGGGTTTTCATTTTTACCATTATATTGATTAACGTTAGTTCTTTTCTCAGATTTTGAAGTCCTCACACCTCTGAATTTCTGCTTCAGAGGGCAATCAGCAACAAGGTGTCCTAATTGATTACATCTAAAACAACTCCTGTGTCCAACTTTCTTATCAAAAGTTGTCTTAGATGTTGAGGCTGTATTACTGCCCGTTTATCTCACATATGGTGGGACATACGGATTTAGTGGAGACTTCTTTTCAGGTGTTTTATTTTTCTCTCCACTTTTTGGTAACACTTCCTCTTGTTTTGTCTCACTCGACTCAGAAGACTTGTCTGAGTTAGATGAGACAGGACTCGGAGCAGAAATCTTAACACTAGTAACAGGCTTACTTGTTTCGCCTTTACTAACTTCTGGTTCTTTAATTGTTACTTTAACCGGAATTGTCTGACCATAGTCAACATCGACAGATTTCTGATTACTAGGGTCATAAGTGTAATTATGATTGAAAGGTGGTGGAACTTCATGATAACCAATTCCTCCCCTTTTTGGAGAACCTTGATCACTAACGAGGTGATCAAGTATAGCGGAGGAATTTCTGAATTGCTCAAGTTTCCTGTTAAGTTCCACCACTTTTACCTGGTGATCAGCTATCTGTTTTTCCTTTTCAGCTATTAGTTTGGTTTTCTCTTCTAGAACTTCATAGCTAAGATCAATCACTTGAATTTTTTCAGCAAGCTTTGCTTTAAGACTTTTAATATCCTTCTCACTAGCTTTAATTTTTACTTTGTAACTATTTTCTCTAGCTTTAGTGAAATGATGATCTTCTTTTAAAGTTTTAAATTGCGCATCCAAACTAACAAACTGATCAGTTATAGTTGTCAGTTGTTCAGACAGATGTTCACACTTAGTACAAGGGAGTTCGGTACTTACCTCGGAGAGCTGGTCTGCCACATCTGCCATGTAAGCTTCATTTTCGCCAGTTCCCTTCTTACTATCTGCAGTTTCGATGTTTGCCAAATTGGCCTGTTCAAATACTTCTTCAACTTGCAGATTCCAGTTGTACTCCTCATTCTGTCTGGAGATCATGGCTCTATAGTCATTACCACTACCACTCTGCTGTGTAGATCTGTTTTGACTGCGTTCTACACGTTCATTTTTGCATTCTTTTGCAAAGTGGCCATTCTGCTGACAGTTGTAACAGCGTACCTTCGACTTATCAAACCCTGGCCTCTCTCCGACAAACTTCCTGCCAGTCTTCTTCATGAACCTCTTAACTCTTCTCATAATCATAGCCATCTGCCACTGCAGATCCATCTCCTCCAGATCATCAGCATCGATCTGATCATAGTCTTCATCCAAAATTGCAGGATCAACAATCTTACCCAGAATGTAGTTCTCATACGAAGCAATAAAAGATGCATAGAGAGCAAACTGCTGTTCAGCAGATTTAACACTCATGGGCATCTTCGAGTAGTTGTTGTTTGAAACACTTGGGGAAAAACTAGTCTTGGTCGCTTGAGGTTGAGAAGCATTTGATCCTCCAGCTACAAAGCACACATCACCGTTCATGTTGAGAGATACATGTCCTTCGTGTGTTGAGTTAGCGCCTGACTCTCCCTTAGAGTAATAAGCAGATGATTCAGTTTTCGAACTTGATCCTGAGTTAACCTTTGCACCATACATACCCGGATCTTGAACCTGATCGGTAGGTGTCTCCTTTCGTACCATGTTCAGTTCAAACGTTCTTAGCTTGTTAACTGCTGTCTCCAGATCAAAGTCAGCAAAGTCTTTGTCTTCTCTCATCAACACAGTATACATCTCCCATTTCGGTGGGAGAGCATCAAGAAGCTTTTCAACAATCTCATCTTCTTTGTACACAATTGAATAGTTGCTGAGTTCAGTCATCAGATGATAATATCTAGTGATGATATCATCAAGTGATTCATTCTTCAGATACTTGAAGACCGAGAATTAGGTTTTTAGAAGTTTAATTTTCGAGGCACGAATTCCCACATTGCCCTCAAACCGGTTCTCAAGTGCTTCCCAAAGCTCTCTAGCAGTTTTATACTTTCGGAAGGTGTGAAGTATCTCTTGTGGAAGAGCTATTGTAATTGCTGCATGAGCTTTGCTTTCGGCCTCATACATTTTCTTCTCCTCTTCTTCCATCTCTTTGTATTTCTTGATCTGATCACGACCCTCATACTCAGCAGTAGGTGGAATGTAACCATCTTGTATGCACACCCACATCTTAGCATCTTGATACTTGACATATTGTTCAAAACGATCTTTCCACGCTACATAATCAGTTTTCTTAAGCATCTTAGGTGCCTTTGTAGCCGAACCTGCTTCTACTTCCATCTTTACCAGTTCGGTAATGTTTATCGAAGACATCTTTCACAAAACTCAAAGAAATCCAAAAATCAAAAATTTTATTTTCAAACAGCACTGTAGGCGAAGTTGTGGATAACTTAGCTTAAGTCTGAACTTCGCTGATTATGAACTTCGCTTCCTTTTTAAATTCGCCTGATTCGGCAAAGTTGTGTATAATTTCTCTTAAGGTAAGCGAACTTGGGAGGTAGGCGAAGTTGTGGGTAACTTCGCTTGAGGTAAGCGAACTTGAAGAGGTAGGCGAAGTTGTGGATAACTTCGCTTAACCTTATTTCTTCGCCGAAACCCTACTAACAGTGACGACAACTTCGCCTGATGAACACGAACTTTCTGCAGATTAGATTTCTGGGTTTTTCGAGGTTTGTGAAGGTGTTATGGGTTGTTTATGATTGTAGGAGGTGAGTATAGCACAAAAACTCAGAAAACTCGTCCCGCGAATAGTCGAACGGAACGATTTCTATACCCGCGTGATAATCCCGAACCACACAATCGAGCAAAAGCTCTGATACCAATTGTAGGTTCCCAGCCGGATCTACACGAGATATCGCGTTCTACGTAGGTGCGGAATCCCTACGTAAGACGTTACGAGTATAGAAAACAATACGAGCTAACACACGATACGATAACCAAACACACGTTGTATTTCAACCGTAAACACGTGATACTATGATCACTGAATACAAACTCTCTGACTCGAATACACGAATAACTAAACTATCAAAAAATGAATAAGCCGTATACAAAATAGCTTATATAGACACGACAACTTCGCCTGGCATGTTCAGGCGAAGTTGTCCCTAACTTCGCTTGTCTAACAAGTTCGCCCATATAAGCGAACTTGTTAGCAACTTCGGTTACATACAAAACTCAAATCTAACTAACACGATTACAGACACTCGACACTGAACTACTGACATCATGCACCAACACGAACCAAATTTAATCGTCCTGACCGAAATTCAGATGTTGGCATTCCAAAGAGGCAATATTCTGTGTTTTCATCACAATGTCGACCAATGTCTAAGAAGGAAATTTTAACATCTTATGATATTGAAATGGATTCATTGAAATGGTTCGTACTAAACAACTGTGAAGAAATTAAAGCCTACATATCGTAAGTTTGGTTTATTTTATTTTTTTATTTTACTTATTTGGTGATTATGATAAACTAATTAGAACATTTTGGTCCCTCATACAGTGAATTTGAATCTAAATTCCCTGAAAGGAATGTCAAAACAAATGTTCCCTCTTGGATTAATTGAAAGGTAAATACATCTGACCATCATACCAATGAGTTAAATGTATTGGTGTATGGTCCGTTAAACGCATATTCTTACACTTCTTGCATAGTCAATGATGTTAGATTTGTGGTACACAATTGTGATATCAAACGAACTACTCAGAATAGTGGTGTTGTTACATTTAGAGAAGATGGTACACCAGATTATGGTCAACTAGAGGAGATTGTAGGTTCCCAGCCGGATCTACACGAGATATCACGTACTACGCAGGTGCGGAATCCCTACGTAAGACGTTACGTGTATAGAAAACAATACGATTAACACACGATAATCAAACACGTTGTATACCAACCTTAAACACGTGATACGAAGATCACTTGATTACAGACTCTCTCTGACTCGAATACACGAAAACTGTAAAACTGAATTAATTATTAATAAGCCGTAACAGATGGCTTATATAATCACGACAACTTCGCCTGGCATGTTCAGGCGAAGTTGTCACTAACTTCGCTTGTCTAACAAGTTCGCCCATATCAGCGAACTTGTTAGCAACTTCGCTTATACAAAACATAAAACATTACAAATGCGATTACAGACACTAGACATTGAACTACTGACATCATGTACCAACAGACTCCCCCTTGGCAGTAGCTTCATCTCTTTAGCTTCAATCACGTGTCTTGTAATCTTCAACCTTGTATCTTCACGCATGCACTCCTTCTCGAACACAAACAGACACAATCCTTTGATATTTCCTCGCTTCGTCTTTCCAAGCAGGAATATAAAAGATTTTCTTCTCATTGAGCACCTGCAGATCAGCTTGCGATAAGTTTACCAAATGCATCAGATCGTAAACTCTTAGCACCTCTTGTTCATCCTCGTCTTCCATCACTGCCTCAGCTGTCTCACAATCTACAAACCACCACTTTAGGTCTTTAAGCATATCCTTGGGCATAAGCTTCATCGGTACTTCTTTAAGGCACCAGATCGGTTTATACTTCATAACCATCCAAGGCTTTCCATCAGCTCTCAAACCTCTATCCCTGTCTTCAACAAGTTTTCCCTTCTGTAGCTTCAACAGCTCAAACTTCTTCTCTTTTATACTCTCTTTCCATACAATTTTCCCAATGATTCTAGCCATATTATCGTCACTTCGATTGATTAACCCCAATCTGGCTAAGTCTTTCACTTCACATTCCGGCAGTGTATTCAACGATCTTAACAGTCTTTTAAAATACTGAACACCGTCATACCTTTTAATCACGAAGAGCCTCAACTGCTCATCATAGATCCAGCAAATAATCCCTTTCTTCGCTTCAGCATAGCCTTTAATGTTGTAACTCTTCTTAAACATTGTAGGGACCGCCGGTTTCTTCGTTTTGACGAACCACTGAGCATAGCCTTCCTTCCATCTCGGCTGCTCTTCCCATTCAGACTCATCGCTTCCAATCTGTTCACTCAAATCTGCTTTCTCAACATCTGGAATGTCATGCTCCACATTCTCTTCTACTATCTCTCCCTCTTCAATCTCTGTATCCATCACAATCTCTTCACCAATTTTCTCTATCACATCACTCGGTAGAATATCATCATCACCAACCAAGTCATCAACTATCTCCTCTACGTCCAACACCACCACATCATCACCACCAGCTGCAGATGTCGACTCCCCCTGAGTTGTGGAAGTTCCAAGAGCTTGAGTAGTTCTTGGTACCTCACCACCTTCATCTTTCGACGCATTGGGATCATCGTCTCTATCATTTCTTCTCTTCGTCCTCAACTCGTCGCCTTTACAGCTCGTCTCCCCCTGAGATGCCAAGAACTCCTTGAAAGCATCTATGATTTTTCCATGTTGTACCAGGAGGGACGACTGCATCTGATTCTCTGTAACTAGGCGCTGAATAGCCTGGGTCTGGATAAGATTAATCTTTGACTGCTCTGCCACGACCCGTTCCAGTGCTGCTATTCGTTCTGAGTCTGAGAGGGTTGCATCGAAATTGAACCTCATATGCGATAAATCGTGAGTGTACTGAGGAGGGATTTCCGATGTCACCGGGACCTCAGAAGTAGAAATAGACGTAACCGCAGGTGGTATCGTCATTGATAACCCTGCAGTGGCCACAACAGTCGACTCAATAAAGCGTGCCACGACCTCCGATGGAGTAACAGTCGGAGGCGGCAACGAAACGATCACGGGAGTTGAAAGTTGAAAAGTAGTGGATGGGAGGCCAAATGTAGAGGATGTAGCAACTACGGGAACACCCGTAGCGCTTGGCCTAGTAACCTGTAGAGATGAGGGAACCATTGTCATACCGGATAGTGCTGGTGGAGTGAAACGTACCACCCTAGAGCTCTCACCGGCTCCTGATCCTGCACCTATCCGTTCCCTTCTTGACCTTCTTATCAGTTGTTGTACCTCTTCCTCATAATCTGACTCGTCATCATCATCTGTTCTCTTTCTTTTCCCATGTAGTCTTTCTCGAGTCACCATAATTCTTCAGGCCTCTGCCACTTTATCATCAGAATCAGAACCAGCCACCGTAGCAGCTGTTCTAGTAACATGCACAGTCGAAGCACGTTCAACCGGGACCTGAACGTTCTCCTCTGGATCCACCCGATCCATATCAAAGAAGCCTTGACCACCAAATTCTGCATCAAGGTCCACGTTCTCCTCCGGTGACACAACAGGAGCAGCAGGTATAGCATGAGGTGCTCCTGCCTGTTGTGGTGCCGGGTCCCTAAACTCATCCCCTCGAGCAGGCACATACTCCGGGTTGATTAAGTACCCAAAGAGTGGAGTATGGCGAGGACGAAGCTCAGGTTTGCTCCTCGCACTGGAGGATCTGCATTGGGCGAAGATCCGTTTGTTCACACTCTCAACATATCGGATCGGACGGCGCTGAGGAAGTGTTGGAGCAACATGATCCAAGATCATTTGAAGGAATCTTGGATACATGATGAACCGCTCACGCGCCATCGCTCTTCGTTGACGATCAATCTCGTAAAAGACCATCTGACTAAAGTTGAATCGCTTGTTGTATGTCAGAGCAGTCATTGCTGACTGCATGGTCGTGCCCATGCCATCAGTGCCCGCCTTTCTCCCTGACATGCAAACGATCATAACATGCATGAGAAAGCGCCACTGGTCAAGCAGAAAACCCTTCCTTCTCTGCGAATCCCCCAAAGGACCTGAATAACCCATCCTCAAAAATGCTCCATCGCGGAAAGGAGCTACAAACTCTGTCGGGTCATCCCTTGTCTCGTTTCCAAACCGCAGAGCCGCCCGGATATGTTCAGAAGAGAACTGAACCATCTGACCGTTGACTGTTGCGCGCATCACCGGGGGCTCGACTCTACAGTCGTATTCCACGGTCTGCCAGAAATCCTCAATGTTGGGTAAGGATATCGGCAGAGTTGTTGTAATGGCGTGGAATATCCTCGAGCGTAAAAGGAATGTGATGATTTCGCGGAAATCATCAACTCCGCTCGCTTCCGGGTCTAATGTAATGTACATATTGTGACCCGGGAAGAACTGTCTTTGTTGATCACCTCCGTCATCTCCGCCTGCACCACCTGCTCCAGCAACAGCAGCCATATCCGCAACAAACAGGTTAAGTTAGATAAACTTCCAAGCGAATCACAAGTTCGCCGGTTACCATGAGCGAAGTTGTGATCAATTCTGTATAGGCGAAGTTAAAGGTGAGGCGAAGTTGGAAAACAACTTCGCTTCAACTTGAACTTCGTCTGAAAATAGTTAAGTAAAATGGTCCAGGCGAAGTTACGGATAACTTTGCCTAATCACAACATCGCCTCATAAACTGTTTCAAAATCAATAATCAGGCGAAGTTAAACCTCAGGCGAAGTTACGGATAACTTCGCCTAAACTGTAACTTCGCCAAATTTGAATCGGCAATAGTAAGGGATATTGAACGACGTGTGGATGATGATTTCGGAGATCGAGGACTCCGAAATACATGATTTTATGAAGTTTTATACGTTCAAGTGGTTTACTATCACGTAAAAACAAGTTTGAAAATCGGGTTTTTAGGTTTCAAATAATCGAGGTCACGAAACGGGTCGTATCGACCTGTGATAATCATTAACGACAATGATTATACGAATATGGAACCCTACACACCTTTAATCGACAATGAAATCGAGAAAGAAACACAGAATGATTGATGATAATAGAATCGATAAGTTCGCCGAGGTTTCTGTGAGTATAACTTCGCTGGGTTTTGAAATAAATGAACAGTTTGACCTTCAAAGTCCTTTATATAGGGTCACAGATGTATCGGCGAAGTTGTGGATAACTTCGCCTATCAGGCGAAGTTATGCAGAACTTCGTTGAAATTAAAAAGTTTTCAAAACAAACCCCATAATTTGAACAATTTGCAATTAAGTTTTAAAACATCCTTTAAAGCGTTAAATGATACGATCAAGACCAAGTAACCAGGTATAAAATCAAACAACTACAAAAGTAACAAAAATTTGAAAAAATTAAAGTACACGGGATCAAATTTCAGTCTCGACAGGGACTACCATGTTCTAGAAAAGATCCGAAAAGGAATCATACCAATTTCGTGACTGTCACACAGATCCGTGTTTAGCTGTATTATGACATAAAGAAACAGGTTGTAAGCAGGTAATCTACTTAGAATGGTTTTCATCGTTTCTGTGATACGAGTTAGGTTCAATTAAGCTCAAAACTTAAGTGGGCAACAACTCAGAGATTATGATGCCTCCTATCTATTCTCAAGGCGTATTTGGCTTTCCCCAAGTCACCCCGAATTGACCTTGACCCGTAGTGTCTGATTAAGTAGTGATTACACTTCGATCTTAGACTCTGTTTCCCGTTCACCTTCTTGCGTCTTGATTGAGAATCATTAACCTTATGAACTCTAGAATACACACATTTTTTTTTAATCTAACATATATATACACAACTTCAAGTAGAAAATAACTGCAAGTCCCGAATCTGGATCACGGCAGTGTCTTGACACGCTATCTTCACGGGAATCAGAACACTCACGGGCTCGTGTATGACTGGGTAATCGCTTTTCTGCCTATCATTCGGAAAGATATGTATGAAGACATGCACAACTCTTAAGGAGTTTCCACGTAAAATCGAGTAGATTTAGTTAGTATCACTTCTACTTTTACGCACCATAAAAAGCTACCATGACATACAATGACTGTTCTAAAGTCTTTTAAGCCTAATAACTTCACTAGTTAAGCACACACAATTAGTATATCTATCACTTTCCAAGGTTGGATCAATTTTCTGTTAAACATAGTAAAGTAACTTCTTACGAAGTAGTAGACTTGAAAAATAATTTCATCTCCCAAAAAGAAAAATTTAACTTCTATCGCCCCGACCAAATCAAAGTCTTCAGGTTAACGGCTATCCCGAAGATCCAATGGATCAGCTGGACCGACCACATACTAGTATGTGTCCTTCTAACTAAGTATGATCGACTAATTTTCAGCGAAAGAATGAAAACTCATCATAAACCGCCCCGGTCACTTTCAGTCATCTGGTTAATGGCTATCCTCATATTCTACAAGTAGAAATGAGGACCAAACATATCCTAAGACATGTCCTTCAAACTGAGGCAACTGACATAATTCTAAGCGATTTTTTTTTAAACAAACATAAGAAAGCACGGTTACTCAGGATTGATCATCCCATTAAGCTCAACAAGGTTTTGAAATCTAGATTTGTCAAACGCTTTCGTGAATAAGTCAGCGAAATTATCTAACGTGTCAACCTTTTCGAGCTCAATCAGCTTCTTCTCAGCACAATCCCGTATAAAATGATGACGTATGTCAATATGTTTAGTTTTACTGTGCTTCACGGGATTGTTAGTTACTGAGATAGCAGCAGTGTTATCAATGCAAATAGGAGTAAGTGAGAAATTCAGACCATAGTCGCGTAGCTGTTGTTGAATCGAAAGAACCTGGGAGCAGTAGTTGGATGCTGCCATGTATTCTGCTTCACAGGTTGAAATTGCGACTGAAGTCTGCTTCTTGCATTGCCACGACACCAATCTGCCACCAAGAAACTGACATCCACCTGTTGTAGACTTCCGACTCTGATTGCACCCTCCATAATCAGAATCTGTGTAAGCGACTAGCTCCAAGTCTCCTCCTCTCGGGTACCACAACCCCAGCTTCGGCTTGCCCTTGAGATACTGCAGTATCCTCTTCGCACCCTTCAAATGAGATTCTTTTGGGTTTGCCTGAAAGCGTGCACAAAGACAAACAGCAAACATTATATCAGGCCTAGAAGCAGTTAAGTACATTAAAGAACCTATAATAGCCCGATATTGGGTTGGGTCCATGTCTGCATCGTTGTCTGAATCAGCTCCCAATTTGTGATTGACGCAGACTGGAGTGTCATATGGAGTGTTGTCCTCCATCTTGAAGCGTTTGAGAACATCATGTACATACTTCGTCTGATGAATGAACATCCCATCTTTCCTCTGATCAACCTGCAATCCTAAAAAGAAAGTTAGTTCACCCATAGCACTCATTTCAAATCTCTTCTTCATGACGGCCTCAAACTCCTGACACATGGCGACCTTTGATGCAGCAAAGATAATGTCGTCCACGTAGACTTGCACCAGCAGAAAGTCGCTTCCTTTTCTCTTGAAGAACAACGTGCTATCAATCTTACCTCTTTCAAACTGATTCTCAAGCAAGTAATCGGATAACGTTGAGTACCAGGCACGAGGTGCCTGATGTAGTCCATACAGCGCTTTACTTAGCTTGTACACGTGATCGGGAAAGTCAGGGTCAGGAAAACCCGGAGGTTGCTCAACATACACAACCTCGTCGACTTTACCGTTTAGGAACGCACTCTTCACATCCAACTGAAAAACTTTCATCTCCTTATGAGCAGCAAATGCCAAAAACAGCCGAATGGCTTCCAAACTTGTCACAGGAGCAAATACTTCATTGTAATCAATCCCCTCTTGCTGATTAAAGCCTTTAACAACCAGCCTCGCCTTGTTCCTGATAACAACCCCTTTCTCATCTCTCTTACATTTGAAGACCCATTTTGTGCCTATAGCATGCACATTTCTTGGTTTTGCGACCAAGTTCCATACTTCCATTTTCTTAAACTGAGCTAACTCTTCTTGCATGGCTTCGACCCACGAGCTGTCCTTCAGAGCCATTTGATAGTTCTTTGGTTCAATCTGGCTGATGAAGCAGGTGTACAAGCATTCGTTGATATTTCCCGTGTCTTTAATGCTTGTGTAAACACAGGTGTGCTCATTCACGCTTTTTCTTGTTTGTACACCGGCGGACAGATCACCTATCACATTCTCCAACGGGTGATTTTTGTGAATTCTTGTAGTCGGAAACGAACTGACATTTAGATTATCTTCCAAGTTCGAAGATAGCTCATCCATGGTTGATTGATGTTGAGAGTGAAATGGATTGATGAATTCCTCTTCAGTAGAGGCAGAAGGGGTATTGACAGCATTTGACGAGGAAGGCTGACATTCATCATACTGTGGTCTTTGCACCAAAGTGTCTTCCTCATCGCATATCATCTTCGTAGCAATTCGTTCCTCAGCTTCTGCAAAATCCAGATAAGGCATGTTAAAAGATTTAAAAAGTCTATCATAGTCAAAAACCCCAGCGGGTCCCGTGCTTGGTTTTGGTGATTTGTAACTTGTGATATCAGTGTTACACACCACCTCAACCTTGCTGGTCGATGTATTAAAGACCCGTCTATTGGGAGTCCCAACAATGTATCCGACTAAGATTCCTTCGTCGGCTACTTCACCAAATTTTGAATTGGTCTTTATTATCGAACACGGGGACCCGAATGGTTCAAGACCACTCAAGTTGGGCTTTCTCCCATGCATTAGTTCATAGCAAGTTTTATTTAATCTTTTAACAGTTAACACTCTATTAAGGATATAACAGGCTTTAGCAACAGCTTCAGCCCAGAACACCACAGGAAGTTGCGAATCAGCCAGCATGGTTCTGGCTCCTTCTATTAAAGTTCTGTTCTTCCTCTCAGCCACTCCATTTTGTTGCGGAGTATACGGTGCGCTGTATTGGTGTTCAATCCCCTTCTGTAGGCAGATGATCTCCATCTGATAGTTCTTGAACTCAGTCCCATTGTCACTCCTGATGTATTTAACTCTTTTTCCCATAATGTTCTCAACATTGGTAATCAAATTTATTACCATCTGAACAGTTTCATCCTTCGACTTCAGGAAATATACCCACGAGTATCGAGAAAAATCATCAGTAATCACCAAGCAGTACGATGTTCCTCCTAGACTTTTTACATTCACTGGACCAAAGAGATCCATGTGAAGTAGGTCTAGGGTACTGACTATTGAGTTGACCTTCTTGGTGTGATGGGATTTCTTGTGTTGCTTTCCCTTCTTGCATGATAAGCATTTGTCTTCGAAGTTGAAATTCTTCAAGGGAACCCCCAACACAAGCCCATTTTTGACAAGGTAGTTCATCTTACGAAGATGAATGTGCCCCATTCTTCTATGCCATAATTCGGACTCTGATTCAGTCGCTTTCGACAAAAGACACGATTCTTCAGTGGCCATTTCAGTAGACCTCATATCCATGATATACGTATTCTTCACTCTTGGAGCCTTCATAACAATCCAGTCCTCTGGTATCTTAAAACCAGGATACAACACTATCGCCTCATTCTTCGTGAAATGCACGGTATAATCCTTGTCACAGATCTGCGAAACACTCAGCAGATTGTGCTTCAGTTATTCAACAAAGTTAACTTTCTATAGCGTCATCTTCTCGTTAGTCACATCCCAATTCCTGTGATCTTTCCACCGCTCTCTCCTGCGAAACTCACTCTACCACCTTGAACAGGTTTCCAGTCTTGTAACAATTTCTTGTTACCCGTCATGTGCCGGGAACAGCCGCTATCCACAACCCATTGATTGTTGGCAGCCCTGTTCAACTGTTCCTGCACGATTAAAGCAGAGAGTTAAAATCTGGGGACCCAAGACTGATTGGTCTTGGGTCGATACATCCCGTACCTTGGCTGTCCAAAGTTAGTATCATAATCATTTCTGTGAGTCCTAACAGGATACTTCTTGTGGATTGTCTATGAGGCCATCCAAACCGTCTTGAATTAAATGAATTATTAGTTATGGTTTGGGTGTTACCAGTGAAAAACTGAGATCTATTTCTTTGAAAACCTGGATTAGTCCATTTTCTGAAATTCGATGGGTTTTCAGTTTTATCATTAAATTGATTACTGTTAGCTCTTTTCTCAGATTTTAAAGGCCTCACACCTCTGAATTTTTGCTTCAGAGGGCAATCAGCAACAAGATGTCCTTGTTGATTACATCTAAAACAACACCTGTTTTCAACTTTCTTATCAAAAGTTGTCTTAGATGTTGAGCCTGTATTACTGCCCGTTTGTCTCACATATGGTGGGACATACGGCTTTAGTGGAGACTTCTTTTCAGATGTTTTCTTTTTCTCTCCACTTTTTGGTAATACTTCCTCTTGATTTGTCTCACTCGACTCAGAAGACTTGTCCGATTTAGATGAGACAAGACTCGGAGCAGAAATTTTAACACTTGCAACAGGCTTACTAACTTCTGGTTCTTTAGTAGTAACTGGAACTGGAACTGTCTGACCATAGTCAACATCGACAGATTTCTGATTACTAGGGTTAAAAGTGTAATTATGATTGAAAGGTGGTGGAACTTCATGATAACCAATTCCTCCCCTTTTTGGAGAACCTTGATCACTAACAAGGTGATCAAGTATAGCGGAGGAATTTCTGAATTGTTCCAGTTTCCTGTTAAGTTCCACCACTTTTACCTGGTGATCAGCTATCTGTTTTTCCCTCTCAGCTATTAGTTTGGTTTTTTCTTCTAGAACCTCATAGCTAAGATCAATCATATTAATTTTTTCAGCAAGCTTTGCTTTAAGACTTTTAATATCTGTTTCACTAGCTTTAATTTTTACTTTGTAACTATTTTCTCTAGCTTTAGTGAAGTGATGATCTTCTTTTAAAGTTTTATATTGCGCATCCAAACTAACAAACTGATCAGTTAGAGTTGTCAGTTGTTCAGACAGAAGTTCACACTTAGTACAAGGGAGTTCGGTACTTACCTCGGAGAGCTGGTCTGCTACATCTGCCATGTACGCTTCATCTTCGCCAGTTCCCTTCTCACTATCTGCATTTTCAATGTTTGCCAAGTTGGCCTGTTCAAATACTTCTTCAACATGCAGATTCCAGTTGTACTCTTCATTCTGTCTGGAAATCATGGCTCTATAGTCATTACCACTACCACTTTGCTGTGTAGATCTGTTCTGACTGCGTTATACACGTTCATTCTTGCATTCTTTTGCAAAGTGGCCATTCTGCTGACAGTTGTAGCAGCGAACCTTCGTCTTATCAAACCCTGGCCTCTCTCCGACAAACTTCCTACCAGTCTTCTTCATGAACCTCTTTACCCTTCTCACTATCATGGCCATCTTGCACTGCAGATCCATCTCCTCCAGATCATCAGCATCGATCTGGTCATAGTCTTCATCCAAAACTGCAGGATCAACGATCTTACCTTGAATGTAGTTCTCATACGAAGCAATAAAAGATGCATAGAGAGCAAACTGCTGTTCAGCAGATTTGACACTCATGGGCATGTTCGAGTAGTTGTTGTTTGAAACACTTGGGGAATAACTACTCTTGGTCGCTTGAGGTTGAGAAGCATTTGACCCACCAGCTACATAGCACACATCACCGTTCATGTTGAGAGATACATGTCCCTCATGTGTTGAGCTCGCGCCTGACTCTCCCTTAGAGTAATAAGCAGATGATTCCGTTTTTGAACTTGATCCCGAGTTAACCTTTGCACCATACATACCCGGATCTTGAACCTGATCGGTAGGTGTCTCCTTTCGTACCATGTTCAGTTCAAACGTTCTTAGCTTGTTAACTGCTGTCTCAAGGTCATAGTCAGCAAAGTCTTTATCCTCTCTCATCAACACTGTATACATCTCCCATTTTGGTGGGAGAGCATCAAGAAGCTTCTCAACAATCTCATCTTCTTTGTATGCAATTGAATAGTTGCTGAGTTCAGTCATCAGATGATAATATCTGGTGATGATATCATCAAGTGATTCGTTTTTCAGATACTTGAAGACCGAGAATTGGGTTTTTAGAAGTTTAATCTTTGAAGCACGAATTCCCACATTGCCCTCAAAACGGTTTTCAAGAGCTTCCCAAAGTTCTCTAGCAGTCTTGTACTTTCTGAAAGTGTGCAAAATTTCTTGTGGAAGAGCCATTGTAATTGTTGCATGAGCTTTACTTTCTGCTTCATACATTTTCTTCTCTTCATCTTCCATCTCTTTGTACTTCTTGATCTGATCTCGACCTTCATACTCAATAGTAGGTGGAATGTAACCATCTTGTATGCATACCCACATCTTCGCATCTTGATACTTGACATATTGTTCAAAACGATCTTTCCACGCTACATAATCAGTTTTCTTGAGCATCTTAGGTGCCTTTGTAGCCGAACCTGCTTCTACCTCCATCTTTACTCGTTCAGTAATGTTTATCGAAGACATCTTTCTCTAAACTCAAAGAAATCCGAAAATCAAAAATTTTATTTTCAAACAGCTCTGTTGGCGAAGTTGTGGATAACTTCGCTTAAAGCTTAACTTCGCGTGAATTTGTAACGTCGCTCACTTTCTTAAATTCGCTGGATTGGCGAACTTGAGAATAACTTCGCTTAAGTTGAGCGAACTTGAGAGGTAGGCGAAGTTGTGGGTAACTTCGCTTGAGGTAAGCGAACTTGAAGAGGTAGGCGAAGTTGTGGATAACTTCGCTTAACCTTATATCTTTGCCGTAACCCTAGTAACAGTGACGGCAACTTCGCCTGATGAACACGAAGCTTCTGCAGATTAGATTTCTGGGTTTTTCGAGGTTTGTGAAGGTGTTATGGGTTGTTTAAGCTTGTAGGAGGAGAGTATGACACAAAAACTCAGAAAACTCGTCCCGCGAATAGTCGAATGGAACGATTTCTATACCCGCGTGATAATCCTGAACCACACAATCGAGCAAAAGCTCTGATACCAATTGTAGGTTCCCAGCCGGATCTACACGAGATATCACGTACTACGCAGGTGCGGAATCCCTACGTAAGACGTTACGAGTATAGAAAACAATACGATTAACACACGATAATCAAACACGTTGTATACCAACCTTAAACACGTGATACGAAGATCACTTGATTACAGACTCTCTCTGACTCGAATACACGAAAACTGTAAAACTGAATTAATTATTAATAAGCCGTAACAGATGGCTTATATAATCACGACAACTTCGCCTGGCATGTTCAGGCGAAGTTGTCACTAACTTCGCTTGTCTAACAAGTTCGCCCATATCAGCGAACTTGTTAGCAACTTCGCTTATACAAAACATAAAACATTACAAACGCGATTACAGACACTAGACACTGAACTACTGACATCATGCACCAACAGATCATCGAGCTAAACTATTTAAGTGGTTACTCGATTGTACTATTTCGTTGTAAATGGTTCAACACGTCAGGCAAGGGAAAGCTAATTAAAAAAAATAACGTTTTTGCTATCGACATTAGCCATGAATGGTTTGCTGATCAGCAATACATTTTAGCCAAACAAGCTCAGCAAGTGTAACACCCCGGCTAAAGCAGAATACGCCCGAGTGTGACGTACAGATTGCCCAAAACACATGTGACACTATTAAGTGACAATATTATCATTAATTAATTTAAACATCAAGTACATAAGTTTGTAACAAGAAATATAAGGGAAATACAAGAGCAATTAACAACTGGTCCATTTATTAATATAACCTAAGTTCTAGTGTCCTCGTCACGGCAGCATTCTCTAAATAAGGTACCTGTAGCATATATATATATATATATATATATATATATATATATATATATATATATATAAAATAATGTCAACTAAATGAATAGTTGGTGAGTTCACACAAGTTTTGATATAAGTACATAAAAATCTACAATTCCATGAACAAGTTTAAATGAGCAAGTAAAGTCCTTTCCAGTTGGGATTGTGCACTAACGTACTCGGATAATAGCGCAAGTAAGTGTCCTTTCTGTTGGTAACAACCAACGTACTCGGATCGGGGGTCCCTATTCCACTCATAACATCGAGGTCCTGAGTGCATAGGGGGGCGTATGATCATACTTAATGAGGAAACCATGAGCATGTAATCTTTGAGCAAGTAAGCAAATAAACACACCAGTCCATGTAGCTAATTGTAGTTTGTAAATAATGAATAAACGAAATTGAAATTTGGATAGGATATATATGCTACCTCCAAAATAGTTAAAAAGGTTAAAAAGGGGGTGTGAGAAACTCACCTTTGATATTGGAGACAAAATGAAATAATAACCGAAAGCGAGTTAACAAACGAAGCAATTGAATCTCACAAAACTATAAATAATAACGAAGATACAAAAATCAAGGAGTAGCTACCGGAATTATAAAGTTAATTAACTTATGGTAAATGGGGACTTGGGGGTTTTTAATTAGTTTAACAAAAATGAATAAAGTTTATATAAATCATTTGATGTTTATTAGTTGAATAATGATTTGTAGACAAATAATTATAGCTTATTAATATAAGATTAAATAATAATATTAATAACAATTTATGATTAAACATTTGTTTCCAAGTAACATAATTAATTAATTAACTTAAATGTTTTGCATGAATTCTCTTAAAGAAAATAATAAATAGTAGTTATGTTGAAATAAAATAAACAATAATTAATTTACTCAATTATTAATTCAAAGATATGAAGTATGTTATATCTATTGTAAAATATTTTAAATAAAAGAAATTTTTATAAATAATCTTATTTAAAAGAAAGTTTATAAGTTATGATGATCAACGAATTATAAGATTTAGATAAATATATATATTCATGTTTGTTCTTGCAAAATAACTAGGATTGATCCAAGATTTAGAAAAATCAAAGTGTTCATCTTGGATATCCATGATCATAATGATTCTTAAAACCAAGATATAATATTTTTATGATAAAAGTAACATGATCATGAAGAACAAATTATGAACATTCAACATTAAATCAAAACAAAAACTATAAAATGCATGGAATCATAAAACTTACTTGTTAGTGCTTTTAATCTTAAGAATATAGTGGATTGGGGTGTGAAAATAATGGAGGATTTGTCCTCCTTTTATATTGAAAATATAGAGTTGTTATGTCTTAAGGAAATTATGAAAACTAATCATATTTAATATAATTAAAACACAAATTTAAAATTGTTTAATAGGGTATTCAAAAGGTTTAACTATTTTAATAACGTTTATTGAATTAAAACATTCATTATTTTTTATTAGTTAAATAACATATGAAAAGATGATGATAATAATTAAATTAATAATAATTATTATAAATAATAAAAGTAGTAGTTGTAGTTAAATAATAATTTTAATAAATTGCATGGGACATGTACATAAATATTTGATCTTGATTATGAATGTTTTAAATGAGTATGTAATACTATAAGGGTGGTGAAATGTATAATCGCGTAGAAATGATCACATAAAATAACGAAAATTGAGATTAATTAATAATATTATAAAAATATATAAATTTAAATAGAAACAAAACCGAAAATTTAAAATGGGTTGAGTTTTCGGGTTTAAAAAGTAACGAATGTTACAGCAAGTGTTCTATCTTCAAGATCCTTCTAAAATCTCCGACAATTGGAAGATTGTGGAACGCGTTCACCATCTAAAACTTTGGGATCATCCAAGTATCAGTGCTGTTAATGATATAGATGTCTTGCATGACAATCAATCATCTGATTATAACTTGGTTGTTGACCCGATGGTTGAAGTTGATGAATCAAGTTTACGAGTGTTACAAGACACTCAATCATCTCATTGTAACTTGGTTTTCGACTTAGGCTTTTTGCCCATGATGACTCAATCATCTTCAGATCCCAACCTACCTGTTGTGGACGATGAAAGTTTTATTGATCCTGATGAATACGATGAAGATACATTCAATTCAGATGAGGAAGACGAAGATGATGATAACGACGATAGTAACAATTATCATAGTGAAAATGACAATAGTGGAAATGACGAAAGCGATGAGGATAGTGATTATTCCAATTAATTGTATGATAATATCTTTATATTTCATGTTTGAATATTCTATAACTAGTTAATACATATAGATATACATATACATATACATATACATATACATATTGTAACATCCTAAAATATTCTAAAATCAAATAAAGACAGTCGCGTTTAGTTATCGTGTGTTAATAGTTAATAAATATTAAATGAAGAAAGATCATGGACTTGGATTAATTATGGTGGATTAAAGGGTAATGGGCCTTAGGTCCATGGGCTTTAAGGGATATAAATATCCCCTTAAACCATCCTAAAACCCTAATCCTCATTCCATCTTTCCATATTGCCTACACACTCCAAAACACACACATACACCTACACACACTTACGGCCGAGAGAGAGTAGAGAGGGATCCGAGATCAAGTGGACACTAGTTCGTGTAGACCTTTATTATACAATATAAATACAAGATCTAATGTCCATAACTAAGCCAAACAAACACGAAAAGGAATGTTTTGATCTTAAAGTTTACGTTTTTATTAACGTTTAGTCTTGAAACTTAGAAAGAGATAAGATCGGGTGTAAATGAAACGTAAAGTTGTAAACTTGATGTTAGAAACGAACTTAACGAACTCGCGGCTGCTTATGACTCGTTTAAAATAAACCCTAGACTTATTATTAAACGTTTTAAGCTTAAAGGTCCAAACTTTATGCTTTTCCGGGCGAAATTTTATCCAAAACTGAATAGGAGAACGTTTACGGGATTGGTTGATATCATGCCAAGGTTTACATGATTGGTTAGAGGGATGAAAACCAAGCCCGTGGCCGCTGCACGATAACTTCGACGAAAGCAAGTTTGCCGGCAGGCAACTTCGCTGTAGGCTAAGTTCGCTTAATGTTTACTTCGCCAAGTTATTTTCGCCTAAGGCTATGTTCGTTTAATGTTTGACTTCGCCAAGTTAATTTCGCCTAAGGCTAAGTTCGTTTAATGTTTAACTTCGCCAAGTTAAGTTCGCCTAAAGCTAAGTCCGTTTAATGTTTAGGTCCGCTTAAAATCTAGGTAAAAGTAAGCTAACGCGAGTCCACAAGACTATATTAAACGAGTATTGATACTTGTAACTCCTATACAGTGAGCAGAGCACAGTTAAAGAAAGGAATTACAATAAACGGAGAAAGGAACAGAATTCAGGTGAGTTTCTAGCCCCACTTTCTTGTTGTGTTTTCGGGTTTGTGTGCATACTTGATGTGAATGTTAATACACTTACCTTAAATGGTAAGTGTATGTCTTAATGACAAATGTGATAGTTATGATTGTATGCTTGACAGTACGTGAACGACCTTCGGTATTGCACATATCGTTAAGGCAAGTATAGTGTAGTATGTATGTTATGTGTATGTGAATAAGGAAGTATGTACGACTATGATATGTATGATATTAGATGTATGGATATGATAATGGTGATGATAATGAAAGGTAAGGTAAGGTTAAAGGGTTGCATACCCTAACAATTTATGCGAAGGTTAAAGGGTTGCATACCCTAATAATATATGCGAATGTTAAAGGGTTGCATATCCTAATAATATATGCGAAGGTTAAAGGCTTGCATAACCTAATAATATATGTGAAGGTTAAAGGGTTGCATACCCTAATAATATATGCGAAGGTTAAAGGGTTGCATACCCTAATTATATATGCGAAGGTTATAGGGCGAAATGCTCTTTATAACGTAAGGTATGAATATGAAAGGAAAAGAGTAAGTAAGTAAGTAAGTAAGTATGTATAAACGAAATCATGGGGTATGTATGAAAGTATGTAATTATGAATATGTTGTATGTTGCATGATTAACTAGAACTCACTCAGCGTAGCTGACTTTTAGTATGCACGCAGGTGAGTAGGATGAGACAGTTGGCTTGAAGGGAGACACATGGCGGATGAATAAAGAAGCTGGCATCTGAAGATTTATTTGTTAATGTTGAATTAAAGACATGTTTTAAGTTATGTTTTAAAGACAAGTTATGAATGTTTGTAATGACTGTTGATGTTTTATGTTATTCCGCGAAAGTTTTAATTAATTATGATATTTAGAACTGCGTTTATGAGTAAATCCAACGTCCAAAGTAGGGCACCGGGAGCGGGGCCTTACAAGTTGGTATCAAAGCAAAGTTCGAGAGATTTAAGCATCCTACATGCTTAGACTCGAACATAGAATGGGATTAAAGTAAGAAAAGAAAGAAGATGCTAGTCCAAGAATGCCATGTGTCACTCAAGCAAACTCAGTAAAGGTAAAGTGTATGGTTAAATAATGAATGTAAATGTTAGCTTGATTTGATTGACTGTTTAAAATTAGAATCAGCACAAATAGACTCATAAAGGGAAGTGTATAGGACACGGAAAGTAACGTGATCAGCTAATCACGACTGGCCACTGTTATTACCTGTTAGCCTTACTATCCTTGTACTAAATGGTTCCTTAAATGATGACGTTTGTGTTTCCTTATAGAATACGAATGGCTGGAGCTAAGAAAGCTGCTGGAAAAGGAAGACGTACAGGATGTCGTGGCAGGCCACGCGTTATCCGAGAACCGTCAGTGGAAGCAACTACTAATAATGAAGGTGAAGGAAGTGCAGCCGCTCGGAGTCCGAGTAATAACGAGGGAGCTCAACTGGATCCCGCGATTCAAACTGCTATTGCTCAAGCGGTAGCAGCTGCGGTGAAAAACATGAATCCTGAAGGGTCTGCTGGAGGCCGTGAAAGAACCGCTGAAAGGGTGGAAGGGGATGGTAAGAAAAATGATGAAGGGGAGGGGGAAGAATCTAGTGTGGTTAAGTCAGTGAAGGAGGATAATAGAAAAAGGGGCCGAGGTGGGTGCAACTACAAGTCATTTAAAGGTTGTGACCCGCCGAAGCTGACTGGTTTGGGAGACGCAATCGCTACTCTTCAGTGGATAACCGCCATGGATAAAATTATCCGCATTAGCGAGTGCCGTCCCGACCAAGCTGTGGGTTACGCTACACAGTCATTTGGTGAAGAAGCAATGTACTGGTGGGAATCGGTTGAGTAGAGGAAGAGTCAAGAGGAAATCAAGGCTATGAGGTGGGAGGATCTGAAAGAACTGGTTATGAGAGAAATTCTGTGCTAACGCCGAGGTTGAGCGGGCGGAGATGAAGTTCCTGAACTTGAAAGCTGGGACGATGACACATTGTGAGTATACCACCGAGTTTAACCAAATGTCTAGGTTAGTGCCTGACATGGTTAACACTGAGGCTAAAAGGATCAAGTGCTATGTGAGGGGATTGCCACAGAGAGTCTGCACGCTAGTCAGGATGAGTAAACCTGCTACCTTTGACTCTGCTGTCGAGCTTGCAGAGATGGTTTATGCAGACCTGGCTGCGGATGATATTGTGGTGGAAGAAGAGAAGAAGGATAAGAAGTGGGTCAATGCCAAACGACCTGGTACTTAGTTATGGAACTCCAAGGATAAGAAGCAGAAAGTTTGAGAGAAGAGGTCGTGCAAGACATGTGGAAAGATGCATGGGGGTGAGTGTAAGTGGAGTAAGGGGTCAGATGTTTGTTTTAAATGTGGAAAGGCGCATGGAGGAGAGTGCAGAGTAGGGTGGGTCAAACGAATGTTATAAGTGCGGAAAGGTGGGGCACTATGCTCATGAGTGCAGCGAGAAGCCGGCGTGTTTCCGGTGTGGTAAGATAGGCCACATGGCCACAGAGTGTACTGAAGCTGGGGGAAGCGGAAAAAAGGATGCTGAACCGTCAAGGCCAAAGACCAGGGCCTACATGTTGACCCAAGAGCAAGCCAAGCAGATTCTAGATGTTGTGACTGGTACGTTCTTAGTAAACGGTATTTCAGCTTCGGTATTACTTGATTCGGGTGCAAATAGAAGTTTTGTAGCTACGACAATTAGTAAACTAGCTAAAATGAAATGTTGCCGAGTGTCTGAAACTTTTATAGTATAAACCGCTAGTGACGCCTCGGTTAAAATAATGAGAATGGTTAAGAACTGTAAGATAGAGTTAGAGGGACATGAGTTCCCTGTTACTTTGTATGTTATGACCTTAGGAGGGTTCGATGTGGTTTTGGGAATGGATTGGTTATCCGAGTATGAAGCTCAGATAGTATGTAAGAGTAGGATAATAAAGCTATTGTCCTTGGATGGTAGTTCTGTGACGCGTTTAGGGTGATAAGGAAAATTCATGGCTTAACGTCATTTCGATGATAAAAGCCGAAGGGTTATTAAGACGAGGGTGTGGTGCCTACCTGGCATATGTTGTCAACGCCCACGGCCGAGACGAAAGAAATGAAAGATGTTCCTATTGTGTGCGACTACCCAGAAGTATTTCCTGAGGATCTTCCGGGGTTGCCATCGGAGCGAGAGATAGAGTTCCAGATAGATTTAGTACCAGGAGCCCAGCCCGTCGCGAAAGCGCCGTCCGAAATGAAAGAACTGATGTCCCAACTGCAAGGACTCCTTAACAAAGGTTTCATAAGACCAAGTGTTTCCCCGTGGGGCGCACCGGTGTTGTTCGTGAAGAAGAAGGATGGAAGTATGAGAATGTGCATAGACTATCGCGAGTTGAACAAGCTTACGGTAAAGAAAAGATATCCTTTGCCAAGGATTGATGATCTGTTTGACCAACTCCAACGTTCAAGTTGGTTCTCACGGATAGATCTCAGATCAGGCTATCATCAGTTGAAGGTGAAGGAGGCAGACATCCCTAAGACAGCGTTTCGGAAGCGATATGGATACTACGAGTTCCTCGTGATGTCATTCGGTCTAACAAATGCTCCCGCAGCATTTATGGACATGAAGAATAGGGTGTGCCCGGTCAATGTTAGATAAGTCAGTTATCGTCTTCATCGATGATATATTGATTTATTCTAAGAGCGAGTCTGATCATGCCGAGAATCTGAGGGAGGTATTTGAGACTCTGAAGAAAGAGAAGTTGTATGCTAAGTTTTCGAAATGTGCGTTCTGGTTACAAGAAGTGCAATTCCTAGGTCACGTGATTAATCCGGAAGGGATTATGGTGGACCCCGCAAAGAATGAAGCGATAACAAATTGGAAGACTCCACATAATCCGACTGACATACGAAGCTTCCTAGGGTTAGCTGGCTACTATAGGAGATTCATCAAAAGTTTCTCCAAGATAGCCGCACCGTTGATCGGTATGACCCGAAAGTCGATGGTATTCAGTTGGGGTAAGTTTAAAGAAGAGGCTTTTCAGGAGTTAAAGAAAAGACTCACACAAGCTCCAATCCCTTGCTTTACCCGATGGTGACGAGGATTTGGTTGTTTGTACTGATGCTTCGCATCGTGGGTTAGGTTGCGTGTTGATGCAACGAGGGAAAGTGATAGCTTATGCGTCTAGACAGTTGAAAGTCATGAGAGTACTTATCCGACGCATGATTTAGAGCTAGCAGCAGTGTAGGTCCCCCCCCGGGGCGTCGCCGATCGATACGAGATCCGCACGAGGTCTAGGAGTGCGGAATCCTCCTAGACTCGTTAATGGTGTACAAGATGAAGAACACAAACACGTACACGAACAAATACACGAACAAATACAAGAACGGGATAAACAAATCTGCAGATTCTTTATAATAATAATTAAACAAACACGTTACATACCGTAACATAAACAGAAACACGTCCGACCCGAGGTGAGCTCTACCTCGGGTCGTCCCTAACGACACTCTCTCTCTGTTTGTTCTCTCTCGACACTCAAACTGTAACACACAACTCTCTGAATTACTGGATTCTTAACCTAAACAAGACACACGTATATATATATATATAAACTTCAGTAGGCGTCAGTAGGCGAAGTTGTTCATAACTTCGCCTATGGCGAAGTTGTGATAACTTCGCCTAAGGTGAAGTTGTCCTAACTTCGCCGTCGCGAAGTTGTTCTAACTTCGCCTAAGGCGAAAGTTGTTCTAACTTCACCTATGGCGTCTCCGCTGGTCTGAATTGCATAGCGACGGTCACAAAATGCACCAACAGTCTCCCCTTTGACCGTTGCTCTCAATTCTAACAAACACAAAAGATCATCTGTTACAAAACATGCACCAACAGACTCCCTCTTAACTGATGATCTTCTGTTTGCTCATCAACCAGCCGTGTCTGAAACTGTCCTGTAGCTTCACAATCTACCAATCACCCAGCGTCTTCCATATCAGATCTCCCCTTCAGTGTAAGCTTCTCCGACTATAATGATTGAGGTCTTTGAAATGCATGCATCCTCGTGCCAATAGATCATCTCAACCAATCACGTGAGTCCATCTGACTTCACCAACACGTGAAGTTGGGCGTCCTCCACAACTTCACCAACTCGTCGGCATACGATAAGGTTTAATCTTCAACTACTCAACATCAAGTGATCAATTTCATCACAAAACCACCTTGACAGAATCTAACACATGACCATTAATTAATCTGAAGCATCTTCAATCACCAGGGATAACGATCAAGAACATAAACACTTTAGTTCCCGATTAAATCCAACTTGTTCCAGAATTTTCACTCTAATAAATAAGCATCACGTTTCAGGATCCAATTCTCGAACGCCTTGAAAATACGTAAATAATATGCTCTGACCGCAATCCAGTAATGACAAAAACCTTCAGTTCAATTTGACTTTCTTCAGTTGGTCAACCTCGAACACCACAATTTCATGCCCACAAACACCCAAATATGTGTCAATATCCAGTTTCAATCAATATCCCATTCTCAAACTCAACTCCATATCCAGAGTTGACACGTATTTGTTCACACGTAAAACCAAGAGATAACAAGTTTCACTCGTTGACGGAACAACGTCTTCGGTCTCACAATAATCGTGTACACCTGGCCATACAGACGAAAACTCCAAATACTCCTTTTTTTTTTTTTTAACTTCGCCTGTCCATAACTTCGCCAGACCTTATATCTTCGCTGAAACCCTACGAACAGTGACGGCAACTTCGCCTGATGAACAATAACTTCGCCTGCGACGCTGTTCGGCCAGAAACGCACAGAAACGTGCCAGAAACACCAAAACGCAGATCTCGAACCATAGCATAAGAGCCTAAGGCTCTGATACCACATGTAGGTCCCCCCCGGGGCGTCACCGATCGATACGAGATCCGCAAGAGGTCAAGGAGTGCGGAATCCTCCTAGACTCGTTAATGGTGTACAAGATGAAGAACACAAACACGTACACGAACAAATACACGAACAAATACAAGAACGGGATAAACAAATCTGCAGATTCTTTATAATAATAATTAAACAAACACGTTACATACCGTAACATAAACAGAAACACGTCCGACCCGAGGTGAGCTCTACCTCGGGTCGTCCCTAACGACACTCTCTCTGTTGTTCTCTCTCGACACTCAAACTGTAACACACAACTCTCTGAATTACTGGATTCTTAACCTAAACAAGACACACGTATATATATATATAAACTTCAGTAGGCGTCAGTAGGCGAAGTTGTTCATAACTTCGCCTATGGCGAAGTTGTGATAACTTCGCCTAAGGTGAAGTTGTCCTAACTTCGCCTAAGGTGAAGTTGTCCTAACTTCGCCTAAGGTGAAGTTGTCCTAACTTCGCGTTGGCGAAGTTGTTCTAACTTCGCCTAAGGCGAAGTTGTTCTAACTTCACCTATGGCGTCTCCGTTGGTTTGAATTGCATAGCGACGGTCACAAAATGCACCAACAAGCAGTAGTGCATGCTCTCAAGATATGGAGACATTATCTGTATGGTACTAGGTGTACCATTTACACAGATCATAAGAGTTTAAAGTACTTCTTCGAGCAGAATGAATTGAACATGAGACAGAGGAGATGGTTGGAGTTGATTAAGGATTAATACTGTGACATTAAGTACTATCCTGGTAAAGCTAATGTGGTGGCCGACGCGCTAAGCCGTAAGAATGAGGAAGTCTTGGTAACAGTGAAGTCATACCAGTTGATTATGAATTCAAGTGCTTTTGAAGAAATCATCAAAGTACAGTCAGAGGTGTTAGAAGACGAAGGGCTAATAAAGAAAGAAAGGATTTTCGATCAACAAGACGAGTTGATGGAAAACACTCATGGTTTTAAGACTAGGTTTGACCGTATGTGGATCCCACGTCATGGAGATCTTAGAGGTCGAATCTTATATGAGGTGCATAAGTCGAGGTACTCAATTCATCCTGGAGCTACGAAGATGTATCAAGATTTAAAAAGGGACTACTGGTGGCCAGGAATGAAAAATGATGTAGTGGATTATGTTAGTAAGTGCTTAACTTGTTTACAAGTCAAAGCCGAACATCAGAAGCCTTATGGGAAGATGCAACCGCTTGAGATACCATAATGGAAATGGGAACACATCACCATGGATTTCATAACTAAGCTACCCGTACAGCTAAAAATCATGATACCATCTGGGTGATTGTGGACCGTTTGACCAAGAGTGCTCACTTTCTGCCTATACGAGAGGCTATCTCATCAGAAACGTTAGCAAGCTTGTTCATAATGAAGTAGTAACTAAGCATGGAGTACAATTATCGATCGTGTCTGATAGAGATACTCGTTTTACTTCGAGATTCTGAAAGAAGTCCATGAAGCTATGAGAACAAGATTGAACATCAGTACGGCGTATCATCCTCAAACCGATGGACAGTCTGAAAGGACGATCCAAACCCTTGAGGATATGCTACGTGCTTGTGTTTTAGATTTTGGTGGAAGTTGGGATGATCATCTGCACCTGGCAGAGTTCTCCTATAACAACAGTTACCATTCAAGTATTGGTATGCCACCGTTTGAATTGCTTTATGGTTGACGATTAGAACTTCCGTATGTTGGGGAGAGATTGGTCAGAAGGAGATGGGAATCTTAGAGGTTGTCCAAGAAACGTCTTCAAAGTTCGATCAGATT